>NC_142345.1:44446111-44776388 GCF_054954075.1 Amborella trichopoda | reverse complement strand
TGCAATTTCTTCACACTCACCACACATTCACGACCATTGGAGGTTCACAAAAAGTCATGAACCTGATATTCTTAATAAAGTAACAAATACACTTGAGGGGAACCATGCATTCTCTCTTATTGTTGAAAATGAAATTATATATAAATAATTGCTTTTATTTTAGGAAAAATTACATACATATCCGTTATAGTTTTCGTTATTACGGGTCTACCAAATAGTTTCTGTTATTACCACTGTATCCGTTTTTCATGTCAAAACAGAAATTTAAATGAAATACGACTTTACCCTTTTCAGTTGTTGAACAACCAAATTCAAAGTACTTTCGGTTGTTCAACCACCAAAAACAGGGCCAATTTTAGTTTTTGAATAACAAATAATTTAAAACTTAATTTTTTTTCTCTCTCGTGGGTATGCATATCCTCTCTCTACCTCTCTCTCTCTCCATTACATAGGTAACGATGGTTTTTTCAAAAAAAAACTCTCTCTCCCCTTCACCCGTGTCTTTTTTGGGTAAGTTCATAATCTCTGACATTTCTCTTAAATTTAGTCTTAAAGGGCTCAAACTAGTTGTTCCCTTGATTTTATCCGACAATCATGACGTCAAAAAGGTAGAGAGAGAATAGCTCAAACTAGTTGTTCCCCTTTGATTTTATCCACAACAATGACTTACGAGAGGTACCAAAAATTCACCGCCACAAGAGATAGAAAACATTTTTAGTTGATTCTTCAACAATAAAATTTTCGGTTCTTCAATAACGGAAATTGGTGTACTTGAATTGAAAAAGGGTAAAGTCTATTTTGTTTTTTTAAATTTCCGTTTTGACATGAAAAAAAGGGATACGGTGGTAATGATGGAAACTATTTGGTAAAACCATAATAACGGAAACTATAACGGATATGTATGTAATTTTCTCTTTATTTTAAGCACAGTTAAGAAAATTTTCTTTATTTTATACCACGTAAAAAGTGTCCCAAAGTAGCGACACATAGCACTAACCAAGAAATAAAGTGTTGTGATACCGACCAAATGATTAACTATATAAAACTCAAAAAGCTTTTTCTAGGGAAAATTCACAAAAAGCTTTTTCTAGGGAAAATTCATATATCCCCGAGGGATATCCCTATTTAACATATTACACATATACAACTATCTGACGTCACGATTATATGTGCTTTCAGGTGCTTTTTGAAATTAAGTCAAACAATATGTGAAAATATTAAGCATCATATATTATAGTTATTTTGATAAATTTCCCTTCTTCTCTATGGTTAGGCATCTTTAAGTTATACCAACAAAAAAGTGAATTGTGGCATTAGGGGAAACTATTCTTCGATGAAAATCCTCTATGCTTCTCCTATAGCATAGAAGTCCTATCCTCCCTCTTATCCAGCTCTCCATTATGCATGGAAGGCGAAGATTGCCCTAATCACAATGTCATGTCTTTACACTATTTTATTTTTTTATAAACTATTTTGACACTAAATTTTAGATGTCCATTCCTCTATTAAACTCGCACTAGTGAAAAATATAAAAAAAAAATATTTTCAATAAAATAAAATAACCAAAATGCCCTTGAAAGATTCACAGGGTATTTTGGTCATTATATTTTATCGAAAAATTATTTTTAATATTTTTTATAGGTGTGCCCCAATGAGAAGAAATTTCAAATCCATACAATTTGTATATAAAAAAAAAATTTAAAATAAAATACTTTGAAACGTCGGATCTAAGATCAAACAGTGAGTGACTCTCTTGATCAAAATTGGACGGCTGGATGGTAGGAGGAGGATAGAACTTCTATGCTGTAGGAGAAGCATAGAAACCTTTCCCATGTTTCGGTGCTAAAGGGTTGGGTATGGTAAGTGAGGAAAACAGCCAGCATTTCAATGACAAGGTCAGTCCACAACACAGTAAGATTTGAGGTTTTTTCACCAAAAAAGGCTAGTGGACTTTGAAAGAAAAAATTAGCAATGTGTGCTCCTACGGGTTCATATATAATTATGGGATCCGGTTATCCACTTTCTACCGATGCTTGCTTTCACCATTCATTTGTCCCAACAAAACATTAAAGGCCTTATAAGTGCTTGTAATAAAACATTTTGATATAATGGAACATGAACTCAGTGAGTATGGTCCCTCGTGGACTATACTAAGCAAACGATGTTTGCTGATACCGGACTGAGTTTGACGAGCAAGGCTAGGCAGTTGGAAAAAACCCATGTTACCTGAGCATATAAAAATATCGGATAAGGGCTCTAACTGGTTATCATTTGATGAGGTTAGAGTGTGCCCAGATGAGTGAGTCGAAGGAACTGTGTGGCCCTTGTGTGTGATGGTGGCTTTAAAAAATAGGGTCAAAGCTTCATTCATGTACCATCACATGACATGCATAATGATAACCATTTCGAGAAAGCGAACCGCCTTTTATGCTGAAGCTTATGCATGTGTGAGACATACCCCTATGGGCCATAAAAGTTATGGTCGCGTCAGGTCTGGGTGATCTTGAAATGTCTATGGGGGAGAACATGAAATCCACGTACTGGGATTACAACCCTTTGACTCATCGGCCAGACTTCGGTAACCCACTAATGAGCTTCTGCATGGAATGTAAGTCATGAGAAACACTGGGTCGGTTTTATAAAACAAGTGTTGTTTGTAGTCCACGAAGTTGGGGTACCCCAATATTTATTGATTTAATTCCTAGACTATATAGATCATTTTTCCATCTAATGAATTTAATTGTGTTTGTTTTATAATATATATTATTTTATATTTATTATTTAAAATTTCTACATCTCTGAATATTTTATTTATTAAATTTGGATTTATAAAAATAAAGATGTTGATTTTTATTGATTTAAATATTCAAATAAAATTCTAAATTTTTTTTATTGAGTTTAAAAATATTTAAAATTATATGGAGGCCCATTGTGCACATGGGCCCACAATGGCCGAGATGTTGGGGCCCATGAAATCCTTTCATGGGTGGCATGCCCCATCCATTTAGAAGCTTTCTTATTTCTATTTTTTTTTGTCATAAGAACTTTGACTTGAAGGGTCAGTTAATATATGTTTTGGAAAGGTGTTAACTTGAGCAAGCTTTGAATGGAGACTTGTGCATTATTTTGGCATGCACACTATTATATTTGGAATTATTTTACACAATATTATATTTAAAATTATTTTATTTAATTTCTATTGATGGGAAAATGATTTAGGAAAAGGGATAAAGGTTCTAGCACCTTTCATTAATGGATGGTTCAAATCTTTCACCCTACAAATCACCCAAGGTCAATGGTTAATGTTCAATCTCACAAAAGAGACAAGTCATGGAAAACCGTAAGAAACCTAATCATATTTTTCTCTATAAATAGATGACCTCTACCCAAAAAAACTATACACCAAAATTTCTCTTATCTCTCTCTCTAAAAATATTTCTCTCTCGAGGTTGACATAAGGGGCACGCCCCAACCCTAGAGTTGTCTCTCTTTTTCTCTAGTATATTGTGAGGGGAACGCCCTACCTCTTGAAATATCTTTCTCTAGTTTGACCTGAGGGGCACACCTTTAATGAACCTAAGGGTTTGGGTAGTCTTAAGAGGATGCTATCTTAGACTGGGTCTTGTGGGCTTTGAACCTAAGTCTAAATCTTGTGATCTAGGTCTTGTGGGCTTTGAACCTAAGTCTAAATCTTGTGATCTAGGTCTTGTGGGTTTTGAACCTAAGTCTAAATCCTGTGATCAAGGAGTTCATAGTTCCATTGGAGGGCTTGGCCTAAACTTGTTTTTTCGATTGAGATTGAACTTTTCCGATTGAGATTGAAGGAGGATTGTTGATCTCGCGCCATCAGATGGTGGTGACTCGACGTGGGGTGTAATAAGTCCGGTTGAGGTAATAACCTACATTCTTTTTTTTTTATTTTCTTTGTTTAAAAAAAATTAGTATAGTGACATCAAGGTTTTAAGATATTGGTTTTATTTTCTTTGAAGCACGAGTTATTATATTAAGCCTACTTGTAAGTTATCTTTGCCAAAACAATATCACATTGGTCTTTCTTTCACTTTTCTCCCGATCCCATTCTTTCACATTTCTTGTGATCCCAAACCTTTTCCGTGAAGGCTTTGTTGCCTCAAGTTCACTGTGAGTGACCAAAAAAAACTACTCGCTTCAAATTAATAAGATTGCCAAATGATACCAGATCCTAACGGTAAATTCCAAATGTAAGTATATGATTGTTTACCAAAATAGAAAGTAGCAATTCCCAGCTCTTATTTATTAGTGACATTCTATCGCAATTTTAGATTTTATATGTTATGGATGGAAAGAGAAGTGCTAAAATAAATTTGCACCATTCTATAGTTCTGCTAGTTGATATATGTGTAGTTTGATTCATGGAGAAAATGACTGAACCACATTACAAGATAAAGGCTGAACTATTCAGAACATCTAAAGGCTCAGAAAGTGTCTATAAACGCTGAACTATTCAGTACATCTTAAGGCTCAGACAGTGTCTAAAATGACTGAACTAACTTTCATTGAACTAATATGCACAAAAACAGAAGCTACATATAATGGGCAAAAAGACTAAATTACAATTGAGGTAATCACTTAGAATGCCAAATTCATCAACATAACAAATAGAGCTCGGTGTGTGTGCGGGGAGGGGGGGTGAAGGGAGAGAGAGGAGGGTGGGGGTCCACTAAGGTGAAACTAGTTGATGATTTACTCAAGGCACAATATGTATCCACTATTACAAAAGAAAAGAAGCCTATAATAGGTTACCTATGCCTTCTTAGTTTTAGAAACACACTATGAACTAGATCAAACCTTCGCTATGGTAACCAAAACTAAGCCCATAACAAAGAGACTATTCCACTTATTGCAATTAAATAGAAACAAGCATTCTGACTGATTTTTAGAAAAGTCCATTAATTCACAGAACAAGCATCATCATCTACCAAAAAAAGAAGCATACATTTAGTGAATTATAACATAGCAACACTGTTTCAACATTCACTTTCAACTACATATATTTAAACTGAACCAAAGGCACGAGAAAAAAAAGCAGCATAACCATGTTCATCAAATCACAATTCAACTACTCTGAGCTGATAAATAAGAAATTAGCATAACCAATCATCATGCACACAAAAATAAAGGAATGCAATGTTGTCAACTAATTACCTTTTAACACACCTCCACTTGAACATAAAGGACAAGGGCAGCTCAAATGGGGTTGAAACACCCCCCATTTTCATTAAAGTGGTTCAAACTCCCCCATTTTCGACAAGGGCAGGTCAAATGGCTCAGGTTGAAACACCCCCCATTTTCATTAATGGGTTCAAACTCCCCCATTTTTCATCGTAAAAGGTCCGTGTTTCCATCCAAATGGAGATTACAAGGGTTAGAGGTTTGTGCGGTTTTGGCAGGGTACTCAGGTGCACTGATTACGCAGGACACTTGCGGAAAAGCCATAGAGAGAAAAAGAAAGAAAACAAAAAAGCCATGGAGAGAAAAAGAAAGAAAAGAATAAAGAAGGAAAGTAGAGATAAAAAAAGAGGAAAAGTAGAAAAGGGGGAGTAGTCCCCCATGAAGTTGGGGACTCCAAAGAATCAAAGCGGCATTCGCAGCCAAGGTGGTGGTGTTGGTGTTAGTGGAGGCAGCAGCAGCAGCGACCTCAATGTCTCACAGAACGCTGTGGGTATGGGTAATTAACAAGAAGGTACTTCAAATATCCATGAAACAACGAAATCAAAGCAATTCTTAGCGGCCCCAATAATTAAGTGTCGGTGTAAATGGATGAGGATGAATTTTATCTATGCAGTAATAGTCATAATCAGTTCCGATACGTGGTGTCCAGTTAGCTGTACTTCTCATACGCCCTTTCTCATATACATAAAGCTCAACTTCTCCTTTATACCCATAATCAACTTCAGCAACAAAGAGAGAACGACAATGTGGCACAAGAACAATTTGACACCTCTTGCTGATAGTCATACTCATAATTGTCTCCCATCCCTTACTCTTCTCAATCAGCCCCCATATATCCAACTTCCTATCCTCACAATGGTTAGCCAAACCCACCCGACCATCCCACTCCAACAAATTAAGGCGTTTCATGACTTTCAATGGCAGAGGAATGTGTACTTGATTCTCAGTCTCCAAATCAAAGGCACACAGCAAATTCTGGCCCCCTTCCCTGAAAACAAATGCCACTATCCCGAAGGATATGCGTTGGCAAGCCTTCAACCCGTTTCCAATGTCTGGTGGCTGAGCTGAACATGGCATGCTTGCCCCTGTAGTGGACTAGTAAATTGAATCTGTGGTTAACAGGATCGAAATAAAACCCTGTAATTTCAGTAATTGATTTACCAATAATCTCTGCATGATTTCCCACTGGAATGGTGTCGTAATCCATAGTTACAGGATTACAAAACATAAACGTTGCTGCCTTCATGATTGTTGAAACACATGATGCCATTGCTGCAAGCAATCGGTCCAAGATACCCTACTTTTCCAGAGGGTTTCCTTACCCATGGAGGGAATTCATTTGGATATTTTTTGATGAGTTTCTCGGAGCTCCGAAAAAAGAATAACCTATCGTGATCGTAGGTAAAGGTAAACGTATCAGAATATAGAGTGGGGGAGAGAGAGTGGATTTTGGCAAATTCTTGAGAGGAGAAAAGTTGCAGAGTGGGGGAGAGAGAGTGGATTTTGGCAAATTCCTGAGTGGAGAAAAGTTGCAGCCATGATTTACGCACGCATTTGAACCTGCAAATCGATTCTACGGGGAGGCCTGAAAAAAATGTAGAGCATAACATCATCGTAACAAACACGATTCGAATGCTCTCTCTTTATTGATTTTCCTTCTACTTTTGCCACTTTTGCTGTGGTTGATGTGAGATAGAGAGGAGACAAGAGGTTTTAAAAAGATGGTTAAAGAAGAAGAGTAGCAATAAACAGAGATAAATAGAGAACAGTACGATTTGTTCATCATTTGAGATAATGAAGATAGAGAGGGGGCAAAAGGTTTTTAGAAGATTGTTTACACGATAATGAAGATAGAGAGGGGGCAAAAGGCTTATAGAAGCTTGTTAAAAGAAGAGAAAGAAGAACTATAAATAGAGAACAGTACGAAGATTTGTTCATTATTTGAAATAATAAGAAAAGTTCTGCTCCCGCGGTAATAACCATTCGAATTCTAAGGGAATAATCATTCAAATTCTATATAATGATTATCTTTTAAAATTATTGGATATTATCTTTAGGACTGTAAACCAAGAAGGTGTGCCTAAAATAAGTATCTAAAGATTGCATCCAATTTTCGCATCGAACGATCTAGATGTTCAAGTGCTCCATCCAAATGTTTTCCTTGAAAAACATCATCTAGCTATAATTAGGTGGATCGCACCCACTCATCTATTTATGTGTGTACTCCCTCAAAAATCAATATTAGAGATAGATTTTAGATCCAAAAATTTTAGGAGTCAATAATTTAGGCCACATTTCCAACAGATACAACGCCGTCATATTAATTTTGACTATTAAATGTGCATTTGGGTGGCTGCAAATTATTCCATTGACCAAGCTCAAACTTTAAAAGAAATTTTTTCGAGTTTGTGACACCTCTAAGCTATCAAATTTCACATCAAATGGTTGTAAGGAATTGTGATCACCTTGTATCAAAAGCAAATGGTATCATTGTATGCAACCTTTTTTTTTTTTTAGGTGCATGGAGAATACAATTTGAAATTTTTTAATTGAAGTTAGTCTACTAATCAAAGAGGATATATCCCCAAAGTTTAGGGTCTTAAAGTTGCTTCGAGATTAGGTTTTACCGAAATTAATGAACAATACTCCCATGGCAGTGTAAATTTTTTTGGCTAATTAAATTGAAAATCATGACAATGGATCCCATGCTTTATATTACATTGCAGCTTTACATTTTAGGAAAAAGTTTATACAATATATATTAAGAATATGTACTTCGAAGTAAGCCTCACCTTAAAAACTTATTTGAAGATTGTAAAGGATTGTTGGATGCTCAAAAATCCGGCAACCGATTATTTTGGCCTCGAGATATATAGATACAAAAGAAAAGATTTCAAATCTTAAATATTTAAAAAAAGGGCATAAAAATGAATTGACAAAAATTGAATGATGCAATAAGCCCGTATTTTATTTATATCATCTACGTAACTTTTCTTTCTTCTTTTTCTTTACATGATATCTTCATTCAAGTTATCCCATCCACATTCAATTTGATCAGACCGATAGGAATAAAAGTCACATGTTAGAAGTCTCAGCATTTGTAAAAGTTTGCCCTTCAGAAAAACCTCGGGCTCTTGGTCTACGAGACCCTACTATTTACAATATAGAAGGCATATTGAGCAATGGATAGAAGTGGCGATGGGACATGCGACCCAGTTGGTTCGACCCTGAAAAAGAAGGGCCTGGGCCACTATATGTTGCCCGAGAGCTGAGCTAGGGCCGGGCCAACATGAGTGGAGGGCAAGGCAGGGGCATGATATTTGCTATATGGTTAGGCCCTTTTCTCCTTGTTTTTTTTCTACTTTATTTTTCTTTGATTATATTCGTCCGGACCGTGCCTAACCAGGCCTTGAAAGGGTTAGGGCTGTACCAAGGTCTGAAAGGGTTAGGGCTGTACCAAGGTCAAGGCTCTATGCCCAAGATAGGGCAGGCCGGGCCAAGCTAGGATCGGACCAGGACTTCCCCAAGTGCAAGAACAATACTCCCATGAAATCTTTTTGGCTACTGAATTGAAAATGGGGACAGTGGACCTCATGTTTTAAACTATGTCGCAGCTTTCCTTTTCAGGAAAAAGTTATATGATATATCACGAATATGTTCTTCAAAGCCAGGCTTAAAAACGTGGATCGGTGACTCGGATCAGTCACTTTAAAAACCATGTTAGATTGGTGGATTGACTATCCAGATCATAGAATCGATCAGATCCATGGGTTTTGGCCCACTAAAATTTCTTAAAAATCTCGTTTTTTATGTTTTCAAATAAATTTGGTATTGCATTGTAGAGGTTCACTATTTTATTGAAAAATATATAAATACTGAGAAGATGTTTCATGCCTGAATATTTGTTGACTACTACATCCATTTCATACTCAAAATATAGTTTAAAATGCCATTAATTACAATAAAAATGGATCACTCTAACTCAAATTTTTTTATTTTGTATTTTTATAATATCTATTATCAATTGCGATTGTAAAAATATGGGATCTTGCCTCCACATTTCTTGTTTTAAAGAGAAAAAAAGATAAAAATAATATATATATATATATATATATATATATATATATATATATATATATATATATGGGGTACTACCACCATGACCCCAACCCTTTTCCCAAAAGTGGTATGTCAGTTGGGCTTTGGGCACGCACCCTTTGGTGAGAATGGAGTCATAGACCTACCTATAGGACTCGACAATACTATCGTCGAGGTCCCATACCATTCTCAATAAAACTTACAGGTGACATAAGCTTTCAACATTTTCACAAGCAAGGAATAAATCACTTCATCAGTATTATATATATATATATATATATATATATATATATATATATATATATATATATATATATATATATATATATATATATATATATTTATAGGGTGCAGTTGGCATACGGATGCATCCGTAGCTGTAGAGGTGAGGTGCACCTTCAAATTTTATCATGGTATATAATATTGATGTAAAATGTTCTTAGGATTATCTCAAAATCTATTTTTATATCTAATTATCAAATTTTAAATTTCAAGAATGGTTAAAATCAAGTAGATCTATAAACATATAAAAATATTGAAAATGGGCAATGTAGATAATATGTTGTAAAATGTATTATTTATGAAACTTAAAATATTTTTATTTTTCAAGGTCATACATCTCGATTTCGACAAAAAACTACAATAAGTATCAAACTTATAGATCACATATATAACCAATAAATTAAAAAAGAGCATAAGACATATTATCACTTCACTTTATCTATTCAACAATATGTTGTCGTTAAGTCCTCTATGGTCTCGTTCACTTTATCTCTTTAACGACTATACGGTCTCGTTCACTGCATCGCTTCAATGACTATATGGTCTAGTTAAGTACACTTTAACATTATGGTCTCGTTAGGCTTTTAGTCCTCTGCATTATATAGTTTCGTTAGGAGTGTGAGAGATTGATATGGTCTTGTTCTTCAATGACACGACTATATGGTCTGGTTAAGTACACTTTAACATTATGGTCTCGTTAGGGTTTAGTCCTCTTCAATGAAATAGTCCCGTTAGGCATGAGATATAGTGATATTCTCTCGTTCTTCAATGATAGAGTCTCGTTGGACATGAAAAAGAGTGATGTGATCTCGTTAGGCTTTAAGACAGAAAGAACGATATGGTCTCTTTAGGTTTTCGGTCCTAGAAAAAGCTCCTTATTGTTAGGTTTTCAGTCCCAGAGAAAAGCTAGAGCGACGTTTTCAATCCTAGAGAATGCCTAGAGAGAACGATATGGGCTCATTAGGTAACACTTAACGAGAACGATATGATCTCGTTAGGTTTTCAGTCATCCTAGCGAAAGCTTAGAGAGAACGATACAGTCTCGTTAGGCTTTTAATCCTAGAAAGAACGACATGGTCTCGTTAGGCTTTTAGTACTAAAGAACTCCTAGACAGAATGATATGGTCTTTTAGGTTTTCAGTCCTAGAGAGGACTTCAGTTAGGCATTCAGTCCTAGAGAGAATGATAGGGTCTCGGTAGGCTTTCAATAACGATATGGTCTCGTTAAAGCCTTTCAGTCCTAGAGAGGACTTCAACCAGGCTTTCAGTCCTAGAGAGAACGATGTCGCTTTCCATCAAGAAAGAACGATATGGTCCTAGTTAGGCTTTCAATCGTAGAGAGAATGGTATGTTTTTTTAAGTACTTTTTAAAGGTTTAGTTAAGTACTCCTTAAACGATATGGTTTGGTTAAGCACTCTTTAACTTTCAGTCCTCTTCAATGATATAGTCTCATTAGACGTGAGAGAGAGTGATATGGTCGGGCTTTCAGACAGAGAGAATGATATGGTCTTTCAATCCTAGAGAGAAAGATATGTTCTTATTAGGCTTTCAAGCTTTCAGTCCTACAAAGAAAACAATATGGTCTTTCAGTCCTAGAGAGAACGATATGTTCTCGTTAGGCTTTCTGACTTTCAGTCCTAGAGAGAACGCCAAACAGAGAGAACGATATACGTCTTTTAGTCCTAGAGAGAAAGATATGTTCTTGTTAGGCATTCAAGCTTTCAGTCCTACAGAAAAAACGATATGCCGTTTCGGTACAAAGAAAACGATATGGTCTTTCAGTCCTAGAGAGAATGATATATTCTTGTTAGGCTTTCAGGCTTTTAGTCCTAGAGAGAACACTAGTTAGAATGATATGTTCTCGTTAGGCTTTCATGCTTTCAGTCCCAGAGAGAACGCTAGTTAGAAACGATATGTTCTCGTTAGGCTTTCAGTCATAGAGAGAACGCTAGTTAGGCTTTGAGGCTTTCAGTCAGGCTTTTAGGCTATCAGTAAAGAACGATATGGTCTCGTTAGGCTTTCAGGTTTTCAGTCCGGCTTTCAGTTCTAGAGAGAACGATATGGTCTCGTTAGGCTTTCAGGCCGGTTTTCAGGCTTTCAGTCCTAGAGATAACGATGGATTTAAGTCCTAGAGAGAACGATATGGTCTCATTAGGTTTTCAAGCTTTCAGTCCTAGAGAGAACGATATCGTTTCGTTGGGCTTTCAGGCTTTCAGTCCTAGAGAGAACGATATGGTCGTGTTAGGCTTTCAATCCTAGAGAGAATGAAACAAAATAGTCTCATTTGGCTTTTAATCCTTGGTCTCGTTTGGCTTTCAATCCTAGAGAGAATAATATGGTTAAGCTTTCTCTTCTTAGAAGATATGGTCTCGTTTGGGTTTCAATCCTAGAGAACTATATGGTCTTGTTAGGCTTCCTCTTCTTAGACGATATGGTCTCGTTTGGCTTTCAATCTTAGAGAATCGTTTCGTTTTCAATCTTAGAGAACCATATGATCTTGTTAGGCTTTCTCTTCCTTAGACGATATAGTCTCGTTTGGCTTTCAATCCTAGAGAACCATATGGTCTTGTTAGGCTTTCTCTTCTTAGAAGATATGTCTAGTTTGGCTTGCAATCCTAGAGAACCATATGGTATAGTTAGGCTTTCTCTTCTTAGAAGATATGTCTAGTTTGGCTTTCAATCCTAGAGACAAAAATATGGAGATCTATATGGTCTCGTTAGGCTTTCAATCCTAGAGGATGATATGGTCTCGTCAGACTTTCTCTTCTTACAAGATGCGTTTCGTTTCGCTTTCAATAAACGATAGGGTCTCATTAGGCTTTCACTTAGAAGAGAGAACGATATGGTCACTCAGAAGAGAGGACGATATGGTCACTCCGAAGGGAGGAATATATTTCAATCCTAGAGAACGATATGGTCTCGTTAGGCTTCTCTTCTTAGAAGATATGTCTTGTTTGGCGTTTAATAAACAATATAATCTCGTTAGGCTTTCACTCATAAGAGAGGACGATATGGTCAGGTCTCATTAGGCTTTGACTCAGAAGAAAGGACGATATGGTCACCCAGAAGAGAGGACGATATGGTCACTCATAAGAGATGACAATATGGTCTCGTTTTTCAGTCCTATTCGTTTGGCTTTGAGTTAGATGGTCTTGTTTGGCTTTCAGTCAACGTATGATGAAAACTGTAATCGGTAAATAACGAGAAAATGAGTAATAGAGAGAATGAGGAAAGAAAAAATCGCAGAGAAAGAGAGAACGAGCGATAGTAGAGAGAATGAGGAAAGACAATCAGGAGAGAGAGAGAAAATGAGAGATAGAGAGAATGAGGAAAAAAAATCGTAGAGAAAGAGATAACGAGCGAGAGTAGAGAGAATAAGGAAATACAGTAAAGAGAGAGAACGAGCAAGAGTAGAGAGTACGAGGAAAGACAGTAAGGAGAGAGAACGAGCGAGAGGGTGAGAGAGAATGAGAGGAGAGAGAATGAGCGAGAGTAGTCAGAATAAGGAAAGACACTCAGAGAGAACAAGCGAGAGTAGAGAGAATGAGGAAAGAGAAAATGTTTATAATAGAGAGACACATTTGTAGTTATGGGAGGTTTAAATTTTGTAATTTTTTTTAAGGCACCTACATTTTCATTTTTTTTGGCAATTTGAATTTTAAAAAACTAATTGTCCTTTTTAATATATAGTAGTTATCTCCAGGCCTACACTATGGCATAGAGTTTGCAAAGGGTTTCACTCGGAAATAAGGGATAGATTATGAGGAAATTTTTTCCCATGTTGCCAAATTTCCATCCATCCAAATCCTTATAGTTATAGCTGCCCATTTTGACTTTGAGGTTCATCAAATGGATGTCAAAACAACCTTTTTAAATGGGGATTTAGAAGAAGAAATTTACATGACCCAACCTGAGGGATTTGAGAAGAAAGGGAAAGAGAACCTAGTATGCAAACTTAATAAATCCCTTTATGGTCTGAAACAAGCATCGCGACAGTGGTACATAAAATTCCAAGAGACTTTTGCTCTTACAGGGTTCTCTACAAATAATGAGGATTATTGCATGTATCAAAAGGTCAGTGGGAGTGATCTGACCTTATATCGTTATATGTGGATGATATGCTAATTGTTAGTAGCTCAATTGCCCTAGTAGTAGAGATGAAAAATATCCTTACACAACACTTCGATATGAAGGATCTTGGAGAAGCTTCATATGTGTTGGGCATCAAGATAATAAGAAACAGGAGAGAAAATGACTATCCAACTTTCCCAGGCAACCTACTGTAAGAGGATATTGGAAAAGTTTGATATGAGTATGTGTAAGCCCATGACAACCCCAATTGATAAAGTGACGAAGCTTAAAAATGAAACGTATTCTACCGAAGACATGGATATAGAGTCATGGAGAGAGTGTTATACAGGAGTGCAGTTGGGTCCTTTATGTACGCCATGACAGGAACAAGGCCTGACTTATCCTTCGTCATGACTCTAGTGAGCTGTTTCCAAAGCAATCCAGGAGAGGAGCATTGGAAAACAGTAAAAAAAAATCTCAAATATTTAAAGGGGATTATAAACTATGTGCTCACTTGTAAGGGGAGAACTGAAATAGCAATATAGAGATATTCAGATGCAAGATATCTCGTTGATCCATATGATGCGAAGTCTACATCTGGGTATGTATTTATGCTTGGAGGGGGTGCGATTTTTGGGAAGTCAAAGAAACAAGATATTGTGGCTTTGTCCACCATGGAATCCGATTATGTTGCAATATGTCTAGCAGCCAAGGAGGCCGTGTGGATTAAAAAGTTTCTTAATCAACTTAATTTTCATCATATATGTTGTGAAGTATTGCGAATTTTCTGCGATAACACGGCGGCTATTTGTGTCTCTAAGGAGCCTCGGTTTTACAAAAATTCCAAGCATATCAAGCCATACTTCTATCGCTTGAGAAATGAGGTGAGATTGAAAGAGATCGAGATCAACTACATATTTACAAATTTGACGATTGCGGACCCTCTGACTAAAGGAGTTGTCCCGAATGTTTTTGTAAGACAAGTGAGAGAGATGGGGATGAAAGAAAGTGATGAAGATAGAATGTAATGCCTTCAAAGGCCGAGTGGGAGATGTTGGGTTTATGTGGCCTTTAAAGGTCTTATGAGTGTGTAATGAAAAATATTTATTATAGTGGAACATAAACTCAGTGGGAATATGGTCCCTCGAGAACCATACTAAGCAAATGATGTTTGCTGATACCGGATTGTGCTTGACGATCTAGGCTAGTCGGAAAACCCAAGGTACATGGTCATAAAGAATAAACCAATAAGAGTTTTGAGTTATCCTTTGATGAGGTCAGAGCTTATGCCTGGATGAGTGAGCTGAGAGACTGTGTGACCCTTATGTGTGATGGTAGGCCTACAGAGACGGGGGCCAAAACCTCATCCATGTTCCATCACACGACATGCATATCGATAGATCGTTCGAGAAAGCCAGATATCCACCTTTGGGTGAAGCATATATACGTGCGAGAGATACCCCTATGCACCATAGAGCTATGGTGCATCAGGTCGTGGTGACATTGACTCGTCTCTAAGGGAGGACCTGTAATCTACAGACTGGGATTGCGACCCCTTGATTCATTGACTTGACTTTGGTGACCCGCTAATGAGTTATTGCTTGGACTATGGGTCATGGGAAACACTAGGTCAGTTCAATGAAGCTAGTGTAGTTTGTAGTCCACAATTGAAGGTGGAGTACCCCATATTTACAGATTGAATTCCTAAAACCATATAGATTATTTTCCCATCATATTAATTTAATTATGTTCATTTTATTATTGAAATTATTTTAAATTTAGTATTTGAATTTTTATAAATCATTTGATATTTTATTTCTTATTTTTGGACTATAAAAATGAAATTATTAATTTACAAAGTTATAATGTTTTAAAATTCATTTTGTTTAATTTTAAAATATTTATTAAAAAACATGCATGGGGGCCCATAATGCACATGGGCCCACCATGTGGATATTAGGTGGGGCCCCACATACCATACATGGGTGGCACGCCCCACCCTTGGATACCTTCTCTTGTTGCTTTGTGTTCAAGTTTATTAAATATGGTAATTATATCTTGTAGCAAATGGTCAAATATTGATTAGGAAATATTGACCATATCTTATCTTGATTATTGAAAGTCTATATAAACTTGATATTATTTGATATATTCTTTTGGAATATATGAGATGGGTTATGCAATTTTATGGAATGCATGATATCTTTAATAGATTTAATTTATTTAAGTATATTGATGGGAAAATGGTTTAAAGAAAAGGGGATAATGGTTCATGCACCTTCCATAATGTTGATGGCCCATTTATGGAATGGATGGCTCAGATCTCTCACTCCACAAGTTACCTTGATCAACGGTCCATATTCAATCTCAAGAAAGATGCAAACTATGGGAAATCCTAAAGAAACCCTATACCTAAATTTCACTATAAATAGGGGTGCTCTCCTCCATCTCTATACACATCTCTCTCTCCCATAAACTCTCTCTCCTTCATAGGGGCCACACCCCTCTCTCTCTCCTTTCTGATTTCTCTCTCTCCTAAAAACCCTAAGGGAAAATTATCGGTTCGAGACTGAAGCTAGACCACTGATCCTGCACCAGCCATTGGATGTGATGACTCGATATGGGGTGTAAAAGCTCAGTTGAAGTAATCTCCGACATCTTTTCTTGTATTTATTTGCTATTTTATTTTATATTCTCAAACACAGTATTAGGTTGTATAAATGACATCAAGTAGTTGAGATTTATTTTATTGATGTGTTATTTATTTTTTGGAATTTCTTCTGCTTGTAATAAGACCATCTGTGAGTGATCGTGTTGCCAAAATTATAAGGGGTGATTATTATTAAAAAAAAAAATTGTATTTCCTTGACAAAAGTCACATAGGTCTTTCTTTTAGTTATTGAAAACCATTTTGTGGAAAAATCAGAAATGATATTTACTAAGCAACCAAAAATCTTATTGCAAACCATTTTGTGGTAAAATCCAGAAAGGATCTTTTCCAAAAATTTATGCATATGCAGAATGCACTAGAGATAAACTTACAAAGTATTCCAAATTACATTAGAGATAAACTTACAACCTATTCCAAATTACAGATTGCTTCTCATTGCATTGAAAATTCCTTAATTTTTTAAAATTATTGGGCTTTTTTCTCTTTTGAAATTTGAAAAATGTGATCTCTCCTTAAAACTCTCTCATCTCTCATCTCACTCACGCACCTCTTCCCTCTCTTAAATTTGAAACTGTTCATTTTTCTTTAAAACTCTCTCATCTCATCTCTTGAAATTGTCTTTTTGGATTACTGTGTTTTTTCTTTATCAAAATTCGAATCTCTCCTTAAAACCCCCTCTTTCATCTCACGCACCTCTCCCATCTCTTTTCTCTCTCTTTTTATTCGTTAATTTCAATTTTGTTCTATCTCAATATTTGAAAAGATGCATCTCTCTTTTAAACTCTTCCAATGTCTTTTCTCTTTTTATTTGTTAATTTCAATTTTGTTTGATCTCAATATTTGAAAAGATGCATCGCTCTTTAAAACTCTCCCAATCTCTCAACTATCATGCACCTCTCCCATCTAAGAATTTTAATTGAGATAATTACACAACAACTAAAAATTGAACAGTTTGAATTAAAATTTTCTATTTTAATTTAGATAATCACACTATGCTTAAAAATTAAAAAGGTTTGAATTAGTACTATTTTTAAATTTTATTTATTTATAATTGTGCCTTAAACCTCTTTAATGGGGCTTCTTTAATTTGGCCTTAAGCCTCATAAAAGATGTATTACAGAACTTATAAAACTAATTAGTTTTATTTTTAAAATTTTTAATGATTTAATTGTTTATGTATAATTGGGCCTTAAGCCCCATAAAAGATGTATTACATAACTTATAAAAAATGTGAACAAGGGCCCCAATTTACAGGGTTACAAAGCTGTGTACTGCTAAAGAAAGTAACATATGCAATAAACTACCTTCATAATATGAGTACACATAAAAAGAAGGAAAATATTGTACTTAATATCGTACCAAAAAATAAGTGCATGTTTCTATACTTTCCACAATCCCCCTCACACTCAAGATACGTTAAGAGAGAGCAAACTCAAGTTGCTCTCGCTTAAAAAAAAACAGAAAAAGTTGGAAGTCATGCAAAACCAACTTCTACCTCCAAACAATATATCCTTTTGATTGGGATACTTAGTGACCCGGTTCATAAACTCTTCCTGATACTTTGCAAATTTTGTCTCTCTTCATAGCAATGAGAGAAAGTTGCACAGATCTCTCCCAGCCATTTTGGTCTGAAATCTTGAAATTGACCCTTTGAAACCCTTATGAAAAACCAACAAAGAAAAAAAGTGTGTTCTGACCTTGTGAAGAAAAACCATTTTGCCTTTGAAAAATCAGCCATTTGCCTAGCCTCAACTAGATTTGTCAGTAAGCTCCTATTACCCACAACGCTGTAAAAAAAGAAGAAGAGAGAGAGAAGCTATGACCTTTAATATACTAGAATTGTGGACCATGATTCATGTAGCCGATCTCAATTAGTTGAAAAAAAGTTTTGACGATGATGATCTCAATATGAAGACACTTATATGTCACCTAAAATCATACTTCTTGGTTACTTTAGTTATATATAGAAATAGTTTATATAAGAAATCAAATTTGAAGCTAGTATTTATAATACTCGTACCCATGTCAAGTGCTCTATAATATAATTTATGCTCCAAGGTCAACTGTGGGAGTGTTTGCAATCACAACCTTAAATATTATTCCAAGAGACCATTGTGTTATTTCTCTCACTATATTTTATACCAAGATACTATCTCCCTTAACTAATTTTTTTCATATTTTTTTATAATTAAAGGTTTATTATCATGGAAACACACACACATATATATATATATATATATATATATATATATATATATATATATATATATATATATATATATATATATATATATATATATATATATATATATATATATATATACACGCCCAAAAACTTCAAGTGTTTCCAATAGCGACCTTAAATCTTATTCAAAGCGACCATTTGTTATTCTCTCACTATATTTTATAACAGGATTTATTTATTTATTAACATTAACACAAGCCTAAATTTTATGACAATATTCTATCTCCCTTAAGTCATTTTTTCATGCTTCAAGATTTATTTTCATGGAAGACACAAAAAAATAAAATATAAATACCGTGATTTGAGATAGTCGCTGAGAATGTGATATGTCATTCCTAATTTCCTATGAGCGTGAAGCCAACAAATGAGGTTTTTGTAAGACCGTGCCACTATGACCTAAAATTCATTTTTTCAATTTCTGCCACTGCAGAATTTGATGCTTCAAAAATGATATAAATTTAATGGATATGTGGAAATTTGAAATGAAAGATGAAAAATAAAATATTGCACAGGCCTGGCACATTACAAGCCCTACTCATAAGCAATCTTTTATTTTCCCTCCTAATTATCAAATTTAAAATATCAAAGAGCACAAATTTGCTAGATATGTGAATATTTCAAAATATACCGTCTTAAAAATATAGAAAAATTTATCAACTATTTAACATTTTACCCATATGTTTTGATTTACTTTCAAAATACACATAAAAATATAGTATCTTGAGTGGAAATAGTATAAGTGTAAAATATTATATAATTTGAAAGTAAATTGTATTTTCACAAATTTCCCAAAAGTATAGTACAAGATGTGCTAAGTCATTTCTCATTTTATATGCATAATCTAATAATCATTGAGGTCCATAATTCAACCTCTTCCAATTTGGGAAATTTACAGATAAATTTTATTGTCCCATAGATTTCATATTTTACCCTTAAGTCTCCTCTTTTGAGAATATAAAGTGCATTTTAATCTTATCTATTTTTTTATACATCAAATTAAGCTCAAATTTGAGATATCATTCGCCTAATTGTTTTTAAAGTTTTTTTATAGGTACATGTAGACATGTGGAATTTGAGCTTAACCTAATTTATTAAAAAAAGATTACATTAAAATGCACGTTTCTCAAAAATAAGATTTATTTGCAAAGTATGAAATACAACATATTATCTTTAGATCATGTATACCATGCTACCTCGGGAGCATAGTTTACTTCTATTTCTCGGTCCGATGACCTATTTGGGAGGATTTTTTTAATCCAAAATTTTAGTAACCACCATAGAAACACCATATAATTATTCTCAAGAAAAAAAAAAATTGAAATTTGAGTTTTTTTAACACTTAGATCTTACTTTCAAAAAAATTGGATAGCTTTTATTCAATCTTGAGATATTATTATTATTATTTTTACAAAAGTTATATCCTAGAAATTTGAGGTCATAGAAATAAAGAGTAGAATGAGGATACAGACATCAAATCACCCGGAATTGAGTCGTGCTTAGTCCAAAGAGAGGTTCCCATCCTCATACCACTGTTTTCTCAAATAATAAGAAAAAAAGCACGGTATACGGATGGGAGCATCAGAACACTCATGAACCAGAGGATGGTCCGAGGATTCGAATCTCGAACTGCCTGAAAACAACCCTTAGAGCTCGGGGCACTGCACTACTAACAAAAAAAAAGCTATTTTTTTAAACAAGGGCAGTCTAAATGATGACATCCTTGCACAATTCGAAAAAAAAAAAAGTTGACCAACTTTTTTAGAATTTTAGTATTTTTCTTACTTATATATAGTCCTTACATAAATTTTTCAAATAAAAAAAAAAAAAAAAATATCGTGAGCATAACTTCTTTATATTAAAATAGGATTTATTCCCTATTTTTAATTTTTTTAAATAGGATTTATTCCCTATTCTCACATTATACAATTCCTATTTTTTATTTTTTTAAATAGGATTTATTCCCTATTCTCACAGTATACAATTCCTATTTTTTATTTTTTTAAAAAATAGGATTTATTCCTAAATTTCCTTCCCAATTTTCCGTCTTCCGGTGCTCCTCTTGTCATAAAAGGCCAGAGAATGCCATTCGCTCCAATTCAGCGAGACGACATCCAGAAGCGGAGCGCCAACTGCTGGTACTTTCTCTCTCTAAAATCCTTATATCTCTCTTCAGCCATTTCTCTCTCTTCACGCATGCTCTTTGCCTAGGGTTTCTTTCACTGTGCTTTTTCGCCTTGGTTGCTTCTTCTCCTCACTCTGCATGTCCTTGCTTTCTTGCATTTGCTTGATTTACTTGCATTTGGATGTTCATTTTTACGCATGTTCATTGTTATTTATTTGTTTCTATGGACCGTATAGGTTTTCTCCCCTCTGGTATTTCCCTATCTATTTTCTTTTCTTGTAAAATTTTTGGATATGCAAAAGTGCATGCCTTAGTTTGTGCATAAGTTCGCATTTTTCATTTGTTTGCAAATTCTGTTTTTAACTGAAGGTAATATAATCGTGCTCTAGAAATAATAGAGTGACGTGCTTTTATTGGTTCTATTGTCATTTTTTTGTGAAGATGTAATTAAATTAACACAGAAGGTATATTGTCCAAATCCTGAGTATCACAAAGTAAGTTCCATAAAATTTTTAAAATAATAAAAATCAAAGTTTGATATTGTAGAGATATTTTTACCATTTTTTTGAATTTACCAGGAGCAATTTAAGATTAATACTAATATATTGGATTATATCAAGGAATCAAGTTGGATTCACTGGGCTTTAGTTCAGATTCTCAATCGCATAAGACAATACACCAAATACAACTAGTTCAACTTCACAAAGAACCCAATTACATAGGAATTCACATTGTATAAGAAGAAAAGGCATATTTTGTATTTTATAAGAAAAAAGACATATTTAAATAACGGAAAAATGCAACTGAAACAGCATACTAGTTTTGCACTGCTCATGAGTTGCTGAAGAGCCTAAATGTTTCTCTGCCCTGGCCAAAACGAAGAGCCCTTGGAAATGAATCTGATAAAATTGGTTAAAATACTGTGAATTATGTCCACTGTGTTCGCTTCTATGTCCAATGTATTTGCCTTGCAATTATCATTTAATTAGCAATTGTGAGTACTTTTAATGTTGAGTTCAGTTCTACCATGAGAAATGCTGCACCAAACATGTACATTTTAGTCTAATTTTTTTTTTAATCTTGAGTTCAGTTCTACTATGAGAAATGCTACACCAAACATGTACATTTTAGTCTAATTTTTGGTGATTATTTTCTTAATTTTTTTTTTTCTAGACTCGAAAGTATGTTTTTTTATTGTTTCTTTTCTGTTATGAATCGTCTTAATCCTCAGAATGTTAGTAGTAATTTTATGTGTAAAAACATCTTTAAAGACTTCCAAATGTGTAAAATGTTTAGGGAGAGAGAGAATTGAAGTGAAAGAGCTCTACGTGTGTACAATTCACAAATTTTGTATTGGTTCAAAAAAATTTTCTTGGCTTCAACAACTGTTTAGAGATATTTGTTTTCCTTTTTGATTGCAAATTCTTCTATAACTTTGTTTCCCAATTGATTTGAAGTCATCTAATTAGCAATTGTAGGACTACCTTGGATAATATTCTCGATTTGATTAAGTTGAAGGTTTTATTTGGGAGCTTTTTGAAAACAAATAAATGTCATGATAAAAGAAGCTCAATTGTTTTCAGGAACTCTAATTTGCTCTCTTTGAGGAAGGGGGCCTAAAAGGCTGAGGGTAGGAGAAGAGAAGCAGAATGAATGCACCTGATCGCTATGAGCGCTTTGTAGTTCCTGAAGGCACCAAGAAGTTAGTCCCCCACTCCCCCTTTCTCTCTTCAAGCTTTGTCTTTTGCTCAATTTGCGGCTTTTGTCTTTGCAGGGTGTCATATGAGAGGGACACTAAGATCATCAATGCTGCTTCATTCACCATTGAAAGGGAGGAGCACACTGTTGGCAATGTCCTTCGCATGTACTTTCAGACTTTCTAATTTTTCATTTTGATCACCCCTCACCTCTTCCCTCCCCCCTCCCCCTCCCTCCTTGCTCTCTCTTCTCCCCCAACAACAACAACCACCACCAATGTGGAACCCCTTTTAACTCTTTGATCTTTTATTCTCTTTATCTCTCTCACATATAGGAACTCCCCTTGACACTATTTGAGCTTCTGCACTTACAGGCAATTGCACAGAGACCCAAATGTTCTTTTCGCAGGGTACAAGCTGCCCCATCCTCTCCAGTACAAGATTATCGTTCGGGTTAGTCAATACATTATCATTCTAATTTTGAAAATACATATGTGCGGCATCTTTTTAATTTTCTTTTAGACTTACTATTCTGATAGTTATTTACTTTGCTTTTTGTGATGTACCATTTTGCAGATTCAAACCACAAGTCAATCTTCTCCAATGCAGGCCTACAACCAAGCCATCAATGATCTTGATAAGGAGCTTAATCACCTGAAAGATATATTTGAGGTCCGATGTTCAGAACTCTCAATTGTCTGACCCTATTGGTTCAAACACTTTTGTTCTTTATGAAGCACATGTTTGGCTGATGGAATGTTGCCTGGTGTTTAGTTATCATTGATACTATTTCATATTGATATCCTCATGGTTGGTGATACGGATCAAAGAATGTTTAGGAGTTGGGAATGAGTGGTGTCTGGGATAATAATTCTTGCATATTTAATTTAATTCCGCTGCCACTGAAATTTATGTTCTATAGCAGACTTACAACCAGGCAGTCAACTATGCTAGCCTGTCAAATCACAGTTATTGAGAAACCCTTCTTTGTGATTACATGAGGGACTTGATGGCAACTCTCTCTCTCTCTCTCTCGCTCTCTCTCTCTCTCTCACACACACACTGACAGCCTCTAGTTTCCCCTGCCATATCATTTGGGTGTCCACATTGTTCCCTACCCTTTGGCTCCTAAGAATGAACATTGCATATTAGAGGACTGAATGCCTCCCAAATGGATTTTTGAGTTCATATGAATGAATCTCCTCTACTGGATATGCATGAGCCTATTTAAAGCATTGTCACCCTAAAATCACCCCTTTAGGGTCTTATGCCTTACCCAACATAAATGATGATGCATCTTCCAAAGCAGATTGTACAATGGGCCATGCTTCAAGGACCCTCATTTTGGCATGTTTTGTGTCTTAATTTTGGCATGCAATGTCTCAGGTGTTGTGGATGGAAAGGGTATCTGAGTGTGGCTAGCTTTAGTGGTTGAGGTGGTTCATGCATTATAATGATTTGTGAATTATCTTTATGTTCTCTCATACCTTTGAATGCACTTATATTATAACAAAGAGAATCTCCTTCAGGGATGACCATTTATTCGAATGGGGACTAATGATCCTTATGATAGCATCCTATAAGAAAAGGGATTCGTTTTGTAATTAAGATTTACAAGCCCACAACTAAATTATAAATTCGAACTTCTTTTAAGAAAACAAAAAAAATCAAAAGTTACTTGTTGTTACAACCTTGATGATGTGGATTCAAACATAGCTTACCCATCAAGAAAATAAATCCCACTGATTAATGGTCTGAAAGAAATTGACTGATTACAACACTCATCTTATTTTTAGAGTTAGAGGCTCATCCATAATAGATTGAATTTTAGAAATTCCTTTTCTCATTGACGTGCCAAACCCATTTGTATGTATTCTTGCACTCTATGTGCCACATGACATTGGAAGACATTTATGGATGACAGGGCTGTCCTCGCCCCTAACTCCTTCAATCCAAATTGATGTTATTACTACTAAACTGGTTGTCTAACAGGTAATGGGCGTATTCCTGACCAAGCTGATTTGGCTGATTGCTCTTGCAAAAGTAAAGTGAAAATGGATCAGAACTTACCAAAAGTTAAAATAATCAAAATTCAATAAAAATGGATAAATCATGACTATCTAGATGTTTATTAATCACCCAACAAGGAGCCTAGCGTTTATATTTCTACTATCACATGCAAACAGTTGGCAGCTTTAAAAATTTCTGACTTACCATGCATTCCCTACTCATCTTTTAGTCCAATTTGATGTCATTAGGACCATAATAGTTCCTGAATTGGGAATGGGTTTGATATTTCCCAGGAAATTAAAAAATTAAATGAAATGATCAGAATTTAGAAGAATATAGAAATGCCACGAGCAACACTAAGGAAATAATAAGTCTAAGCTTAAGGCATATGATGATCCATACAATATATTGTGGACAAGAGAAGATAAAAAATACGTCTTCAAACTGGCAAAAATGAGAGATAGAAACTGTAGAGACCTAGATTTTTTTAAATGAATTAAGAGTGAGGATCATAGGGTGTTGGTGAAGGATGATAAGGTTGGAGAATTATTTTTAGAAATTGTTAAATGATGATCACTTCTGGGAGCTCATTGACTATTAACATAAATGAGGTCGGAGGTCATAGATACTTTCATTGGATTAGTACATTTAAAATGAAAGAAGCTTTGAGAAAGATGAAGATAGGAAAGGCTTTAAGATCAAATGGTATATCAATTGACGTTTGGAAGTGCATGGGAGAGATTGGCATATTTTGGTTGATCAAGTTGTTTAACAAGATTTTAGGAACAAAGAAAGTGTCAGATGAATAGAGGAAAAATATTGTAGTACCTATTTACAAGAATAAAAAGAGACATACAAAGTTGTATAAACTATGGAGAATCAAACTTATGAGCCAAAATATGAAACTATGGGAAAGAATGATTGAGCAATGGCTAAGACATGAAATGAGTGTACTAGAAAATCAGTTTGGATTTATGCTATGGAGGTCAACGATTGAGGCTATTTTCCTATTTAGGCAATTGATTGCGAAGTTTAGGGAGAAGAGAAAAGACCACCTCATAGTCTTTATTGATTTAGAGAAAGCATATGAGAGCAACCTAGAGGTAATTTGATGAGTGCTTGAAAAAGGAATCTTAAGATGATGTATTGACACGGTTAGGGATATGTACAAGGAGCGCTAACAAATATGAGGACAACTAGTGGAGAGACCAGTGATGTTTTATTAATAGTAGGCCTACTTTAGAGGTCAATGTTGAGCCCATATCTCTCGCCTTGGTTATGGACGAGTTAAGTGAGCATCGACCGGATGATTTATGTTGTTTGTGGATGACAATTTTGATTGACAGGACTAGAGATGGCATAAACGCAAAGTTAAAAGTTTGGAGTGATGAATCTAAGGTTTTAAAATTAGCTTGAATAAGATAGAATATATAAAATACAAGTTTAGTAATAATAGGAGAAAAAATGAGGAATTAGTTAAGATTGATGGCCAAGAAGTACCTAAAGGAGATTATTTTTTATATCTTGAGTAGGTAATCCATGAGAAGGGAGAGATTGAGGAAGATGCTGATCATAGAATTAGAGCTGGGTGGATGTGTGCTTCTAGAGTTCTATGTGATCGTTCGCATACCAGTGAAACTGATGGGGAGGTTCTATAGAACGTCTGTAAGACCAGCCATTCTTTATTGGATGGAGTCTTGGGCGGTCAAGAAATAACACATATATAGAATAAATTTGGCTTGAGATGAGGATGTTGAGATGGATTAGCGGCAAGAAAACGAAAGATATAATTTGGGGTGAATACATTCGGGGGAGCTTAGGGGTAGCTCCAATAGGCGATAAAATGACAGAAGGTACATTTACATTTAGGTGGTCTAGTCATGTGCAATATCGACCTAGAACATCGCCGGTTAGGTGGGGTGATTTGGTTCAAGTGAAAGGCTCTAAAAGGGCAAAGAAAAGTCCCAGAGGACATGAATGACAGTAGTGAGAAATGATATAGTGACTTATGGTTTGATTGATGCTATAACACTTGCTAGAGCGGAATGGAGGAACATGATTTAGGAAGAAAGGGAAGATGATGAGTGATATTTTCTCACAATAAAATTTTGAGATGAGTGTCCACCCCATACCTGGCTACAACAAATGGTCTCTTTCATTCTTATTTAATCTAATTCCTTTTATTAAAAAGAATAGGAAATAAAAAAAGGAAAAAAATAAAAAAATGGAACAAGATTCATATAGCGAACCCAAATAATTGGGAGAAGGCTTGGATGATGATGGTGATGATGATGAAATGAAATGGAAAGAAAAATACAAAAAAACAAGAGATGTAAATAAATTGTAAAAAAAAGGTGGAGGTTATATCATTTCATACTTATTACTTATTCAAAAAGAAAATTCTACTACTTATGCTTCTGCCTATTGTTATATGTTTCTAGGTTCTTTTCCTCAAGAACGAAACTTTCTAAGTTCATAGGCATTACTATGAAACCAAACCCAACATTGGATGTTGAAGCTAAAACTGTCTGTTTGACAGTGTGCTGCACAAGAAGCAACATTATTTACATAAGTACAAAACCCTAAACTTCCAAACATAGCATAATGTCCAAATTAGAAACGTGATATTTATATGATCTCTAATTATTGATGATCCCAGCCTGTGAAAAATCAGGCTTTCTATAGCCATTGCTTCCCTCTTCATTGGCATTGTCTTTCCTATCACTCTTCATATGTCATAAGAAAATACATAAAATTATGATAAGATTTTATGTAGCTTATACTCATCAAGTGGTTTTAAATGTATGTTTCTTTACTAGGTTTGGAACAGTCATGGATATGATTAATAAGAAAGAAACATAGTCATGGACATAGATGTTTTGTGACTTTCCTTGCCCTACCCACATTTTCTATATGTTCTTCCATATGGCAATGTCCTTTAGCCCAGTCGGTACGCTGTGGGGCACGTGGCACTTGTAAATTGCGCTGTTAAATTCCACATAGTTGGCTGCACCATATGTGACCAACATCCTTATGCATAAAGACATTGACAGATTCTACAGTTCTGATGCAGCTACAAACCTCAATAGTATTATCCCATTGGAAAATGAAAAGAAGATCCAATGGGGTGGGAACCATTTGAAGCAGCCAGTCATATGCCATAATAGAAGTACCTTGAAAGTGTAGCAGTGTTCCTAAAAGTCTATATATCCATAAACCATTTCAGGATTTCTTGTGGCTTCTTGTTTGATATTTAAACCATCAATTCAAGGGATGTATCGAGTCCTATTTCTAAGTTCAACGTCTGGTTTTTCAAAAGTGAGGCTCTCATGACTGGGGTTGTTTGCGACTGCAACATGAAAGGAGTTTAACCAAGTGCACCAAACAATCCACCTTCCCATTCTTCTATGCATTCTCAATGGATGCTTTCCTGCATAATATTTTTTCTCTGAGTCCCAAAGTCATTCTTTATACGAAGCGGTTCTCAAACATCTTGCTTTTATGTTCTCTATGTTCCTTTCTTGTGTTGTTTCTTTTCATTTATGTAATTGTGATTGATCTTGAGAAAAAAGCATCGACACATCATTAGGGTAGTACATTTATATAGCTTCTGTTCAGCTTGAACTTCTTTGTGGCTTGTCATGCAGATTTAATAGTGTATATTAAATTACATTAAAATATTTGTATCCGCGAGATTTGTGAGCAATAGGATCTTTGATCTGGTGCATGTCTCTCTCCACCTCTAGTATTTTTTCTTTTTTTGAAAGTGTTCACTCAATTGAAGGGGAAGAGGAGTACAAGTGTCATAGGAGGCAACCCACAAGCCAGGTTCCTTGGCAAAAAATGTCGGGGCGACCCACAAGCTGGGTCCCTTCGCAAAAAATAGGCTACCCTAAAGAGGGTCCCTGTACAAAAAATGGTTGGGGCTCAAGGGATCTGCCCATTACAGTCATTTACAAAAAAGATAGCGTGGGGATATAACCAAAACATCTTAGAGTCGTGCAGTCATGCTGGATGATGAAAGCTGAAGTCTCTCAAGAGCCCAAGAGTGCTCCCTCCTTAGCTAGATTGTCTGCGATCATACGCGTCCAAGAGACGACTGTATCCCTGCAAATGTGCATTATCTCCTAAAAAATAGAGGCAATATACCAAGGTGGAGGAGTTAAGCCAGCAGCCCAAGTGATTATTTTTTTACATCGCCTTCAACTATCAGTGGTTGAGCCCACGAGCCGTTGAACAGCTTGAGTCCTGTCAGTAAAGAGAGGGATTCCTCGAGTTGAGAATCAGCATGACCAATATTCTGAGAGTAGGAGGCCAGGATATTGCCTAAATGGTATCTGAAGACCCCCCCACTCCAGCAGGACCTGGGTTACCTCGAGAGCACCCATCGAAGTTGAGTTTCAAAAAGCCTTCAGGCAGTGGTGACCAGTTGTTAGCATGAGTTACCCGAGGGGGTTGAAACTGTAGGATTGCTGCCCAGTCTTGTAAGAATGATGAAGAGGGAACCCCTTTGAAGTTCTTACAGTTGGAGGTCCAAAAGATAACCTGAGAGGTGATCTTATGGAAGAGTACTAAGTTCTCATTCTTGTTACCCCTGAAGATTCTAGCGTTTCGCTCTGTCCAATGACCTAAATATTCGCTGCAACGGAGGCCTTCCAAAGTATTCTTTCTATGACCGAGTTCAAAGACAGTTTGAACAGTGCTGGTAAGGAGGTTGGGGTTACCCAACAAAGGCCGAATAAACGTAGTAACCTGCTTCAAAGATCGAAAGCAACCTTACAATGGATGAAGAGATGGGGATTGCTTTCTTCTTCGTGAAGGTACATTGCGCATCGGTTGGGAATGGATATCCCTCTTCGTTGGAGGTGGTCCACTGTAAGGGTGCTTTCTGAGGCAGCAATCCAATTAAAGGCTTGTATTCTTGGTGGAGCAATTGAGGACCACACATTGGATACTACTGATGGTGGAAACTGAGGAAAGGTTGGGGGTTCCAAAAGTTTTATGTAATAATACCTGAGGGCGACAGGGGTCCACATGAGACAGTCTTGGCCTGTGAAGGCCAGGAAGGTGGAGTGAAGCAGAGAAGAGAGGGAGATGAATTCAGTGGTTTCAGAGTCAGACAGGGGACGTCTGAAAGATGGGTTCCAAACCCTACGATGATCTGAAATAGACATTTCCTCAGCAACCGAAGAGGATTTGTTGGTTGAAAGGTTATAGCGGGAAGGGTAGGAGTCTTTGAAGGGTGTGTGCCCCAGCCACGGATCTGACCAGAATAAGATTCTATTTCCTTCCCTTGGATGGAATCTGATACAACTCCTGAAGCAAGAGAGAAAAGACAAAAAAGACGTCCACGCACCAGAGGCTTGAGAAGAAGCGCTATTTTTCGGAAGCAAGGTATTAGAGGGAATTTTATATTTGCAACAAAGAACTTGTGATCAAAGAAGGTTCCTTTGTGTGGCCAGGTGCCACCACAATTTCCCCAGAAGGGCTGTTTTGTGGACTCTTAGTTGGCAGATTCCCAGGCCACCAAACTTTTTTGGTTGACATACTTTTTCTCATGAGAGAAGGTGAAATTTCTTATTATCAGCGTCCCCCGACCAAAGGAACTTCCCCATGAGTTGTCCAAGACGATTGGCCACTGTGCGGGCATATGGAAGAGTGACATATTGTACACCGGGGTGTTGGCCAAGGTAGCTTTGATGAGTGTGGATCTTCTAGCAAAGGAAAGATTAATTCCTTTCCAGCCAGCCAAGCGACGATCAACTTTATCGATAATATGGGACCACTGACTCTTTTTTGGTTTTCCCAATCCAAGGGGCAGACCAAGGTAGTTTGTTCGAAGATCTTCCACTTTGCAATCCCAATCTGGGATAAGAGCCCTCGTTTCAGAGATGGATAGGGCCACTCTGATTATCATGGATTTCTCCATGTTGACTTTAAAGCCAGTGGAAAATTCGAAGCATCTGAGGAGGAGGCGAAGGGTTTCTATTTCAGTAGGAGCAGCATCGATGAAGACAAAGTTGTCGTCGGCATATTGAAGGTGCGAGACTGCTGGTCCTCTGGCACAACTATTAAAACCTGAAAGGAGTCCAACCTGATATACTCGAGACAACAATTGACTAAAAATATGTGCTGCAGTGGCGAAAAGGAAGGAAGACAAAAGGTCCCCTTGCCTGAGGCCTCGAAAAGAAAGGTTTAGAATAACAACCCGTCATCCAGGTCCTCCACCTGTCTCCGAAGCCCATCCTAGCCATTGTCTCATCCAAAATTGGCCAATCTACGTGGTCGTAAGCCTTTTCCCAATCTATCTTGAAGATAAGGCCAGGTTTCTCAGCCAGGTGCCTAGAATGTCTACTTTCGTGTGTGACCAGAACTCCATCCATAATTTGCCCATCTTTAATGAAGGCACTCTGGGATAAAGAAATGACAAAAGGCTGGACCATTTTGAGCATAGTGGCTAGGACTTTGGACAAAATTTTGTAGGTAGAATTGATTAGACTAATAGGTCTAAAGTCCTTAAGTTCATCAACCCTCTCTTTTATGAACTAGGGCTATGAACGTCGCATTCATAGCCTTATGAAGGATGCCCCTATGGAAGGATTCTTCAAAGAAGCTTAGAAAGTCAGGTTTTAGGGTATCCCAGAAGACCTTGAAAGGGGCAGCTGGAAATCCATCGGTGCTAGGGGCTTTGTCTGTGCCTAGGTCCTTTATAGCGGACAAAATTTCCTCTTCTGAAAAAGGGCGTTCCAGCCATGTAGCCCAGTAACTAGGGATAGAGACGAATTGGATATTGCCCATCCTCGGTTTTGGGTGAGAGGGAGCTGTATAGAGGTTTAAGAAAAAGAACAAAATGGCTAGCTCAATGTCGTGGGGCTGGTCTAAAACTCTATTACCATCCTTCATAAGCGAGATGGAATTGTCCCTTCTTGGACAATTGTTCGGTGTTAAGGTTACCAGCCCGTAACCATTTAACTCTAGATCTCTGAAACTAGTAGATTTCTTCCTCTTTGAGAGCAGTGAAGTAGTCCATTTTGTGTTGAGATCTAAGGAGTATTTCAGAATTTGCAAGGGGTTTGGTTTCTTCGATGAGGTCAAGGGCTTGGATTGCATTCAAGAGAGAATTATGAAGTTCAGTTGTGAGAAATTGCCCGGTAAGGTTCTGCTCCAAGATTTGAGGGAGGCCTTGTTGGATTTTCGTTTGGAGCCTGTAGCCAGCTCTTCCCAATACGAGAGGGTCGAAGGAGTTCCACCACAAGGGAATTAGAGAGGAAAGTGAGGATTCCTCTAGCCAAGATAGCTCAAACTGGAAGGGTTTGGGCCCCCTAGTGAGCGACGCCATATCGAGAATGATGTGGCAGTGGTAAGAGGTGGGTTTAGGCAGTGCTAGAGCGTGTGAGCCTGGGAAGGCGACGTCCCAATCTAGAGAGAGAACAAATCTATCAAGCATAGATAGGGAAGGAATGATAGAATGATTAGACTAAGTAAATTGGTTTCCTTGGAGTGGGATATCTATGAGTTCATTATGCGAAATGAAGTCTGAGAAATCCGTCATCCCTTGAGAGATTGAGGGTTGGAACTTCTTTCAAAGGACCACCTAGTGATATTAAAGTCCCCCCTAAGCACCAGGAGGGGTGGGGAAGGGACTCCACGAAGTCCAACTCGTTCCAAAAGGATGGCCTAAGATCTGCAGAGTTTGGGCCATAGATGGCCATGAACTTCCAAGGGAAGCCGTCAGAAGTTCTAGACAGGAGGACAGTGACTGAGAATTCACCGAGGTGGGAGTTGATAAGGGAGTGTTCGGAGGGCTTCCAGATAACCCAGATACCCCTTAAGGCACCTACTAAAGGGAGAGAGACCCATTTGGCAGGGTCTGTGACCCCAAACCCGTCTAATAGATTGCAAGGTGGGTTGGGGTTGTTTAGTTTCTGAGAGAGCCAAAAGGGTGGGACAGTGTCTTGCACACAGGTCCTTGGCGACATTACGTTTAATGGATTGACCCAATCCCCTCACATTCCAAGAGATTATCTCCATCAGGAAATGAGTGGGAGATGGGTGGTCGCCAAACGAGCAGACCTCTTGAGAGGAGGATTCAAGGGATCCGCTACCAAAGATAGCGGGGTGGAGGTCGAAGCAGATGGAGCCACTGATGCGGGATTATCATAGTTAATCTCTGAGTGGAGATTGAGCACTTCCCCTTGTCCTTTAGGTCTCACCTTGAGTCTACTCTGGGTTCCTGCCATATAGAAACTATGGAGAGGGTCTTCTGGTCCTTCGGGTGGGAAGCCCATTACCATGAGTAGTTAGTTGAAGTTGGCCTGACCACGATCAATCCCATTGACGCAATCTGAATCGACATAGAGAGATGGAGAAGGTTTAGGGGTAGGAGAAAGGTATTTGGGGTCTGAGTGGGCAGAGGGGGGTGAGAAGTCAGTGGCCAGGGGGGTATGAAGGGACTGATCTAAGGGATTAGAGGGGTAAAGGTCATCAGGAAGGCACAGGCGGATCTCGGGGGAAGAAGTGTTGGAAGTTGTCTCAGCCACATGTGAAACAGAACATATAGGTGTGAAAGCGGAGGGGGTGGGGTTGTGGGGGGAGGGGAAAGAGGTGAAGCAGAGGTAGAGGTCGATGGGGGGAAGACGGGGGGAGAAGGGTTGGCCGTGGGGAAGGGGGGCAGAAGGTAGTTAGGTGTAAAGGCATAAGGGAGGGTATGGGGGAAGGTGAAGGGGGTAGGGTGAGAGAGGGTTGTGAAAAGTGAGGATTGGGCTGAGGGACAAGGGAGGGTAACTGGGTGACCCAGGCAGAAGAGTGTTTGGGGTGGAGGAAAGAGGGGTGAGGAGGGAGAGAAGCAAGAGCCACTGGTGCCAGGGGGGCAGCAAAAGGGTCAAAAGGTTGATGCAGGGCAGGCTGGCAGGCGTATGGGAGGTCACGGTTTGGGCTAGGGGGGTCAAGGCAGGTTAAAAAGGAAGGTGAGGGGCCAGCATGGCAGCTAGTGTCTCTGGATCGGGGGGTGGGCTGCTTATCCTAACTGTCACAATGCAAGAAGGGTAGTCCATGGATGTCTAGTATTTCTTACGACAAACAGCAGTAGTATTTTGTTCGTTTTCCACCTAGAACGTGGACACAAACACAAAAAGTGAATTGTCCTTTTGGCCATTATATGTGAAAATAACTAGTGTTAGAGGATGAAGCCTTTTTTTTTCCAGTAACAAGATTTAATATATGTATATTTACATGTTCATGAATAAATACATATTTCGAATGAATACATTCGAGGGAATTTAGGTGTGGCTTCAATGGGCGATGAGATGAGCGATGGTAGATTTAGGTGGTTTGGCCATGTGCAACGTAAGCCTAATACAACATTGCTTAGGATATACGATTTGGTTTAAGTTGAAGGCTCTAAAAGGGCAAGCGGAAAGCCCAAAAGGACATGGATGGAAGTAGTGAGAAAAGATATGGTGACTTATGGTCTTATTGAGGGTATGACCCTTGATAGAGCAGAATGGTGGAATAGGATTCATGTAGCCAATCCAAATAGTTGGGATAAGGCTGGGATGATGATATGAGTATATAATAAACTATACAAAATGAAAAGAAAATGCAGAAGACTACTTGCTATTCATATATGCGAAATAAAATCCAGATACCTAAGGTGAGGTGGCCCCATATTGCCAAGTTTCTTGATTTGAAATGGGTGCATATGGTTAAGTTAGCTTTTTCTTTTACTGGACTACTGATTAGGCCATTCATTGTAGAAAAATGACACCATTGAGTCTCCTTGATGGTTGGCATATGACCATGTTTGCGAAGATTAGAGTTCATTTGAACAAACTTCAATGTACAAGATGCGTAAGTGGTGCATGCATTGTAACGATCCGAAACAAAACATAATGTGTCTCGAAAGCATCAAAACTCTTTACTTCTTACTACACCCTTCTTGTTGGTTTTTAAATTAAACTGAATATCTTCCAAAGTATGAGTTTCTATTTAGGAAAAAGTTTATATAAGTTGCAACCTTATACCACAGAAGTAGAGTGCACCTCATAAATCCAGTAGAAAAGAGTGTTCCAAAGTTGGAAAACGTTCCAATTGATCATTTCTACTTCAAGATGTATGAATCATCATCATCATAATAGATTTTTTCCAATAATTGGGGTCGGCTACACGAATCCTGGTCTGCGTGTCTGCTCTATTAAAAACCAGACCCTCGGTGAGGCCATAAGTTCTATATCTTTTCGGACTACTTCCAACCATGTCCTTTGGGCATACCCTTGTCATTTTCAATCCATCCATTTGAACTAACTCGCACCTTCTAACATGTGCTATACTATTTCAAGCCCAAGAATAGTGCATCTTATAAAAAGTTACTTGGACCGTCTATTTTCAAGATTTTCAAGTGCTTATAGATCTACTCAATCTGCACTAGTTTTAGAATTTTAAATTTCATAATTAGGGTTGAGCAATGATTTTCAAGCCATCTTAAGTTTGCTGAAACCGGAAGTACATCTTTTGGCAACTTTTAAAAGTGCGCCTTACTTGAATAGTACAAGGTGGGCACCTTGTACAAACCTCACCCTTCCATTTATCGAGACTTTTGCCAAGTGTCTCACTAAAAAGTGATTGCCAGAAATTGCTTTTCTGGAAATGGGGGATTAAAGAAATCATGTTTAATGTCGATCACATTGATATTGGCCATTAAGATGTATTTTTGTGTTCATGCTGATCAAATTCTCTATTTGTGCATTTGGTGTGACATATACTTTGATTTTGCAGGATGAGGTGGCTCGATTTACAAGGGAGAATCAAGTTCATAGGGGATATTGATGTTAGCCTACTTATGGTGCGGAGCACAGATGCATCTTGTTTTGCTGTTATCATAGTTTATTAACTGTCTGGATGTGTATGTATTTACCTGTTGAAAAGTGTCATTCACATGACTTGGAGATTCTAACTATTCTACCCTCAGAGAGAGAGAGAGAGAGTCTCTGCTCATGAGGATGTTTTGGTGGTGAGTAACCATGCTCATGGGATGTTTTTTGGTGGTGAGTTACCAAACCATGGACTACTAGAAAGATTAACCCCTTGAAAGTTAGTGAACTCTAGGGGTGCTCTGGGTCCAGTTTCTTTTTGTATTTGGGGATTCCATAACTCAATTGATTAAGGTTTTTGGTACATATGGAAGCCTTTATAAAGATCAGAATAATGCATTGTCTTTCTATTCGCTTCTGGATGTCCTCTCTTTGTAACAGGGCCAGGGAGCATATCGTTCTTTAAAGGTTTTCAAAAGCTACCACTGGATTGTTGCGCAGCGCAGTTCGGACGGATCTACTAGTACATGGGCATATTCCCCTTTTTGAAAAACTAACGAAAAGTAACAGCATTAAAAGAGAAGATATTCAAAATTCAAAGCTTTTTAATTTGTTTCCAACTGAATATTTATAAAGAACCATTTCCATCTTTATGGGAGGACTATCTGAGCTGTTAGTCGCCCTCTTAGAGGCTTTCACTGGTTCCATTTGCTTGGCCCAAATATGCTTTGATCTTATGAAAGGCAAATGATGTTCTATTCCTTTAAAATACCAAATACATATTTAATAATATACTCCGTCCAACCTCCTAAAATCCATATTGGAGATGGAATTTTTGTCAATTTGAGCCTTAAAAATGCTCAAATTTACTTTTTTCGTTCAATTATTCAAAGATCATCGTATCCGTACTATCGTTTTGATAAGGGAAATATCATAATGCACATAAGAGACCAACTATTAAACTTTTTTCACATCTTTTGATTTAATTTCAAAATGCTCATCACGATATACATGACCATCAGGCGGGTTAGTTGAAAATGGAAAAATTAAATTTAGGTGTCTTTTGATAAATTTCCCTTTTAATTATTAAGAGATCATCAGATTTGTATTATATTTGGAGTTCAAAATCAGATGAGGTAGAAACAGACTTATAGTCCTGTATTCTTTGAAAATTAGGGGACTAATGATTCAACTGACTCACTGAATGCTTTTCGTTTAACAAAAAACAAAAATTCTGTGGTTCAATACTTCAATCTCATGGAATTCAGTTTGCTTCCCCTTTTTTGTAAAGGGACAGTATTCATGCTTTCATTAGGGTAACAAGGGATGATTGGGAGGGTGACAAATGATGTGTTATTTCTTCTAAATAATCGGGAACACACAATTCACAAATTATAGTGATTTTATGATTTTAAAATTTTAAGTCAGTATGATTCTATTTTTTGAAAAGGGAAAGTGTCCATGCTTTCATTTGGTTTGCCTTGGTTGCTTAAACCTTTCCCAAACCGTAGATGTCAACAAGGGACAGTTGGGATTCTTCTCTCTCTCAAGGCCGGTGCTCCAACATAACGTCTTAGGCTCCTATCCCATTGTTAAAAAAAAGAAAAAAAAAGAAGAAGAGATAAACCTAAAACAGAGCATGCAATACAAACCCTTCTGAAAATGTTGTAGTGAAAATTGGTGTTGGGGAGAAAATCTCCGCCAACTGGAGGAAAGATCTCTTACTTTCTAATGGTTGGGTGAGGTTGAGCGAGATTCCAGCAAAGCAGCGCATATACTATGCTCCTGATGGAACTTAATGTCCACTTACTCTCTTGGTTGAAAAAGATATTTGGAAAGATTTTTTAGATCTCAAGTTTGGAAGGCACTTAAAGTTTAGTTTTTATTTTTTTACTTTTTTGACAAGGTTAAGGATTATTATATGTTTAACTTTAAAAGATTTTAAGTTCTTTAATACTTGGATTTGACCGATGGAACGTTGAACCATCCAAATTCAAATTTAATATGTGAATGGGTCGTGGTGGTAGGACCCCTATACCTAGTTACCATATTGTGGTTTTCAATCGTGCCGATACCACCTATTGATACTTTAAAAAAAGTTAATTCTCTAATTTTATATGAAAAAAAATGGTAGAGATATGTCTTATCTACGGAATTACCCAAAAAAAAGAAGAAGACATTATTATTATTATTATAATTCAAGTTTACAGAGTTCATTTGATTTGATTTGATTCTTTTTTCCTTTTTTTATTATTATTATAATTTGGTCGTTATTTAGATACACTATATTAAGCTTTATTCGAGAGGAGTAAATGAACATTATGTTCCTACAGGAGCAAGAGGTCTTTTGAAACCACCATCTCGAAAAAGTGGGGAAAAAAAACTGGATATCATCCCTTCCATCACCCACCCTCCCCAAGCTAATGGAGCCAAAGAGTTTGGGGTTTATCCTCAAAACTGAACCTTCGGCCTAACAAACACACCCTTGTGGGCATTTAAGAATTAGGAGAGACTATGACAGTACACCGTACACCCCTAGCATACAATACAGGGTACACCGCATGGGCAATTTCCTGTAAATGGATGGTAGAGATTAAAGCAACTCCCATTGACATTAACCTGTGTGCAATTAATCTTCACCGTTGTCATCGAAAATGAAACGGGCATTGGATGGTAAATTTCCGGGAAGGATGAGGTTTATATAAGGCTTAAATCTTAAACAATAATGGGAGTAAGGTGCACTTTCAATTCGTGCCCAAAGATGTAGTTTTGGTGTCGAAAGTGTCAATCATAGTCTATAGATTTATTTTCACTTTCTAACATGAAACTTAAATCTCTAAAAATAGTGCAAGATCAAGTAGATCAAAAAATACTTGAAAAATTTAAAAAATGGACGGTACATGTAATATGACATAAGATACATTATTTTTGAGATTTGAAAATCCTTGTTTTCCAATTCTATACATATCGAGCTTAATGATCAATTACACCGTTTCTATTGTAAAAGAGGTAGACTTTTGTGATCCACCTTACTTTTATAATACAAAGTTGATACCTTTGTAGACATTTCGTACCCAAAAAGCTAAAATATCTGGCAAAAGAAGTCTTATAGTAGTTTTTAATGCAAGCACCTTTATCATTTAGCATAAATATCGCTTGTAGTAACACAAATAATGCAAATGGCTCACCAAAATTACGTTGCAAATAAGAATTGTCAAAACAAAAATAAGATCCGTTTTGGTGGGTCAGGGTTGAGGTTGTTGGAGTGCATATCTTGATATCCGCACCATTTACCATAAATAGTGTAGATGGCACCTAAAAAAGTCATAGTGAGTGCTAATATAAAAAGATAATAAGATAAGGGGCTTGTATATAATGAGACCATTTATTTTTTATATAAGGTGGTCACAATTACTTACAAACATTCAATGTGAAATTTGATAGCTTGGATGTGTTGTAAAGTTCGAGAAATTTTTTTTTTGAAGTTTGAGTTTTGTCAATGGAATAATTGCGACCACCCAATTTCACATCCAGTTGTCAAGATTAATGTGACCACTTTGTTTCAATGGTAAATGGTCTCATCCTATACTTTCGCAAAAGATAAATCAAATAATTTAGAAGGCGACAGAAAATTATTATGAACTTTGTATTTTAATTAGACAATATAGACTTAATAGTCTTAAAAGATGTACTAGATTGCAACATTGTCTTAAAGAGCATATGAAATCTATATCATCCAACTAATATAAGATTCTATATACGACACCCCATTGATAATGAGAAAAGTTTATATAAAATTGTAACCTTGTACTATATAGGCATAAGGTGTATAAAAAAATCCATTAGAAAAGAGTGTTTTGAAGTTGGAAAACTTTCTGTTTGATTTTCTCAACCTCGAGATGCATGTATATTAAAAAAAAAGAAATCCAAGTCCTAAAATGAATGTATATTATAACAAGTTTTCTAGATTGTCTATTTTCAAGATTTTTAAGCATTTATATATATCTACTCGATCTGCATTATTTTTTAATTACAAAAATTTTAATAGGGCGGAATATATTTATGACACTAGAACTACATCTTCCAACAAGATTTATCGGTAGACCTTACTTGTATAATATAAAGTGAGCACCTTATACAAACCTCAACCGTTAATACAAGTAAGGTGCCATCTTATACCATACAAGTAATATGCACCTCTAAATTTTAACAGAGGATGCAGTTCCAGTATTGGAAATCTTATGATGACTTGAAAACGTTTGTTCAATACTAATGATAAAATTTAAAATTTCAAAAATAGTACCTATCAAATATATCTATAAACACTTAAAATTTTAAAAAATAGATGACCTAAATAACTTGTTACAAAATATTTTAATTTTAAAATTTGAAAGTTTTAATTCTTTAAATCGCATCTTCATGCATCTTCTACTAGATTGATGTACCTAAAGTTAGTCCTTGGGTGGACTTTTTCGGTAATTGCACTTAATTCCAAGCCCATGACCCCACGGTCACGTTATCGAGGGGTCCCTAAGTCATGTCTTCGACATATCTCAGCCGTCCACCCTCCTATCGCATCCCTCTCAACCGACTCTTGAATCTCCATTGTTACCGGTAACTCGATTCGGATCGAAAAATTCCGGGTAATCGTGTTTACTGGGAGCTCAGTTGGCTACCGGTGAACACCGGTAATCGTGTTTCATAAGAAATGAGAAGAGGGAGAAAACAGAAAACCACGCCTTATAAATACACACTACACAAACACCCATTCCTCTCATCCTCTTCTTTTAACAATTTTAAGGCCTTTAATCTCTCTCTCTAAAATCTCTCTCATGTTTCAGCAATTTTAAGGCTTTGCTCTCTCTCTCTCTCTAAGCTCTAACTCTTCAGCAATTCCAAGGTTTCTACCTAGCCTCTTTCTCTCTCTAGAAAAAATCATACCTATCCTCTCTCTCTAAATTTTTTTTAAGGCCTTTAATCACACTCTCTAGAAAAAATATACCTATCCTCTCTCTCTCTAATTTTTTTTGAGGCCTTTAATCACTCTCTCTCTAAAACCTCTCTCATGTTTCAGAAATTTAAGGTTTTGCTCTCTTCTAAGCTCTAATGCTTCAGCAATTTCAAGGCTTATATCTAGTCTCTTTCTCTCTCTAGAAAAAATATATACAGTCTCTTTCTCTCTCTAAAAATGAGGCTTTTGTTTCTCTCTATAGGCTCTCCCATTTAAGCAATCTTTTCAAGTTTCAACCATGTTAAGGTGTCTTGATTACTCTCTCTCTCTCTCTCTTTCTCTCTCTAAAGCATTTTGATCTCTCTCTAGCTCGCGTGCAAACAAACACGTGCACATACAAAATACCAATTTAAGGAGTTTTGATTGAGAGTTGAATTCAGAAGCAGGAGAGGAAGACGGAGGAGAAGCGAGGATGCATCTGTATAATGCATGGCTTCCACCACCTGTTGCAGAGCTTTGCAGCAGAGAGAAGGAGTCGTTTTCGAGTGTTGTGAGCTCTGTGAAGGATTCATGGCGGCGTGATGATCCAGAATCTCCTTATGCCACTCTCAAATTTGTTTCGATTATTGACGTGTGAGTGCATTTGAATTTTTGAATTTTGAGCTGTTTCATTCATGGGAGTTTTGAATTGTTAGGGATCTTGGTGCTTAATTGAGTTTTACCAGGTTAAATTGTAGTTTATAGCTGCTTAGTTTTTGTGCATTGAGCTAGAACTGGTAGCTTTATTTGGGACTTGTTCTGGTCTCTGAAAATTTTATCTTCTAGGGTTTTTAATTGGCCATTCTGGCTGCAAAACTCTTTGAGTTTTTATCCAAAAATATCATTTTTACGAAAACTTTTGCTTGATGAAGCTGAAATTGCAATAGACACTTCAGTAAATACGAGCTTTATCTGTGTAAGAATTTGGATTCTAGGACTTTTGATTATTTGGTTTGGTGAGACAAAACTGAATCTCAGTGAATTGTTTTGTCTTTCTCGTCTTAGTTTACTTTTGTATGGTACAATCTCGCATGTTGGAATAAATAGGAATAGGACCAGAGGAGTTTTAATCATTCGGGTTTTGAGTGTCTGGTCTCCCTAGGCAATGGTAGATTTTGGTTACTTATCACCCTTTTTAGTTTTGGGCTCTGATAAATGAATTAGAAGTTTCCTACAACACTTTTATTTCATCTCCTGTGGTCAGCTGCCAACATTTGATGGCAAGAGTGATGTTAAAGTACTGTAAGAGACTTCATTGAGATCATACTTTGGTCTTTTTCATTTTTGGTTGTTTTTTCTTTGTCTTTTTTTGGGGGGCAGGGGGGGGACCAGGGAAGTGAGGCGTGTTGTTTGTATTTATGGGTTTAACAATGCATTCGAAATGTTCATGTCATAGAAAACATGCTTAATCTATAAAAAAATTTGTATTTTTAAAGTTCTTGATGATGTTTGGTTGGACATTTCATTTTCCGGTCATTTTCCTTTTTCATGCTATATTGGGGGCTGCTATAAATTTCTAGTTTTGTTGTTTCCTGGCTTAATCTTATGCCATTCTTTGTGTTCTTATGTTCTTATGACTTGTGACTGTTTATGCATTTGGTTAGATTTCATTTCTTCAAAGTTCAAATCCATTACTCTTTTCATTTTAGCTCAAGGTTGTGACATTTCTCTTAGCTGAGGTTGTATTTGACTCTGTTTAGGCTTTTTGTAACAAATGTTTATTTGCTTGTTCTTTCCTTCTAATTTCTCCATGAGAAAAATCCATCAATTAATTTGAGGCAGACAAGGTCAATCATATTTGATCCATGCTCAAAATATTTGAAGGCAGAAAACCACTAATTGCATTTCTTTATCATGCAAAAATTTCTTCTATATCATGCATTGACAAACTTGTCTGCTCTATTAGTTCATGTTATTTTGAGTTAATGTGGATGATCTTCTTTCTCCAGGTTTATAAAGGCAAAAAGTGAAATTTCATTAGATGATGTAAAGGAACTTCTAGAACTTGGGTTAGAGTTGTTTCTTGCATCTCAAGATAAACTATATGTCCAGGTAAGAAACTTAATTCTTTTTGTGTTGTTTATGCAACAGTTTGACTTTTATTTTGTTAAGCTGTCAAGGTGAGCCTCTTTTAAAACAGAATTCCCTATGTCGATTAGGTTCGATGGGGAAATATCTTGGTGAGGTTGTTGAAGAAGCATGGGAAGAATCTTTCCTTACAAGTTCAGTGGCGACCCTTCTATGAAATGTTGATGCACATTCATTTTACAAGGTATCACGTGGAATTCAATTCCCATGCTACATGAACCCCATCAAGCACTTTTTAGAGCATATTTTTCATTTTTTAATAGGATTATTTTTCAACAAAGTAAGATTATGTTTTAGAAAGCATGGGAAGTTGGAGAGAAATTTTTTGAAGTTTTAGAAAATCAACTGAAGCAAGCATAATTTTTTCATTAAGGAAAGGAGGGGGCAAATGAACATGGAAAAAGTATGAAAAATATTGGATTTGACCAGATTAGTGGTACTTAAAACATATTAGTTAGATGCCTAGGTCTTTGCTTTGACGTTTTTTTCTTGAAACTATAAATTTTGATATTGAGTTCATTCATCTCATAGAAACACCGGTCCAGAGGGATGGAGATTAAGACAACGTCATTTTGAGACGTTGACTAGTCTTATACGTTCTTGTCGCAAATTTTTCCCATCAGGTTCTGCAGCTGAGATATGGTCTGAATTTAGGTGTGCTTCTATTTATTCATATTTACTCTCAAATTTACATTAAGGCATTTATTTTTTCAAGGTTGACTTCTCTTTTGCCCTATGATTGTCCATAGAGCTGTGGGGCCATGCGTTACTATATCTATTTTGTGCAGAGCATTCATGGAAAATCCATGGCATAACTCATCCTTTGAAGGGGCTGGTTTCATCCGTCTGTTTCTGCCAACAAACTTGGAAAACCAGGATCACTTTTCACTGTAAGGATTCATTGCTCGTTACAGTTTGGAACAAATATTTGTTCTTGTAAATTATTTGATGACCAAATATGTTTATATGTGCTTGAGCATGCCAGGCAATGGATAGAAGATTGCTTGGATTTATGGGCTTCAATACCAAATTGCCAGTTTTGGGATATCCAGTGGGCTAATGTGATTGCCCGGTGTATAAAGAATTGTCCAACAATTAATTGGGAGCCTTTTCTACCAGTGCTTTTTACACATTACCTGAATTTGTTTGAGGTATGGCATGTTCCCTTTAGTTATCGAATATCTGGATCTTGCACATTTACTGAAATGCATCTGAAAGAAATAATGGCACTCTTTCTAAGCGGCTTCTTTTTTTTTTCCCTATGATTGGTAATAAATAGGCTGGTCTGATTTTTTCTTGATTGATTGTGAGCATGCTTCTCCATGAAGCTGTCCTTCCTGTCCCATTGTGTGCTTGTCGTGTTTTTTCTTTAGGCCCAAACTTTTCACGTTTATTGCATATCGATGGTTCCTAAGTACTACAAAATCTTGAAGTATTTTCTAAGCTGCCATTTATCTGGGTATGATGCCCTGCTGTACTGAGGTTTCCTTGGCATACCTATAAACTGTATGTTCTAATTGACAGACATATATCCTATTCTGGTGCACACATTTCAACAATGCCGGGGCCCTATTCTTTGGTGATGTCATCATGAAAATAATGCCCTCAATTGTTTCATAATGACTGTTCATTGTTTCTCATGGTCATTTATTTTTCAAATTTGTCTTTAACTATGGTGTATGTGAATGTGAATATCACTAATACTCTTATGTGGTTCCAGCATTATCATGAGAATGTTGGTTACTGAATTGTGTTGGTGTTTAGTTGGTATATCCTATTTAATTTACGAAGTAAGAGACTGCGGTTATCTATCTGTCCATGGTTTGGTGGAAGTGGTTTTAAACTTTCTGGAAATTTGGTTGATTTGAAAAGCTACTTCTGGTGAAACAGGTTCCTGTTGCAAATGGAAGTGGTTACTTTCCTTTTCCGATAGATGTTCCGAGAAATATGAGGTTCTTGTTTTCTGGCAGAGTGGTTACTCCTGCTAATGCTATTGCCAAGTCAATTGTAAGCTATATATTTCTCTAAGTTTAGGCATTGTATAGCATAAAAATTATGGTTTTTTGGTTTTAGCATGGGTCTTAGGGAAATTTACTTGGTTTTTGCTATTTTTTCCTTTTGAATTTGTATTTGAGATATCCGTTATTATACTCTATAATAAGGATTTTCGTGCAGGTCTATCTTTTGAAGCCTGGTGGCCAAGCGCAAGAATACTTTGAGAAATTGGCTGATCTCTTAGAACCGTTGGCTTTCTTTTTAAACTTGTTATCTGTTCTGTAATATGAATATTGCTTCTCTTTAGCATAGCATAAATCTTTGTGTTTGTTTTTGTTAGATACTACCACCCTTCCAATGGGGGTCGCTGGACATCGACATTGGAACGTTTCTTGTGGTATTTGGTTGCCATATTCCAAAAACGTCTTCTACATGAGCAACAGTAAGATAACAATACCTTTGTCAATAATGTCAAATTGATACAATCTGTGGTATATTCTGGTGTTCGGTTAAGTTTCAAATATATTTATAGGAAGTTATTTTTTAGATTTTGAATATCCATCATTTGCATGTTTCGCTATATTCTGGTGTTCGGTTAAGGTTCAAATATATTTTATAGGAAGTGATTTTTTAGATTTTGAGTATCCATCATTTGCATATTTTGCTAGATGCTTTCCTATGTACTTATCGGCCTTCTTTTCACAGAAATGAGCAAGATGGAATCAGCCTTGCTGATCATTTTCTTGGAAGGTCAGAACGAACTGCATTTGTTAAAGTGGTACTGCAGTTTATTGATCGGGGCCAGTACAGTAAAAATGAATCTCTTGCTGAAACTGCCGCAGCTGCGTCTTCCATTTTATCATATGTGGAACCTACTCTGGTTCTACCATTAATTGCTTCTAGGTTCCACCTTGCTTTAGAGACCGTAAGTGTTTACCTTCTGCATCTTCAGTTGGTCTTACTTAGCATGAGGGCAACCTGTTTATAATGATCTGTTGTTTACCTGTCTTTTGCTTGTTCTTTATATATCTCTGGCTTCTTGCATAATGATTTTTTTTTTTAATCTTATTTCAAGATTACTTGTTCCTATCTTTGGATTTCCTATTGTGAAATGTGATTGGAAACTTAACAGTGACATGGATTGGGTTAAGTGTCACTAAACTTCAATCCTATTCAGATGACAGCAACACACCAACTGAAAAGTGCTGTCACAACTGTGGCCTTTGCTGGTCGTGCACTGCTCATGGCTTCTGGTTCTTCTATGCCATCTCCAGCTGATGTATCCAGGGATGATACTTCTTCTGATATTTATAATGAAGTCTTGGCTGCAGCTTTATCCAATGCATTGCTTGGCATGGATGCAAATGATCCGCCTAAAACACTGGCCACCATGCAATTGATCGGTTCCATATTTTCAAGTGTAAGCATGAATGATTCATGTGCATGATGCTCATCATCTGGTTGATCTGATTCACTTTCATCTTACTTTTCCGTAATTTTTGCAGTTAGCTAAAATTGCTGATAATGAATGTGGGGCTTCTTTTCTGCCAAATATTGGCTTTAGTGAATGGCTTGACGAGTTCTTGTGTCGCCTGTTTTCTTTACTTCGGCACCTGGAACCAAGCAGTGCTTCGTAAGTTACATTGTTAGAAAGCATCTATACTGTTGCCTGTTCAGGATTGTTTGGCACATCAGTATTGATCTGTTTTCTTTACTCATTCTCTTTAGAACTGCCTCTTCATTGGCAATTTTTTCAGTTGCTCCACTCTTTTTATTTGCTTTTCATTATTGGGCATTGCAGCAATGAGGGTAGCCATACGTCATCATCTTCGGGAACTTTCCTTGTTGAAGATGGTCCTTACTATTTCTGTTTGCTTGAGATACTACTTGGGAGACTCTCGAAACTTTTATATCAGCAGGTTCTATTTGTGCATGGATTTATTGAATTATTTTAATACGATTATGGTCTGTTACTTTCTTTTCTTTTTTTCTTCTTCCCCAGTTTGTGCTCAATATATGTTGATTGATTTTTGTGCAGGCATTAAAGAAAATATCTAATTTTGTCAAAACCAATATTCTTCCTGGGGCAGTTGCAGAGATTGGGCTTCTTTGTTGTGCAACTGTTCACTCCAACCCAGAAGAGGCTGTGGTTCATCTTATTGAACCGATTTTGTTGTCTGTTATCTCCTCTCTGAGAGGAACCCCAGTGTCTGGTTTTGGTGGAAGTGGAGCTATGGATCCATCATTTTCCAAAAAGGTTTCTAAACTGGAAGCTTTCATCGCAGTTTTCATTATGTTACTGGCCTACTTCCTAAGATATATATATTTTTTTTCCAGACAACGCTTTCTCCAGCTCTGGAAACATCTATTGATTATCACTTGAAGATATTATCTGTTGCCATCAGTGATGGGGGTCCTGTATTACTTCGCTACACTGATCAACTCAAAGAGGCCATTTTATCTGCATTCAATGCACCATCTTGGAAGGTTTTTATTAATCTATTCTCTGTATTATAGCAATGGCTTTGTTGTCTGCATAAAAACTAGTCCTCTTGAGGGAGCATCTCTTAATCCATGCAATCTTGTCTAGAATACATTTCTTTTTCTGGGATACAGGTTAACAGAGCTGGTGATCACCTTCTCCGTTCCTTGCTAGGTAGCCTAGCTCTTTATTACCCATTGGATCAGTACAAGTATGCAATCTACATCCCTCTTTTAGATATTACATTTTTCTTTCAGTTTTCAAGGTTTCAATGTATTTGTTGTGAAACCCTATGGCCTAGGGGTTTGGAGCTCATGCTCTCACATCCTTGGTTATGGGTTCAATCCCCTACTTAACATTCATAGAGAAAACACAAAAGTCTCATGTTTCTTAGTTTCTATTCTATGAATACAATTCTTACTGGCATACAATGAACTTCTTTTGGCCGTTTAGGTTCTTCTCGAGTCATTCATCAGTTGGCATGCTAGAGGAATGGTTGAGCACCAAAAGTAGTCAAATTGAAGATCTACCTGGCCCTAAGTGGCATGTTCCTACTGCTGATGAAGTGAAAACTGCAAATGAACTCTTAGATCTGCATTTTCGATCTGCTTTAGATGATCTCTTAGCAATTTGCCAGAAAAAGGAATACACAGACTTAGGTGAGCTCATTTAACCTGCCACTATGATGAACTGTTTTTAGGATCAATTGCTGACTTCTATATGATAAGAAATTTAGAATGGGAAGCTCAGCAGAGTACCTGCCTTTTATCATGGTTCCTTTCCTGATATAAACAAGAAGTATTCTGGCCTAGATTTCTAGTTTGAAATATAAATCTTATTATAATGGCCTAAGATCTGGTGATGTTTTCTTTTATAGAGCTTTGGGATTCTGATCATTTTAGAATTATGCATTTCCAGGTTACTGCAAGGAGCGCCTGAAAGTGATTCTATTGCGCATAGAGTCTTCATTGCAAGGGGTCTTGTCATGCTTGCCTGATTTCCATCCTTCCTCTAAGAATGGAAGCTCAGGAGATGTTGGTTATGGGCAGTTCTTTATTGCGGGAGCGACTGGTGCCACGGTTGGTAGTTCTGAATTGAGAGGAAGAGCTGCAGATGTCATACATCTAGCCTGCAAGTAATTTATAGCACTTCTTCCTTTGGAAAATTAACACATACAGAGATGCACTTCTTCGCTGTTTGATTTACTATGCTTCAATCTTGGTTTTTTATTTATTTATTTTGCTTGTTAACAATACTCAAATATTGAACAGATATCTTGTGGAAGAAAGATCTGATGACAGCATACTTCTGATGCTACTAATTCATATAATGGATGCCTTAGCAAATTTTGGTAGGTGCATCAGTAGAGTAATGATGGGATTATTTTTCTTCTTGATATGCCTATATATGGCACCATTTGTCTCATGATACCTATCACTTATTGGCATTAATGCGTGATTCAGGTAGTTTAGAATATGATGAGTGGTCAAATCACCGGCAGGCTTGGAAACTAGACTCATCTGCAATAACGGAGCCCCCATCGAATTTCATTGTTTTTTCTAATGCACCAGGAAAACGAAGGTGAATAACCTCTGATACCAATGGTTCTGTTATTTCCTCAAAGGAGAAATGTTAGCCCCTTATGATAATTTACATTCTTAATATTTTATTTGGATCCAGACCTAGGTGGGCAGTTGTTGATAAGTCTTATATGCATAACACGTGGCGATCATCACAATCATCATATCATTGTTTCCGTGTTAATGGGAACATTTCTCCTTCGGACCATGTAGTTCTTCTGATGGAGGATCTTCTGAGTCTCTCTTTGCATAACTACGAGGCAGTTCGTTCGTGAGTCTCTAACTCTCTGTTAATGTCTTGAAAACTGGAAGTTATTGGAAATTGATTCTTGCACACTTTCTTAGATATTGTTTTGATAAATAAATTCTAGGGCTGTTAAATTGGACTTTAATTCTTACATTTAGTCTACTGCTTCATCCTTCACCAGTTGTCACACTGATCACTTTCGTGGATGGTTATTATTCTTGAATTTGCATGTCAGGCTTGCGGGGAAGTCTCTTCTGAAGATACTTAGACGTTTCCCAACTTTGATTTCAAAATGCATTCCCACACTCACAGATGGTTTATGCGATCCAAACAAAGCAGAACATGTCGTGTTAGGTTCATGTTCCATTCTTGGAACGAGAACAATTCTCAGGCACACAACCTTGGTATACTATTTACATTAATGTGATTGTTTCTAGAAGAATATTGAGTAAAATCACCGTAAATTTTCATTTTTAATATATTTACATGTGATCCAGGATTCAAAGGCTTTCTCTTCATTTCTCCTGGGGATTCTAGCCAGGTAACCATTGAAAAAGCTGATGCAAATAGGGAAAGTCTATATTTTGCTATGTAAAGTCTAGCTCACCTTGTTTGGGCTTTTATGGGAACATTGAATTTTAGAAGTCTAGAACGCCTTCCACTTTTGCTATTCTTTCAGATATATTGCTTCTTGCTGTGAAGTCATTATCCTTGACCTTGATCTTTTCACTTTTCTTCTTTAGCTCCCATCACGAATCTTTGAAAGCCCAGAAGGCTATTAATGAGGTAACTCCTGATATGATGGAATTCTTTTCTTAAAATTATTATCCTTATTATATCCGAAATGTGTTAGTTATGTCTCAAGTTTACAGCTTTTTATCAAATACAACATCCAATTTGCTGGTGTATCAAAGAACATATTGAGGACACTTGAAGAGCCATCAGATGGATCAGGCTTTGCACAATTGGTTGCTCAAATCTCTTCTATGAGCTTGAATACTGACAGCATGCATTGGCGGTAATTTGTTTTCAACAACTTCTGCTTTACTCATACAGAAAAATGAAAAAGTGATCCCTAAGTTACTTTTTGTGTCTTACAAGCATTTATGGGCAATAATTTGTCTGCCTGTAAATCTGTAATTGCTTCAGAGTCTATTTCTTCCTCTATATTTGCACATGCTGTCCCCTTCTAAAGAAAACTATTCAGAGAAATGTTACATATTTTCTGTTCAGGTACAATTTGATGGCTAACAGAGTGCTGCTATTATTAACCATGACTCTTAGAAGTGGCTCTGATATATCGTCGAAAATCATGGCAGAAACTGCAGGTTGGTGCAAACATTTTCTGGTTGTTATTTGTTGTAATTATGATTAAAATAATATGCATGAACTCATTGACTTTTCGAGAGATTATAATTTTTCATTTATCATGCATTCAGCATAACCTTTGAGTGTACTAGTAACATTGATATGTTAATCAAGAGTCTTTTCATTGCCTTCATTTCAGTTCTGCTTTCTGTCCAGTCCTTCGTGTGGCCTTTCCCTTAGATGGGGAGTGAAAAATATTTAACAAGTCCATTTGATAACATTTGCACTTTCCTTTGTTACTCATTTTCTAGTCCTGTTTTCTTACTTTGATGCACTTCTATGTATGGCTATAGTCTAGGTAAAGAAATATACTCAGCCAAATAAATTTATCACCTCTTTTGTGTGGCCTACTACATGCAAAGGAAGAGTTAAAGGTGTCTCTTTTTCTTGTCACTGCCATTCTCTCTGTACATGATCAAATGATTATGAACCTGCTTGGATCTTTCTGTCCCTTGCCTCTCCTATGTGAAATGGTCACGGTGTAACAAACAAACTTTGCTGCTCCATTACCAAAGTGCCAAGTATTACCAAGAGCCTCATGAGAGACGGAGAAGTGCTTCCCAGGTTTCATTTCCATCTATCCTATGTTCGTTCTCTGTGCTATTACTGAGCTCATGGTCAACACTCTTTTCCTTACTAGTTATAAAAAACCTCCCTCCACAAATTTGATGGACACATGCTCACACTTTCATTACACACATGAATACATATTAAGAACAACAGAGTGAGATAGTTTCAGGCATTCGGTGAACATTAAAATTTCACTTGTATAACCTTAGAACATTGCATGTTCTATGGCTGCATAATGATTGAGCTTAGTAGTATTAATGATCTCACAGGGATGTTGGACATGTAGCTGTATGTGAAACCTTGTTTCCATGGCCATATTGCTATTTGATACCGTGATGGTGTCAACTTTTGAAATATATTAGCAATTTTGACAACCCAATGTGTTGGTTTTGTTTCTTACCTTTTTCTTATTTACCAATATGTGGAGAACTACTTGGTTTTTTGGTTTTCTTTTTGATACTTGCATTTGCCTTGTGCTGGCCATCTTCAGTCAAATGTCTTTTATGCAGATTTATGATTCCTCTTCGATGTAAGAAAGCTTTTTCATGTTTATTTCTTCTTGAATATGTGGCAGGACACTTTCTGAAGAACCTAAAGAGTCCACTTCCTCCATCAAGGATGCTCGCAATTTCAGCTCTAAACATTTTACTGAGAGGATCCTCATACAAGCTCTCAGACCTGGAACATGAATCCTCAGTCCTTTCAGAGGGAACCCTTAGAACTCCTATCGAAGGAGCTCTGATCCCTGTCTTTACAGAGGATGGGTTTTTTAATGATGCAATGAACTGCCTCTCTCATGACCATATTATAGCAGATAATGAAAATGCATCTTCCCGAGGAAACCATAGAACATACCAAGGTGCTGCAGATTCCTCAATCACACGATTTTATTTTGAATTTGCCGCTTCATGGCCACGCACACCAAGTTGGATTTCATTTTTGGGTGGAAATGCCTTTTATTCAAGCTTTGCGAGGATCTTTAAACGCTTAGTCCAAGAATGTGGAATAACAGTTGTAGAGGCCATTCATGATGCACTGGAGGACTTATCAAGTGCTAAGGAAAGGACAAAGCAATGTGTTGCTTCTGAAGCTTTGGCTGGAGTTTTACACTCAGATGTCCTTGGTCTTACCCAAGCCTGGGACTCTTGGATATCGAATTTACTAAGAAAGATTATTCTTCAGCCTAGCGTCGATTCTATGCCTGAGTGGGCAGCTTGTGTACGTTATGCAGTTACAGGAAAAGGGAGCCAAGGAAAGAGAGTTCCTCTTTTGAGACAAAAAATTTTCGAGTGTTTGGTGGAGCCTTTACCATTGACTGTAGCAACTACTGTAGTTTTGAAGAGGTATGCTCTTCTTGGTGCTGCTCTGCTTGAAGTCTTTGCACCAAAGATGCCTGCTGGGGAAGTCAAATTTCATGAATGCTTACTGCAAGAGTTTCTGGGTTGCATGAGTCATTCATCTGCTCAAGTAAGTCTATGTTTAGGTTTTGTTTTGCGTATATCTGCTAATTGTTATTTTCGCGGTCCTATTGTTGTTATTGTGGCCATACCATATGCTCTCTTTTGCATGCTTTTTTTGTCGAACTCGGTATAAGTTCCATGCTAAAAATGGCAGGCTCTTGTTCTATGAAATTTAGATTTAGAAAGCAGACTGTTACATATAGGGTTAATAACTGAGTGCTGGTAAGCATGGAGTAAGTGATACTATTGGCTTCCATGTTCTTGTAATGAAGTGGGAAACGATCGTGCTTGCTGGTAATGTTCCTGGAGCAAATGTCCTAGTGTTGTGATTGAATAATTTTGAGTCTATATCTTTGCATGTATGCAGCAAGGCAATGCATACTATGTTGCCCCATGTTTCTATACCAGAATTTATTTTGGCGAATTGGAAAAAAAAACTGTATAACCATGAGTGGCTCTTTCTTCCTTCCCTTGTTAAGGGAATGCTCCATATGTGATAAGATGGTTGAGAATTTTTGTTCGTCTACTTTGGGATTTTTTCATACTTTTAGAGACATGGTGGATCTATTGTTATTTTTCTTCATCAATCACATGCTTCGGGAAGCAAAATACCTTGTGTATAGCTTTGTGTTCATCCATGGGTCAAGTAATACAGGTCCCTGTTTTACTTGTACCCTGTGCTCTCTCTCTCTCTCAGTTAAATCTTTTTTAATTCATCATATACTTTCATAAACAATTTTTTCAGTTTAAAGGAATAAGGACCATTGCTTCTAAAAGTGAAAAAATAATGTGAAATAATGAAATTGTACCTCCTTGAATATTGCTTTGGTTTTATGTTATTTGATCTTCATGATGCAGGTGAGGGAAGCTATTGGTGTTACCCTTTCAATTGTATGCTCTAATATGCAACTCTTTACCTCCTTTGAGCCAAACCATCCATCTGAAATGATAGAAGATTCCATGGATTTCCCATATGGAATGGTCAAGTGGAAGGAGAATTTCATTACACAAGCTGCCAAAGTGGCTATCAATATTCAAAATGCCAATCAGTCTGGTGTTACAGAATATACTGTGGCATCTACGAGTGAAAATGGCTCCCAAAATGAGGAGCTACTAGAAGATGTGAAATGGATGGAAACGGTAGGCTATATTGGCATCTTATTCTTGTTTATCTAAACACCCCTCTTTTTTTCTCCTTTCTATTTATTGATCTATTTGTTTGTGCTAATGTTGACAGGTTTTCTATTTCACTGTCTCATCTTTGAAGTCCGGAAGATCTTCAGTTTTACTTGATGTAATTACTGGTCTTCTTTCCCCTGTACTATCCTTGCAGGTATGGATCTACAGATCTGGATGAAATGAAGTCCTAGTTTTTATTCTGATGATATATAAGTGTGTTGTTTTTGCCTTATTTTCTTCAAACTCATTTTATCTTCTCTGAAAATTTTTTGATACTGCTTTTGTGTTCTTGAATTTTTTTGATGCAGTTTGTGTAATTAAAAGGACAAAAGTTGATTGATCTTCTTGAGAATCTTCTTGGCATGATATTAGCTTAAACTTGTACCTGTAGATAATGCTTTCATAAATTTCAAATCTGTCCAAACATCTCTAGAAAATATATACTGATATTTGTGTGGTCTCCTTATTTGGATTTTCTTCCATGTGTTGAAGTTTGTAATCTTCTTTTATGTATCATACATCTGAGATGTTCTGATAAATGTCTCGCAATATTGTCTTTTTCAGAAAGTTGGGAATCTCTATATAAACTTGCACTGGGTTGTTATAGCTGTTTTCATATTGACAGGATACTATACACAAGGATCTATCAAATCTCGCGAAGGCATGCTTTGAGTTATTAAAATGGAGTATATTTCCGCAACCTCATCTGCAGAAGGCTGTTGCACTGCTTATTTGTTCAGCTAATGATCTTAATTGGCGTATAAGATTTGCAACTCTCTCCTATCTGCAATCTTTCATGTACAGGTATTTCACAAAATTTGGGCTATTAGTTAATTGAGGTGTTTGTATTGTGTGTATGATGCTGTATAATTACCATGTCAGCTGGAGGAGATAAGACTTTTTCAAATTTGTTTATATCTCATCATTGTCTTGTAAATAGATTGTATTACTTTGTCATTTCTCGTTTGTACTAGGGAAACATTGTACTTTGCCCCAACATGTAATCCATGTATCATCTAAAATTGGTTCCAAGAAATTCTCTTCATTAATCTTCACTGCATAGGACCATGTTTGAAATGTGGATCTTGTGCATGTGCAATCTAAGTTTCATCCCATATTTGGCTTTCCATAAAATTCGATGATATATACCTGAATTTTCTAAATCCATATTGAATATGGGCTAAAACATTTTCTTAATGTTTTACATGTTTTGTACCTTGTCACAATGATTTTCATTCAAGTCGAGCAAGTGTTACTCTTGAGGAGTACCAATAATGATAGAGTCATCAACTTTGTTTTTAGTGATCCATTACTCATAGTATTCGACAAAAGCTTTCACACGAGGCTTGTGGTTCTATAACCACCTTTTCTGCTATATCTAACTTTTGTCTGCTTTGAAGGTCATATAGCCTGGGGAGTTTTGTCTATTTATTTCTTCTTTTGGGTTTTCCATGTAAGAAGGCATTATTTGTATGTGATTGATTTTCTCTTTGGTCCAAAAAGAAAGAAGAATGTGAAGATTGCCTTGTATGTTATTTTTGGTTCCAACTTTGTCTCGAGGAATTTTGTAACATGTGCTGATGCTATGTCCTGCATTATTTTTTGTATAAAATTTTAGATGCAATTCTTGTGCAGTTGATTTGATCTAATTCATGATTTCTCGTGACAGGCATGCTTTCATTCTTCCAAATGTGGAAAAACTACAAATTTGGAAGAAAATTGAAGAACTTTTAACTGACAACCAGGTTGAGGTGAGTGGTATTTGGTTTGCTATTGTAGAGATGTGTGTTTTGCCATAGAAAACCTTTTGGTATTTTTGAGTTATACGTGAGTATGGTGATAATTTCAAATATGGTAATAATTTCCTTTTGCTTCACTTTTTCATGAGGAATTTTTCAGTTCTTTATTTCAATGGAGTTTGTGAATTACAAGGTTTTCAACATCTGGAGGAATGGGTGGGTAGCGTTGAAGCATGCCACTCAGCATGAAAAGTTCTAGAGGAAAGTACTAATTAATATGGTTCGCCCTACTGAAGTACGTCGTAACCTTCGGTTCCTCATCCCGAAACCTTGCTTGCCGTTCCCACTTTCTATGGATGTTTATAGGTTGCAGAAACCGCAGATAAAGTAGGGAACCGTTGGTTTGACCCACCAATTGGTGTGTGTGCGCACGTATGTGCGTGGAGCATGTGTATGTGCATCGGTGTGTATGTGTGCCCACGTGTGTGTGTGCATGTGCATGTGTGTGTGTGCGTGTGTGTTGTGTGTGCGTGCACATGTGTGTGTGCATGCATGCGTGCATGTGTGTGTGGATGCATGCGTGCATGTGTGTGTGGATGCATGCGTGCATGTGTGTGTGGATGCATGCGTGCATGTGTGTGTGGAGAGAGGGAGGGAAATTTTCACAAAGTGCCGCACGACAATAGCACTATTTTATTTTGTTTTATGATATAGTAATACATACGAGAGAACTTGGGTGTGGCTTCAATAGGCGATAGGATGAGGGAAATTAGATTTAGATGGGCTGGCCATGTGTGGCATATATCTAATACAACACTGGTTAGGAGGTGCTGTTTGGTTCAAGTGGAAGGTTCTAAAAAGGTAAGGGGAAGGCCCAAAAGGACATGGTTGCAAGTAGTAAGAAAAGATATGGTGACTTTTGGTCTTACTGAGTGTATGACCTTGATAGAGAAGAATGGAGGAATAAGATTCATGTAGCTGACCCCAAATAATTAGGATAAAGCTTGGATGATGATGATGATTATGATTCAGTAATACATTTTAGGTTGTAACTTCATAGTAATTCATTATGCAAGGAGAACATGCGTTATTCGTCATCCCTCGATTAACAAGAGCCCTAGCCAAGAAAAGAAATGATGTCGCCTTATCACAATGGGCAGCTTTGACAACCATATCCGTTTGCTTTTGTTTTGTGGTTTTTAAGCTAATGGTCATTTTGGTGGGACAAGTTTTATACATGTCCTCAAAAGTCTAGTTCTTGCTTATGTATGGAATTGCTTTCTCATATTTTTTGTTTATATTTCTGTGTTTAAATTTGTAGGTGAGAGAACATGCAACAACAGTTCTCGCAGTCTTGATGAAAGGCGGTGACCATGATTTAGCCAAGGATTTCCGTGATAAAGCATATGCCGATGCACTCTCCCTTTTCAAGAAACGAAATTCAAGGTCAATTTTGATGTTTCAATCTAGTATTATATCCTTCTCTACTTGGTCTATCTTTGTGTGTTTTATTGACTCAATCCTGAACTCTGCAGAAACTCCAACTCTAGTGGGTCCCTAGCTTCTACTCATGGTAAAGTTTTGGCTTTGGCAGCATCAGTGCTATCAGTTCCTTACGAAATACCCAGGTAATTTTGGCATTACTCTTGCAAATCAAAGTTCAAAAAAAATGTGCAGTGAAATGTGACCTGTTCATAATTAAAAGATGAGGAATCTTTTATGACTTAGTGGTTTTCTACGGATGTGGTTCAATAATTTATTGTATTGATGAAACCGGTGAATGAAAACTCAGCGAGTTCGACTTGGACTTGACTGGGTTAACCGGATTCAGCAGGCTGCTGAGTTTGGAACCAAACACTTGGCCGAGTCTGTCAGACTTGACTTGGGCTTGGGACCGGGCTGGAATCCTCAAGTGTCCTGACCCAAGTCCTTACTTTTTAATACTAGCTGATAACTACCAAAAAAATAGAAAATGGGAGGAAAATTTAAATGTCGAAAACTTGGAATGTTGGGATTGGCAACAAAAAGCTCTTATTTTTAGTTATGAATATTTCCATTTCATTGGTTTTCTTTCTTTATAGAGATATCATGAAGTTAATATTCTTTTTAAAGAAAATTGGGTACAATATAGGTGAATTGGTGAAATTTGGTTGGAAACTTCTTATAACAATGCTTTCAGTGCAGCTATGTTTTCGTTTATAGTAACAATGATGGTTAAAAATCTATTTGAAGGATTGATATTGACAATCTCTTCTTGAAAATTTGCATGAATGTTGGTTTTCTTATGTTACTATTTTTTTTAATGGATGTGCAGTTTATTATTGTTATTGTTATGATTACTATTATTTTTATTTCATCATCATCAGAGCATTTTTCCAACTATTTGGGGTCGGCTACACGAATCCTGGTCCCTCAATGGGGCCATAAGTCCTCATATCATTTCTCATTACTTCTAACTATGTCCTTATGGGCCTATCATTATTATTATTTTTTGATTGTTGTAAACAACGGGATCTAAAGTCATGATCTTGCTGTAAGCTGCAAGAAGGTCTACTACTACGACGTCCCAGTTTGTGTCGAGGTTTATTATTTATTAAATTATCACCTGGAATTTGGTTGATGCAGCTGGCTTCCTGATACGATCACTTTGCTTGCTCGCTTTGTCGGTGAACCGTCACCCGTAAAATCCACAGTAACAAAAACCATTGCTGAGTTCCGAAGAACCCATGCCGATACTTGGAGCATTCAAAAGGATTGCTTCACAGAAGACCAATTGGAGGTTCTCTCTCTCTCTCTCTCTCTCTCTCTCTCCACACAAGCAATCCATTCTAGAATATGGCTTTGTTGTCTCTTTTCAGTATATTGCATGTTTCATGTCTCTTCTTTACATGTTTTTTGTGGTCTGCTTTACAGGTCCTCACTGATTCATCCTCTTCATCTTCATACTTTGCGTAGTTATAGCCTTCCACCAAGGCCCGATGATAACTTTTAAGGCATTGAATACATGATAGAATGTGAGCTTATTTGTTTAATAATTTTTGTAAAAGTAATTTATTATTTACTGAGAATTGTATCCAGTTTATTATTGTATATTTATTCAATGTTGAAGGCTTACTCATCTTGGAGTAAAATAAAGTCTCCTCCCCCCCCCTCTCTCTCATCTCATCTTGGTGTTAAATGAAGTCTCTCTCTCTCTCTCTCTCTTTCTGTATCTCATCTTAACCAAGATGAAATAAAGTCTCTCTGTCTCTCTCTCTCATCGTGGAGTGGAATAAAGTCTCTCTCTCTACTACGTACTTTATCTTTTGGTCTAACTATTATTTGCATGGTTCTAACCTTTGCAGTCCATCTGGAATATTACAATACCAAGAGAATGGAATGTGGGGTATGACTGGTCCTTCAGGTGACGCTTTCTCATATCAGGTTCTTGGGCATGAATCCTGACTTGGCACTAAATAAGCCAAACACAAAGGAAGACTCCATGGTCCACACATAATATAAATGTTGCAATTTATTGTAGAAATGAGTTATCATATACACAGTGCCTTATCCAGTGCAAAATATTAAATGCTGTAAGTTTTTGTAGAAATGATTTATTCTGTGTGTGTGTGTTCATCGGTGTTGGGGCGCTTCCTCTCATTTTATGGGCGGGATGAATCTCTTTCTCTCAAAATCATGGCCCTTCATCAGACCATCGGGTTCATGAGATCGTCCGCTAGATCCCACAACACACACTCTGAATTGAAGACCCCGACCTCTTTCCCTGCCGCGCCTTGTGCTTCCTCTCCTTCATCATCGGCCCCTTTCTCAACCATTTGTCTATCTCTCTCTCCTCCAGTGCAAGTACTCCCACTGCAAACACTCTGACTCCATGGCTCTGATCCCTCTCCTCCATCTCCATATTGGAACCCTCCAACTCCTGCTTGATCGAAATCACCACACAACCCCACAAAACTCTCACCCCTGACAAGCCCGCTTTGAGTCCAATTCTTCGAGCACGGGCTCTCGGTTGCAATCCCATGGTGGGCTTGCATGGCTCTAGACAAGCCCATCTTGATCTTCTCCACTGTGGTGTTTTCTCTCTCTCTTGCTTCTTGTACTTGAGGCTCGTGTGGCCTTGGGTTGCTCTGCCAGTCTGTGATTCGTTTTTTGGTGAGGAGATGGAGCATCTCGTCTTTGAAGCAACCGAGAGCTGCCTCGGCTAAGTGTGCAACTTGGGGTGGGGCGAGAGTGGTAGCGATCTCGGCCATTAAGTGAGAGAAAGGCTTGTGAGTTACAGGGTCGATACCCATGCCTGAAAGCTTCTTCTTCAGTTTTGTGTTCCAATGGTTCTTCACGTCGTTGTCTGTGCGTCCGGGTAGTTGTGCGGCAATGAGCGACCACCTGCCATTTTGAGAGCCGTTTATTCAATTTTAGTTTATAAATGTTGATTTCCTCTCAAAACTTATCATCTAAGGTTTTTGTTCTTATTGTTTTTTGCTTCTTCTTCTTTTTATTTACTTATTTTCTGTTTTCTTTCCTTTGTGTATGTGTGTGAACTCATGTTTTCAGGTTGAATTCATTTTTCTTTATTTTATTTAATTTAGATTTTAGCTAAACTTTTTCAGCTTTATTTTTCGAGTTCACAAAAATTGAAACCTTAAGGTCTCGAACGTACCACTCCTTTACTCATAAGTTCCACTAGAAGTGTTCAAATAGAGTTTGCCAACTCCGAAATAAAGCTCCATCTTAAAGTGCTTTTGGTAGGTTGCAAAATAGAAGTGTTCAATTACGGGATAATATCACAAATGCACAAAGCAAGAATGTGATGAGCCAATTTTTTGGTATGTTCTATAATTTTTAGTGCGATTTACGTATGAAATCCTGTTTTAGTTTTGATATTTAAAAATAGTCCCATGTGTGTAATGTTTACAATCAAGTCTTCCCCCCCCCCCTTTCCCCCCATTTTGTTTTTTCAGAAAATAAAGTGCATTTTAATTTTATTTTGAGCTCAAATTTTGTTTGTTCATATTTTTTACTATTATACACCTATAAAAAATATTTAAAAAATAATTCAAAATAAATAAAATTGTCTAACTGCCCCTCTACTATTCGGGGCTTGTTTGGGAATTTTATTCATTGTAAAATACTTTTTATAGCTTTACAATGGTGAGAAAATATATACATATCAAATTTGAGCTTAATTTAACGTATAGACAAAAGATAGAAGTTTTATGTTCTAAAGAAATAGGATTATAAAATATGAATGACTTTTTAAATAAATTAAATAAGATTTTATTTATGAGATTGTATATTATGAGACCATTTGTCTTTGTTACAAGGGGGTTACAATTGCTACCGTAATTAGGTGTCAAATTGGATGGCTTGGAGTGTGCAACAAAGTTCAATTTTTTTTTTTTGAAGTTTTGAACCAATGACACTCACAATCACCCGATTTAAAATCTGATGAATGGGAGTGATTATAACTTCCTTGTATGCAAAATAAATAATCTCCTTATACACTTTTATTTTATTTATAAATTTCTCAAATTATTTGGGACTAAGCCGCTATTGATCATGTCCTCAAGCCTAACCACTAACCCAAATTGGCCAAACCCCCGTCTTTCTGTATCTCTTCATTAATGTAAAGAAAATATAATGAATTCATACACACCAGGGTCCTGACCCCGAGCCCCTCTAACTCATTCAAGTCCGAGTCGAACTATAAAAATTTTGTAAGAAAAATTCAAAACTTATGTAATAATGGGAGACGTGGTTGATTCCTGGGATTTTTGGCCTAGAATCTCTCGGCTCGGAACCCGGCCTATGTCCTTGGTTGAACCAGTGACTTTTTAAACAGTAGATTTATAGAAGCACGAAAGAGGAGGTTTTTATGATGATGATGATAGAATGATCTGATTGAGAGTATGACCTTTGATAGAATAAAATGGCAGAACAAAATTTACAGAGTAGATCCAGATAATTACAAAAAAGCTTGAATGACTATGAGTCGAAAGAGGAGGTTTTTACCTGTTCCCAACAACTGAGTGGAGTTTAACAATGGTTTGCTCCTCGACCTCTGTGAACTCGCCATGCTTGAGGTCAGGGCGCAGATAATTAGTCCAGCGTAGCCTGCAACTCTTTCCACATCTTTGCAAACCTTCATACCATAACACAATACTGTCATTTAATGTGCGATGTTCAGAAGTTGAATGTTTATATTACATCTCTTGTTTTAAAAAAAGATTCCAAGTCAAGAAAACCAGAATAAAAAATATTGGAAAAGTAAGGAATCGTGCTTGGATCAAGGCGATAGCAGCTGGATTTTCATAGCATTACTCAAGTTCCATTCCTATGTAATCTTGTCAAAAAAAAAAAAAAAAAAAAAAAAAAAAAAAATCATAGAGCCCTATACATTTCAAGTTCCATTCCTATGTACATTGTACTCCCGGTGGAGAGCCCTATACATTTCATAAAGTAGTCATGCTAGAGATATAAAATTATCTTAGAAAATAAAGAATGGCCTATTTTTCTTTTTCAAAAGATTTGCGACAACAAAAATCATCCAAAAGTTCATTAACAATTTAAGGGATTGTATACTAAGACCATTTACCTTTACCTCTACAGTACAAGGTCACATCCACGCTAATGGGTAGTTAGCGATGTGTTTTGTAATTCGATAATTTATTTATTAATTTTGAATGCGTTTAGAGTTACAGTCTCAGCAGCTTAGACCAAGAATGATTGTGACTTTCTACTAAAGTTTAATTTTTTCCACTTTGAAACACAAGATCAATAATCCCTGAGAATTGCTAATCAGATTACCTTTTTTCTACAAAGATTTAAAGTGACCCGAGATGCACAAAAAATCACCTGCACAAAAAAAGTCTCAAAATTTCCAAAAGTACCGGGGGTGGGGAGGGGGGGGGGGGGGGGGGATATTGTAAATCAGGTAAACATTATGAGGTTGTTTTGAAAATAGTTAAAAGTCTGTTGACGTTCATTAATCATATCTAGAGAGAGAGAGTACCAGCATGGGGGAGGGAGGGAAACTAGAGAGAGAAAGTGTGACGGACATTACATGGGATGGGACGCCAATGAGAGAGAGAGAGAAAGGATGGCCGCATGAGAGAGAGGGAAGGAAAGTAGAGAGAGAGAGAGGGAGGAAAAAGAGAGAGAGAGAGAGAGGGAGGAAAAGTAGAGAGAGAAAGTGCACCAGCATTTTTTGGGATGAGACGCCAGTTACGGGTGCCATGTTGGGCAATGTAGGAGAGAAGCTTTGCGTCTTCTTCGGGAGTCCACTGCCCCCTTTTCACGCTCTCTTTCTCACAACATGGAACTCTACCCATTTCTAGAGAGAGAGAGAGAGAGAAAACTAATAAAACCAAGTGAAAAATTAAAGGGGATTGGTGTCGTCTCTCTTTCTTTTTGTGTTTTGATTTTCTTTTGGGTTTTTAAATCGATAATGGAAATAGGTGGTAGTGGAGTGGGGTTAATAAAGAGGTCCGTTCACGTGGGTGAAGACCACCAAAGTCGCATGATTTCAATAAATTATTCAACGCCGTCTTGTGCGTGAGCAGAGGGGCAGGTAGCTCACCCTCACTACGCCTGGTCAACCCCACACCTCTCTCTCTCTCTCTCTCTAAAACTCTACTTTCTATCTCCTCTTTTTCTCTCTCTATTTAAAGAAGGTTTTTTCTCTCCTCTCTCAAGCCCATCTCTCTCTAAATTTTTTTCTTTCATGACAATTCCTTGTCTCATTAACTCTCTCTCTCTCTAAAACTCTACTTTCTCTGTCCTCTTTTTTCTCTAGTTTAGTCTCTCTCTCAACCCATGTCCCTCTCTAAAACTTCGTCACTCGTATTACCTCTCTGAACCTCATCTATCTCTAAATTTTTATTCTTTCTTCTTTTTTTTAGCACAATTCTCCCTTTAATGTCTCTCTCTACTGCTTAGTTTTCTCTCTCCTCCTCTCTCTCTCTCTTGACATTTGTCTCTCCAAAACTTTGTTTTCTCTCTCTACACAACTCCCTCTCTCTCTCCTCTGACTTTACCCTTTCAATGTGTAAACGATGACGGGGTGCGTTTTATGTGCTGCTCACACTGGAAGTTAGCTTATGTGAGGGTTTTTTCAAAAACAGTTGTGATTGGTCACACGCTTTTGTGTATTTCGTAGTTAGCTTAATTGGTTAATTTGATGATTTGCAATGCATCGTCTTAAGTTTAATTCCGGTAGGGCCTTTTCCCCACTAACTCCTCAAAATCAAATAATAAAAAAAAAATCTCATTTTTCTCTCAAAATCAAATAATACAAAAAAAATCTGATTTTTCTCTCACTAGGCGTGGAGTAGTGTCAGATCTCACTCCTCAAGTCAAGAGACATATCATTCATGAATTTGGGATGCCCAAGTGAGCCCGAGGTCATAGGGCTGGGTCTAGGCTTAGGGGTGGCAATCGGGTTGGATCGATCCTATACGGGTTTGGATCTGAGTTTTGGTTTCAACTTTCAGACCCAATGGGTCAGGTTAGGGTCTAAAATCTTAGATCCGAGTTCAGGTTGAACCGATCCGGATCTAACCCGAACATATATATACGAGCACACACACACACACATATATATATATATATATAAAGATATTTTTTACAAAAAGACCATTTGCTTTTGGTATAAGGATGTCACAATCACTCTAGCCTATTGGATTTCAAATCGGATGATTGTAAGTAGGCTTCTAATGGATCAGGCTAGCTCTAACCTAAGACCTGGCCCTATTCCCTTGAGGGCCGGCCTTGGCCCTATTAGGGTTGTGCTGGCCTGAGTAAAACTAAAAGAAAACAATGCTAACAAGATGAAAAAATATGGTTTGGGCCGGTCTGAACCAGGCTAGGCCTGTCTTGGTTTGGCCCAGACCTGGCCCTCATGCCATATTTTGTGGCCCAAGTCCTAGTTTTTTAAAGTCGACCGACTAACCCATTCCCATCCCTAGTTGTGAGTGTGTCATTGTCTAGGTTTAAAGTTTTTTAAAAAAATTCTCAAATTTTGTGACACACCTCAAATTGTTTAATTTAAAATCGAATGGCAAGGGATATTTGTGATATCCTTTGTTACGAAGGTAAATAGTCTTGTATATATATGGAAAAAGTTTATATAAAGGAGAGGCTCTAAACAATCAAGCCCACCTTAAAAGTTTCATTAGAAGAGGTTGTTTTGATGCCCAAATATCCACAAATTGATCATCTCGACATCAAGATGCATAGACATGAGAAAAAAAATAGATTTAACATTTTGGAAATAGTACATCTTGTAACACAGTTTTGGACAGTCAATTTTCAAGATTTTCATAGATATGTTCGATCTATACTATTTTTAAAGCTTTAAATTTATAATTAAATATGAAATTATATTTTAAGAGTATCACAAAGATTTCTAGTATTGAAACCACATTTCTCGACATTGTTTGAAGGTGAGTTCTAATTTGATTGTTTCGAGCCTTGGCTCTATACAAACTATATATATATAGGGTGTGGTTTCTATAAGGTTGTAACGTTAAACAATCCAATTAAAGCGCACCTCCAAATTTTATCATAACATGTAATTTTGGTAAACAATTCTTAGGATTATCTGAAAATCTATTTTCATATCTAAATATAAAATTTTAAACTCCAAAAATGTTTAAAATCAAGTAGATCTATAAATATATGAAAATCTTAAAAATGGATGGTCTAAATAATGTTATTGCAAGATGCACTATTTCGGGGACCCAAAATTTTTATTTTTAATTTTTTTTCATATTCATGCATGTCCATGTCGAGATGATCAATTAGAGGTCTTTTAACATTAAAACAACCTTTTATGATGGTTTTTTGAGGTGCATATGTAATTCTACATTTTAATATTGCATCCTTATATAAAATTTTTCATATATATATATATATATATATATATATATATATATATATATATATATATATATATATATATATATATATATATATATATATATATATGTGGAAAATACTGAGATTAGCATATTAGCTCATATGAATATACGAGTCCAACAACTCAGATTGAGTTTGGGCCGATTTGATGGTCACGACCTTATTTCATATTTAAATTTTAATTTGTTTTCTACAAATTCAAATAATTTAAAATTTTAGGCGTGTGTGTTTTAAAAATAGGAGAATCTAATAAAAATATGAAAAAAATAATTTGTAAAAAATAAATTGACCAAAATAGTATCGAGAAATGTGGTTTCAAAAAACCATTATTTATTAATGTGACTTTCTACGGTAAAATAAAAAAATTAATTATTTATTAATGTGATTTTCTATCGTAAAATAACAAAAATATCTCTAGGTCATACTAGATGAACTTTATGGGGAGTAAAATATGGGTAAGGTTTGGATGAGTCTCCTGCTCATCTGTTTACATCATTGTTGTCTGCTTCAGAGTCTTTTTGTGTTTGGTGAAAAAAATGAAGCAATTTTGAAGAAGGTTTCAGATTTTTTTTAATTTAGTATAAATAAATTAGATAGTTATATATAAAGTATATACAAATAATACAAAATTTAAAATAAAAAATAAAAAATAAAAAATGCTTTTATATAGCCATTTCTTTGCTAGCAGAAGCGGTGATTGAAGCAGCCTGAATCTACAGAAGCGGCAGGCTTTCTTATCTTATCTTTTCTTTTTTTAATTGGTTTAGCATAAGTCGCATTTTGGTAAGATTCGGTGAACTGAAAAATACTCAATTACGAAGCTTCTTCCCATCTCCATTTGATAACAACATAATGATATTGAATTGTTAATAATTCAATCTACCTGAAATGCAATTGGTAATTGCTGGTGTGTGAGGACCTGGTCTCTTTCATATACAATTAATGAAAACAATAAAAAAAAAACTATTTTTATAGCTATTTTTTTGCTGGCCAAAGTAGACCCGAAGCAAACTCGAAACAGACCCAAATATGACCGAAGCAGCCCAAATCAAACTGTCTTGTATTTTCTTTTCTTTTTTTAATTAGTTTAGCATAAGTGGCATTTTGGTAATATTAGATGAAAAATCCTCAAATGCGAAGCTTCTTCCCTATTTCCATTGAAAACAACACAATGGTTGGAATTGTTAATAATTCAATCTACCAGAAATGCAATTGTTAATAACTGGGTGTAAACGACTGGTCTCTCTCTTTCTCAATAATGCAATTGTTAACCAGTTAATGTACCACAAATGCGACAGTTTAAACTAAATGGATGACCATTCCCCCTTTCAAAGACTTTTTTCTAGGAGGGGGAAAGGTTTCTATACTGCCCTTACAGCATAGAAGATTTATGCTTCCCTACCATCCAGCCGTCCAATTTTGATCAAGAGAGTTTTGATTTTTAGATCAGACATCTCAAAATATTTTATTTTTAGTTTTTTTTATACAAATTGTATGAATATGAAATTTGGTACGTGCCATCTTCTCATTGGCGTGCACCTATAAAAAATATTAAAAATATTTTTTAAATAAAATATAATAACTAAAAATACCCCTTAAAATTTTTAGGGGTATTTTGGTTATTTTATTTGATTAGAAATATTTTAATATTTCTCATTAGTGCGAGTTTAATAAAGGATTGTATGTTTAAAATTTGGTGTCAAAATAGTTTATAGCAAAAAAATTAAAAATAAAATAGTGTAAAGATATTGTGATTGGGACAATTTTAACCTTCCATTCAGAATGGACGGTTAGATAAGGGTAAGTATATAAATTTTATGCTGTAGGGGAGGCATAGAAAGCTTGCGCTTTCTAAGTAGTGTGCATAGCCACCTTCACATTCTTTGCTTCCCAAACGAAAACAGACTATAGATTCTTCTCATTGCAAACACACAAAAGCTAACCACAAGCACTCGAGAGTCTAGTTTTTGGGGAGCAAAGGGATGGCACAGGTTGTTGTAGCATTTCTCTTGGAAAGGTTGAATGATTTTATCGCGTCGGAAGCTCAGCTCCTCTGCGGAGTGCGCAAAGACCCTGTTTGGATTAGAGACGAGCTCCAGAGAATAAAAGTGTTCCTGCAAAGTGCTGATAAAAAAAAAGCCAGAGATGAGAAACTCAAAGATTGGGTGAGATGTGTTAGAGAGGTTTCCTACGATGCTGATGATATCCTCGATGGGTTCAACATTCAGATGAAGAATTACAGCAACGTGGTGGACAAAATCGTTGCTTGAAATTTGCCAAGAAATTGATTGTCCATCATAAGTTCGCGACTGAGATGCAGAGCATTAGGAGGAGGGTTCAAGAAATTTCTGATGGGAGGTCGAGGTACCAGTTGGAAGCGGAACGAGAAGAAGGAGCATCCTCAAATGATTCAATCGAACATTGGCAAGATCCACGTCTCACTTTTTCTTCCATGGAGGAAGATGGTATCACGGCGATCGACAAGCCGGTAAGTGAAATAAAGTCTTGGTTATTAAATCAAAACCCAAAACGTCAAGTGCTTTCATTGGTAGGGATGGGTGGAGTGGGGAAAACCACTCTTGCAAAGAGAGTTTATAATTCCATGAAGAGCAGTTTTTCCTATTGTGCATGGGTCACTGTGTCGCAATCCTTTAGGATTGCGGACATACTTGAACGTATTCTCAATGAATTTGGGGGGGGGGGGCAAGAAGTGGCGAAGGGAGATCAGGTGAAACTGAGAGAGAAGTTGAGTCTCGACTATTGAACGATCTCAACAATCATGTGAAGGAGAAAAGTTTTCTGGTAGTTTTTGATGATGTTTGGCATGGCAGAGTATGGAATCTCATCAATTCTGCTTTGCCAGAGAACGAAAAACAAAGTAGAATAATAATCTCAACGCGTGATAGCCGTGTTGCCGCCATGGTAGACATAGAGCAACACACCCACTTTGTTGAGCCACAGAAGGAAACTTACGCTTTTGATCTTTTCTGTAAGAAGGCATTTCGAAATAGGGCAGGAAGAAGGTGTCCCAATGAGCTTGAAGATTTGGCAAAAAGCCTTGTGTCAAGATGCGATGGCCTCCCCTTGGCCATCGTCGTCATGGGAGGCATCATGTCAAGGAAGCCATTCACACATATCGAATGGAGGAGGATTCTTGAAGATTCGGAATGGGAGGTCCGTGAAGGTGGTGGTAAAGTCTCTCGTGTCCTTTTACTTAGTTACAGTGATCTCCCTGTACATCTCAAGTCATGTTTCTTGTATTGTTGTTTATTTCCAGAGGATTATGAGATTAAAAAGAATGGACTTTTAAGACTATGGGTAGCCGAAGGGTTTGTTGACAACAGGCCTGGGAAATTCACATTGGATGTGGCTGATGAATACTTTAAAGAGCTAATTGACAGAAGCATGCTGCTAGTGGTTGGTGACCAAGCTGAACATATCTCTTCCTGCGGAGTTCATGATGTTGTACGGGAGTTTGCAATCCCAATTGCTAAGGAAGAGATATCGGGTGAATTCTATGGTGGGGTGGGTGAATTCGTGCCGTCAAAAGGAAGAGATATCGGGTGAATTCTATGGTGGGGTGGGTGAATTCGTGCCGTCAAGGAACTCGTCGCTTCTTTATGGTCGGTAATCCTTGGAAAGTTCTTCAGAATAAAGAGTATCTACGAGTTCGCTGTCTTGTGCTTTTCATTCAGTGAAGAAGAAACACTCTCGTATATGGAACCACTAACTTATAACTCGAGGAAATTGAGAGTATTGCATTTGGCTGTTTTCCGGAATCGTCCGAGAACGATTGAATTGATTGAATTGAGAGATGTTTCAGTACATTTGAGGCATATTGGCATACAAAAAAGTGAAGAAGTTATAAATGTGGAAATAAAGCTTCCTGAAAAGTTACCAAAGTTGCAAGAACTGCAGCATGCGAATGTAATTTGCCCCATTGGAGGCATTATTGTGCAACCCAACGCAATCAGAAGCCTGCAAAATTTACGCACTCTCGGTCTTATAACACTAAACAATGAGCTTTTGGTTAAGGAACTCGTTCACCTGATCAGACTGCGCAAGTTAAAAGTCTTATGGGAAATGCATTCCTCCTGCTATGAATTATTTTATGCGTCAACAAACAAGATGCCCCAACTCACATCTTTGACCTTTAAGATGGATCTGTTTTCTTCTACAGATCCACCAATTTTGCAGCTTCCTCCAGCTCTATTGTCCCTACGATTAGAAATGCGGCTGCAAAGTATTCTGGTGATGGTTTATCCCACAGTCGCCTCACCAAGTTAACCTTGCTGAATAGTAGGTTAAGTGATGACCCCATTGTTGCTCTCCGATCCCTTCCTAACCTATCCTACCTTCGCATGTATGGTGCATACAGAGGTAGAAGAATTGGAGTTTGTAGTAGGGGATCTTTTCCATCACTCAAAATACTCCTTATCCAATGGTTTTATGATTGGGAGGAGTGGGGGGAGATAGAGGAGGGATCCATCCCTTGCCTTTCTTACCTGAAAGTTTCTAATTGCCCAAAACTGAAGATGCTTCCTCAAGGGTTTCAACACCTCCATGCCCTCCGTCACTTGCACTGTAAATGGATGCCACCTGATTTCAAGAAAAGGCTCCAGCCATGCAAAGGAGAAGACTATTACAAAATAAGTCACATCCCACTCGTGTCGATATGATGTAGGGCTTCATTCAAATATTTGAGTTATTACCTTCTCCTCCGTGTTTGGCATAAGCTTCATCTCTCATTCTCTAGCTTTGAGCTGGCCATGCACAAACGTGATTGTGTATAGGTATCTCTTCTTCTTCTTCTTTTTTATTTTTATTTTTATTTTTTTATTTTTTTTTGTGAAGTTTGCTTCTTTCTTTCTTGAGAGATTCACTTATGGACCCTTAAATTTTTGGTAATATGCATTACAAAGGTCGGTCAACTTAATTTTTTATTCTTTCCAAAACCTCCTCTCGGTCAACCTAAATTTTAATTTTTTTTAGCTTTTTCGTCAGTGGGGCAGTGATGTAAAGCTTGGGGCACTGCCTTACTAAAAAAAACTAAAAAACAAATAAATCAAAATTTGGATTTTCCAAAAAAATAAAAAAAAATAGAGAGTTGAGCTACCTTCTTTGTAATTTATGCATATAAGTGGAGCATTTTCTATTTTACCTAAAACTTTAAGGTCCGTACGTAGATTACTCTTCTTTTTTCCTTGAATGTTATCAGTTTTTGTTTTTTCGTTTGTACTTCTTATGTAATCTAAATCATGTCATGGTTTTAGGTTTAGTCCAATTTGTTTGGTTTTTTATCAGATAATGTAATGGATTGCTCTAAATAATGTCATATTTGCACACATGTTATTTGTGATTTGGCTCTCCACTTGTAACATTATAATTTTTGTGTTAGCTTGGGGCAGTGATTTTAAAATTCGGATCGGAAAGTGTGAATCCGAACTGAGAATCGTAGCAACAGACTCAAGTGGACTCTCCTAGTTCTGTCAATAAAGGAAGCGAGCGATTCGGATTCCAACACAATTTTATTATTTTTTAAAATTTCAATTTTATTTTTATTTTAATGGACCGATTCTCACATCAGAAAATCAATCCAATCGCCAATCTAGATAAGTGATTTGTGGATCTAAACAATTTTTTTGAAAACCAGTTGGCGCGACCCATCCAATTTTGTGTCACTTTGTGAATTTGATCCACAACATGGAGAGGTAAAAATAAATGGTCTCGTAGTATACAATTCTGAAACGTATTTTCGCATATATATGGATGGTATTTTTGAGTGCGCAACATGGAGAGGTCGATTCAAAAGCAATTGAAGCACCGAAAACAAAAATCTTATGTTGTCTTTTATTTATAAGTAACGAAGTTGTTCTTATCAAATTGTTATGTGATTGGGACACCGTTTTAATGTCAAACCATGCGATCCAAAGAACCGGTAACAATGGAAAACCGGAGAGAGAGAGGGGGATTTAATGGTGCAATGTTATTTTTAGAGCAAAAGGTGTATATAGTACTAACATGTTTTAAAAAATACATCGGTGTGCCTGTTTGTCCACTCATGAACTCCATTCTGATTGGCAAGATTGGAGATCTGGATCATTCTTAGATTGTTTGGATTAGTAATATAAAAAAAATAAAAAATAAAAAATACAACAGATATTTAGGGGTTGGGGATTTACGGGGACCAAGTACAACATTAGATAAGCTTAAAAAAAGAAGAGAAAATAAAAATAAAAATGAAAATGGGGATTTTAGGGCAACTGGGTCGGGACCTACCTACCCGGTTTCATCCTCAAATTGATCATCTCGACATCAAGATGTATGAACATGAGAAAAAATGGATTTTAAGTTTTTGAAATAGTGCATCTTGTAACACATTTTGGACCGTCAATTTTTAAGATTTTAAAGTTTTCATAGATCTACACTATGTTTGAAGCTTTAAATTTTATAATTAAAAGATGAAAATATATTTTAAGACTATCACAAAGATTTCCAATATTGAAACCACATTTCTCGTTACTATGTGAAGGTGCGCTCTACTTTGATTGTTTAGAGCCTGTACGCTCTACTTTGATTGTTTAGAGCCTCAACTCTCTACAAACCGCACCCATAAAATATTAGGCCTTTTTTATATTGTGGTCAACTTTTTGTTGGGCAGGATATGTGTTTACACCCCACATGGTTTAGCGTAACACCGCCCTTTTATATTTTATATCTAAAGATAAATAGATCTTTAAGCCATCACAAGGTGTTCGACACCCGAAACCACATCTCTAAGTAATTATAGAGGTGTGCCTTCTATATTATAAAGAGGCAACATTATACAAACCCCACCCTTATTAGAATAGAATAAGGGCTAGGCTAGACAAGTTTAAAATCGGGTTGAACTATGGAATTTCTGGAAAGCCCAAAAAGTTGTGAGTACAGCAAGCGGATTGAGAGGTTCTATATAAGGAAGCAAGAACAGATGGAGTTAGGCCCTGGGAAGCAGGCGGGTAGGGGGTGTCAATGGGTCCTAGGACCGATTCAAATTGATCCGAAAGGTGGGCTGGTCGATCCGACCCGATTGCCACCGCTAGAGGCTGGCAATTCATAACCCCTTTAGTTACTTCAAACAATTTTGAAGTCAAACCCTTACTTGGGATATTAGATATATCTTGCTGTTTTTTTCATAACCCTTTTAGTTACTTCAAACAATTTTGACAAATTTGTTGGGCATTACCCATCACAAGATTTAGGAATCAAGACTTCAAACGCTGCTCCATCAAAATTATGAATCACAACTTGGCAGAGCATTAAGCTCATGAACGACCTTAGCCTAATGAGTAATAAAACAGTTATGAATGCATGCACACACACAATATGCAATAAGTTCCACTTCTTTGATAGGACTTAGGGCCCACAAAATATATATATCTAAGAAAACCTTATTCAATAGGACTATATAGCATAAAGACAGCTTCCAAGTTTGAAAGGGGGCCAAAGAAAATATAAACTTGATGTTGAATCAAATAAAATGAGGCCATTATCACCCAATATTGACATAAACGTATATCCTAAGAAATTTATTATGTGCAGTATGTAGATTGGGACCAATTGGGGAGACAGCTGTTAAACCTCCTTTTTCTTTGCCTCTATATTAATGTTTTAGTTAAGCTTATACAACCTGCTCTCACTATTTGTATAAGGAAAAAACGTCCATTCAGTCTTCTACATAACTCATATCTTCACTCAAATGATCATGGTAGAAATAGACTAACACAAGTAATTCAGTGGAGTACTGGGGCACAAACTATTCCATGGTTTTTGATCCACCAAAAGGCATTACCTCTTATGGAGGTACATTTCGAGCATATATATATATTCAAAGCAGTGACGACTGAAAACTCGGTCGAGTAGGGTTACTCTTAGAATTCGTGGGAGCATACATGCACGTACATTGAAGGGAGAATGGAAAGAACATGCACAAACATTGAATGGAGAATGAAGAGAACACAACATTACGTGGTTCAGACCGAAGCCTTACGTCTACGGATCCAAAGCCCAACAGACTACATCTTCACTATTTTGGATGAAGGTTTACATCAATAAATACCTCTATATATAGAGAACAATCATATTATTAGAGAAGATAATTATGATATGATAACTTGATGAGTAACTTGATATCTATCTTCTAGATATCTAACCTTATCAAAAGATATATATCGATACATCTATAATGATGTATATCAATATGAACCGAGATATCCATATCCTAACACTCCCCCTCAAACTCAAGATGCTTTGTGTAACTCAAGATGCTTTGACACAAAGCAGCTGAAATTTGAACAATATTAAGTTGCCAAAAAAATAAGTGATGATCAAATCTATGATAAATTTCATAGGTTACCATGGTCTTCCAAGAAACAATCTTTTTTGGGCTCTCTACTTTCTTCTAGATACTTTCTCTCTTTAGGATCTTTCAAGAAATAACCTTTCTTGGGCTCTTTACTTTCTTCTAGATACTTTCTCTCTCTAGGGTCTTCTTCTCTGAAGATGTTCTCTCTCAGAAGCTTTTTTTCTTTCTAGAAGATTTCTCTCTCTAAAAGAAAAGGATCAACATACAGGATGAAGCAACGGAAAACTCTATCATCCAATATGATTGAGTAACAAAAAACTCAATCATTGAAACATAGGCATCTGGAACAAACATGATCGAGTAACACATATGATAGAGTAATGGAAAGCTCCATCATCAAATGAGATCAAGTAATGGAAAACTTGATCATCAACCAAGATCGAGAAATTCGATCATCTTCATCTCCTCATCTGATTGAAACATGAGCATTTGGAACAAACATGATCGAGTAACACATATGATGGAGTAACAAAAAACTCCATCATCAAACGGGATCAAGTAACGGAAAACTTGATCATCAACCATGATCGAGAAATTCGATCATCTTCATCTCCTCATCTGAAGATAAAACTCTTGATCATCAACCAGGATTAAGAAATTCGATCATCTTCATCTCCTCATCTGGAGATGGAACTCTTGATCATCAACCATAACTTCCCTTTGCATAGTAGTTGGAATGATCTAGAATTTGGATTTTCTTGTCCACATAGCGACAGTAGAGATGTTGACTTCATCTCTACTCATTTCATCTCCATATCTCCTATTCTCCATATCTCATGTGCTCACCCCCTCAAGTAGGGTGTGGATGCGAAGAAACACCCAACTTGCAAAATACAATTTGTTTTGTTTTGTTTTTTTTTCCTTTTGAGTACAATCATGTAAAAAAAAATACTAATGAAATTGGGCTTCTAGACAATGGGTGGAAGCTCGACAAGGAAGGCGTGCTATGGTACCGCATCTCGTGGAAGACGTGGCTTGAGTCAAGGGGTTTTTTGAAGCTTTGTTCCTCCAGCTACGACCTCCATTGATATCAAAGAGGACGGCAGGAATGCTAGCACGTTTCCTCCATTAGATTCTCATCTTTGTAAATTACATTCAGGGCTCTTGATAAAAAAGAGTCATCTAGAGGCACAGGTCGACGAAATCTCTAACTCATTGGAGAGATTTAAGAAAGAGGTAGAGTCCCACTACAAGAGTATTTGTACGATGAAGTCGACTCAGAGGCCGAGCCAAGAGACAAATTGAAGGTGGCTTGGCGAAGGGATAAATTGAAGGTGGGTTCCATATAGAGAGAGAAACTGGAGGTGGGTTTTTAGATCTTAAGATCGCCTCTATCCCTGTCTCGAGAGAGGCAGCTTGCTTATTTAGGGTTTGATTTTTCAGCCCAAACAATCAGATCAGTGTCGAACAAAACCAGGGAACCAGAAGAGAGAGGTGTTCGCTCAAAACAATTTGAGCTCCTCATTAGGCTTCATGCTGAATTTGGAAGGGCCTTTGGGTTCACTATGTCTATCAAAAGATGAGAGAATTTGGGTGAAAGCCCAGTGTTTTTGTCATTAACAGGGTCATGGATGCATTGATTAGGACTGAGCATGTTGACTTGGCCATGATTGTGTTTGAGGACATTGACAGAGATGGGTTGGTCCATCAGTTTCATGATACCTGTCAAGGGGCTATGTAGGGAAGGCAGGTTGGATGAGGCATTCACGCTATTGGGGCAGATGTGAGAGAAAGCACACAAGCCTGATGTATGTGCTTATACTGCGATGATAAAGGCACTAGTTTTGTCGAAAAATTTCAATGCTATATGTTGTATGACATTGGTTGGTGGTCTTTGCAAGGCAGTGGAGTTTGAGAGCCTCTGGTCTCGAAGGGCTCGTCACGTCCGTGTGAGTCACTCACTCAACGCCCAATTTCTTGAGCTATGGAGTAGAATATGTTGGTTACGAGGTCTTCAATGGGGATTTCATGGCTAGAGAAGTAGGCGAGGACTCAATCTTTGAGGGAGCAACCAAAATTGTCGGCTCCTGCAATAATCTTTAAAGTTGGGAACTGGAGTTGAAATTTCTCGACCTCAGATCTGAGGTTGGCGATCTCAGATCTGAGCTGAGGAGTCTATAACAACCAAAATTGTTGGCTCCTGCAATGATCTTGAAAGTTGGGAACTGGTGTTGAAATTTTGCGACCTCAGATCTGAGGTTGGCGATCTCAGATTTGAGCCGAGGAGTTTGTGGCAACCAAAATTGTCAGCTCCTGCAATGATCTTGAAAGTTGGGAATTGGTGTTGAAATTTCTTGACCTCAGATCTGAGGTTGGCGATCTCAGATCTGAGCCTAGGAGTCTGTGGCTCTGATACCATGTTAGAATTCGTGGGAGCATATATGCACAGATATTGAATGGTGAATGGAGAGAACATGCACATACATTAAATGGAGAATGGAGCTAACACATTGAATGGAGAATGGAGAGAACATGCACATACATTAAATGGAGAATGGAGAGAACAAAGCATTTACGTGGTTCATGCCGAAGCCTTACATCCATGTATCCAAAGCCCAACATGCTACATCTTCACTATTTTGGATGAACATTTACATCAATAAGTATCTCTATATAAAGAGGACAATCACACAATTAGATAAAATAATTATGGTATAATAACTTGATGACCAAGTAATTTGGTCTCTATCTTCTAGATACCTAACCTTATCAAGAGATATATATCCATACATCCATAATAATATGTATCAATATGTAACGAGAGATCCATATCCTTACAGTTACTTGGGCACAACTCCTTGCCAAGCCGAGTAGCTTAGGCTCGGCTCTGTATAGATCTTAGTACTCGGATTCAGCTCGAGTTATTTAAAAATAAATAACAACAGTGCTTTTTAAGAAAAAAGCCTTCTAAGATATTTATTTTAATAAATTAGACCTCATGAAATTTTGTTTTTGAATTTAGCTCTTTCTTTTTTTTTTCTTATTTATTTATTTTAGAGGGACAAGTAGAACAAGTTGCCCCTCTTTCTAAAACAAAATCCTAAATCTTTTCTCATTTATCATTTTTTGCCTATAGTTTCTTGATCCATCCTCTTAGGTTGTCTTTGAAAACTCAAAACATTCATCCCTCATATTTTTTTCCATTCGCATTCTAAAACCCAATCCATTATCCTCTCCTCTCACATTCTCTCTTTAAACATGGTGACCATTTTTTTTTTCTGTTGCTCGAGCTTATTATGTTAGGGTCATATGTTATTGAGATTAGCTAATCTGCAGTTTCTCGAGCTTGTTAATTAGATGTGGGTCTGGTGTTTGATAAAGATGGCAAGTTTGGGGATAAGGTTATTAGTTATGTTGATGTTGACTTTGCGAGTGATTTGGACTGCAGGAGATCTACTATAGGTTATGTGTTTATATTTGCAGGAACTCTGATTAGTTGGAAGTTGATGCTACAAACAGTGATTGCCTTGTCTACAATTGAAACCGAATACATGGCAATTACCGAGGAAGTGAAAGAAACCATTTGGCTTAGAGGGCATGTAAGTGATTTGGGCTTACGACAAGATGTGACTGTTATTTATTGTGATAGTTAGAGTGCAGTACATTTGATGATGAAACATGTATATCATGTAAGGACAAAACATATTGATGCCAGGTTTTATCCGTGAGACAATAACTGAAGGTGATATCTTGTTACTAAAAATTGACAATAATAAGAATGATGCAGATATGTTGACAAAGCCGATTATATTACAGAAGTTCAAGTTATGCTTGAACCTGACTAATGTGTTGTTAAAGTGAGTGCATGTAGGGGCACATGTGAAGAAGACGGTCGATGTGAATCTATTTTGAAATTCAAGCCAATGAGGAGATTTATTAGTTATTGTCTTGATTTCATTTTATATGGGATTGTTTTCCTATTTCTTTAAGATAGCTATTAACCCAATTTTCTATTGTGCATGAGTTGTTTTTTGTGGGATAATGTCTTATTAGACTAAAATGGTCATAAGAGTCCATCTTTTATGAGATAGTGATTGATTCCATAAAAGTTGAAAAGAAATCAAGAATTCCATAAAGTTAAGCTTTAGTCTCATATTTACTTTTGGGGTTTTCTTTCCCCATATAAAGGTGTATTGTAGAGAGAAAAACTAGAGGGAAAAGGTAAATGGGCCATTATGTGCACGTTGGGTTTGTTTCTTCTCTCTTTGTTAGAATATTTTATATAGAGAAAAAGTGCATAGGAAAGAAGAGAATCTTTTCAGATATTTTGTAGAGAGAGAAAATTATAGAGAGAAGAGGGCTTAGAGGGAGATTGAGTTCTATGTCTCTAGTTTTATCAAGTAAGTACTTTGTAATTTTTTTTTTTTTTTTAGTGAAAAACATCGATTGTTTTTGTTCGAGGATGTAGTCACATCTGTGACGAACCACGTAAATTATAGTGTTCTCTTTTTATGTTATTTCTTTCATGCTTTATTTTTCTAGCTTGTTGCATGTTCCTTTTTTCTCGTACTTTCTTTGTAAAAAATAACCCATCGAGTTTAGTACTTCCACACAAAACAACAATAAAAAAGAAGTATGCAGTCCCATAGAGAATTTGTGAACCAAATAAATGTTGGACTTATGATACATTGGATATCCTTGAGCATTTCAGAGTTAGAATGAAGAATTGGAAAGGGCAAAAAGACACATGGTGGAGGAGTATGATGGCCTGCCACTTTCCATCATCACTTTAGCTGGAATGGTGTCATGCAAAGTGTCGGAAGAAGATAAATCGGAAGAAAGTTTCACACATAGTTACCGAGAGCGTCCAACTACGGTGGCGCTCTTGCTCTAGGACCTAGCTCCAGTGCTCTGTGGCTGGGATCTCGTCCAGAACCCATTCCCAACTTTTTGGAAGCTCACCCCTACTTTTAGGATTCTCGATCCCATTAACAACAGAGCTCGCTCCCGCTACCGCATGGATCTCATTCCCACTGTTTCACGGAACACATTCCCAAGCAAATTAGATCCCCACTCCTAGAATTTTATGATCGCGATCTCTACGTTCCCGGAACTCCATCCTTAGGGAGGATCCCACCATGAACAAAAACAAAGCTACCTACCATTAAAATAGTAGGGTTATCTACTAAAAAACATGTAGAAATTGGGCCTTCAGGACTCAAAGCAGCTATTCTAGCCCTAATTCCAGATGGGTAAGTTTTTAGTACTCCATTAAAAATGTTAATTTGCTTTTCTAATCCTTTACAAAGGTTTTTTATTTGATTTCCTATAGAAAATCATTCACTATCACCAAGCTCCACAACCATGGAGTTGCCTGCAATCCAGTGAATAATTTTCATTAAAGATTTTAGCCATTTTCAGAGCTTGTTTGGCCTTTTGGAGATCGTCATTAGGTCCCCAACTGCTAGCAAGCGAGGTTGAGATGGGTATGTAGATTTTTGTTGTTGTTGTGATCTCTGAGGAGAGAAAAAGAGTCCACTCACTGTGCAGTTAGACGAATCTGTTCATGAAGTTAGAAAGAGAGGTACGTTTTGGTAGATGGGTCCATTGGATTAGGGGTGGGGAGGTTGAAGAGGTGGTGAATGTCTGGTCAAGAGAGAGAGATATATATATAGAGAGAGGGAGAGAGATATATATATATAGAGAGAGGGAGAGAGAGAGAGAGAGGACATGCGGATATTGGTTCCAAGTTAAGCGGAATACGATCCAACCTTGAAAGGAGCACAATCCATTCCAAATAAGAATGCAATTTTCTTAGATGGGGGAGTGACTCAATTTAAATGAGATCCCGTTCCTGTTGACTATAGGAGCGTGATCCTAATGAGCATGGGAACACGATCCTATTTTACATGGAACACGTTCCTGTTAAATAAGGACCTTGATTCCAATGTATCGGGAAAGTGCTCCCTGTTCATACGGGATCTCGATCTGTAATTTTTACCCTCACCGAAACTCGCTCCCTGAACTCTGGAGCTTTAAACAGCCCTCGATCTGACGCTCCCGCTCCCGGAACCTGAGCCGTTCTCGCTCCCTGTAACTATGGTTTCACAAAGTTTATTTTTAAAGTTTTGGGAAGAACCCTTGTGTTCAAAGACATCAATTGTTAACAATATATAGAGACATAACCACCAGATAAACATCTTACCAATTGGGTATAGACAATCTCCAAATACATGCTCCCTCTAGTTCACTCTACCTTTGCCTATCATTAAAAAGCAAAGCATAAGGTATTGTGGTGTATGTTGTTGCAGATGGTACAGTTTTAATTAATGAGATTGGAGATTGCGTCAATAATGTGTTAGAATTTTGGATGGATGCTCTATAATATAAAGGTTTCAACATTAGTCGAACGAAGATAGAATATATAAAATGCAAGTTTGGTAATAATATGAGTATAAATAAAAAATGAAAAATGATGGCCAAGAAATACCTAAAAGAGATTATTTTTGATATCTTGAGTCAATAATACATGAGATCGAAGAGAATGAGAAAGATAGTTGCGTATATAATTAGAGCTAGGTAGATGAAGTGGATATGTGCATTTGGAGACTTATGTTATTGCTGCATACCAATAAAACTAAAAGGGAAGTTCTATTGGCATGGTTGAAATATTAGGAGGTCAAAAAACAACATACATATGGAATGAGTGTAGCTGAGATGATGATGTTGAGATGGATGAGCAACAAGTCAAGAAATGATATATTTTGGAATAAATACATCCAAGAGAACTTAGGGATAGCTCAAATATTAAAAAATTAGGTGTATTTTGATAAATTCTCTTTTGTAATATAATCTAATTAAAGATTTTATGCTATGGTTTAAAATGTAGACCTAAACCATAGCATAAAATGTTTAATTAGATTATATTACAAAAGAGAATTTATCAAAATACACCTAATTTTTTAATAATTTAACAATTTGTCCTTTTTCAAGTATTCTGAAACTAAAAATATGTGTACTTTGAAACTAAAAATATATAGATTTAAACGATGGAAAGAGTTTATATAGGTTGCAACCTTAAAATATAGAATTACATATGCACCACAAAAATCCATCGGAGAATGTTGTTTTAATGTTGAAAAACCCTCTAATTGATCATCTCGACATTGAGATGTATGAATATAAAGAAAATAAAGATTTGGAGTCGTAGAAGTAGTGCATCTAGCAATACATTATCTAGATCGTCCACTTTCAAGATTTTCATCTGTTTGTAAATCTACTTCATTTTAACCATTTTTGGAGTTTAAAATTATATAATTAGATATAAAAATAGATTTTTAGATAGTACTAAAAATTTTTTACACCAAAATTACATGTTACAATAAAATTTGGAGATGCACCTTCATTGGATTGTTGAAGGTTGCAACCTTATAGAAACCACAACCTTAAATGATAAACGGTTGATCTGTTATGTATAATGTATATAGTGAGACGTTTTATTTTTTATATAGGGAGATCACAATTATATAGGGTAGTTGGAGGTATATAGGGTATTTGGAGGTATATCATTCATTAAACACAAAGTCAAAATTTCTCAAATATTATAATACAGTTTAATCTATCATATGGATAAAATGATTATGACAATCTTGCACCAAAAATAAATGCTATTATAATATACAATTCCTTTCGTAAATATCCCAATTGCACGCAACCCTGAGGCTAACTTTTTGCTTTCTTTTTTACATTTGAGGTGACATAGATGATTAACAAGATAAACATTTTAAGAACATTTCCCCCTGCCAATCTCTACTGTGCCTTTTCTCCTTGAAATGCCCGCACATTCAGACAAGATTGTGATTTCACACGGCCAGAGAACAAAATTTTCAATAAGTTGTTACTTTTCTAACCATTTATCGTCACAACCAATGGAACCATCCTACCAATGCTTCTTTTTCTATTTAAAAATCAACAAAGTACCTGCAAAGTTTCAATAGACAAAACAAGTAGGAGAATAAACAATTATATAAAGGGAAAAGTTTATATCTCTAAACAATCAAATTTGAGCCTACCTAAAAAATTCCATTAGAAGAGATTGTTTGATGTCCAAATATCTTCAAATTGACCATCTCGACATCAAGATGCATGGACATGAAAAAAAAATGAATTTTAAGTTTTGGAAATAGTGTATTTTGTAACACATTTTGGACCGTTAATTTTTAATATTTTCAAGTTTTCATAGATCTATCCATCTACACTATTTTCGAACCTTTAAACTTTATAAATAAATATGAAAATATATTGTAAGGGTATTACAGATTTCCAATATTGAAACCACACTTCTCGACACTACTGGAAGGTGGGCTCTAATTTGATTGTTTAGAGTGTAGTCCCTATACAAACTGCACCCTTATATAAAAGGTCTAAAACAAATTATTTATTAATGTGATTTTCTAGAGTAAAATAACAAAACGAATTATTTATTGATGTGATTTTGTACAATAAAATAACAAAAATACTTCTAGGTCATACGAGACAAACTTTATGGGAGAGTAAAATATGGGCAAGGTTTGGTTGAGTCTCCTGACTCATCTTCTGTTTACATTGATTCCGCTTCGGAGATTCCATCTGTGGTTCTAAATTTTGAGGGTTGAGAATCTCGACCATGGTCAACATGAACATGAGTAAAAATGGTCTTTGAAAATTTAGAATGAAACAGGGTTTTCATGAATCCACCCTCTCGTCTATTCATATGAGTCATGTTGCCGAAATCTATTTTAGAGATGAATTTTGAATTTTAAATTTTTTATAATAGAAATCTCAATCATAATGGGTAAATGAAAATCTAAAAAAAAAAAATTAAATAAAATAAATTTTTAGATATAATTTCAACACTCTCAATTTTAAATTTTGGTGGGACCACTATTTTGTGATAAATTTAATGCGTCAGATGATGTCATGGTAGAAGAACTTTTCCCTTACGCACAAATTACTTTTCCGTCTAAATTTTTATCTTCTAAGTTTTTGATAGGGGCACCAATTTATCGAAAGAAAAAGTTTATATAGAGTCGAGACTCTAACCATCAAATTAAAGCCCACATAAAAAACTTTACTAGAAGAAGTTGTTTTGATGCTCAAATATCCTCAAATTGATCATCTCGACATCCATATGCATGAACATGAGAAAAAAAATAGATTTCAAGATTTGGAATTAGTGTAGCTTGTAACACTTTAGAAAATGAGTCCTCTCTTAAAATTCTAATTTTGAGATGGATTTTATGACCCAATTTTTCAGGATATATAATCTCTAACCTGGATATCATGAATATGAAAAAATAACTAAATTTTAAAAATTAAAATAATAATTTTATAAAGAAAACATTTGGACATTTAGTTTCAAGTGTTTTTAAATGGACCACCCATTTACATCCATCTTTGAAATTGATGCTTTATACGTCAAGGGACACAAATGTAGAAATGCGCCTCCTGGACCCATACAACAATTTTCCTTTATTTATTTATTTGAGCAATTGAATGTTTAAAAATTGCCTTTATAACCCATTATTACCATCTTATGAGTGTGCCACAAATTTGGGAGCCCACGGGGCACTTTACAAATGGACCCAACAAGTCCGTTCTATACCTAATGGATTTTTTTTTGTTTGATAATAGAAATAATTAGTGGTTTTCAAATGCGTAAGTAAAAATGAAACCTTAGACGGGTAGACGAAGCTCAAATAGTACTACCACGATATGTCTAAATCTAATAGACTTGAAAGTAATAAGGTGCGAGTTGAGCTTGGACTTAACCAGGTTGGATCAGTCTCGAATCCAACACTCGGAAGCCACAAGGAGCGGCTTGAGCCCAGACTTCATTAGGTCAACTAAATGGTTTAAAAAGTGGATCGGTGATCCGGATCGGGTATCTCAAAAACCTATCCAGATCGGTAAATAGGGGATCCGGATTGAGAATTTACTGAATAGGTCGGATTAAAGCTTCAAAAAAATCCGAAAAAATTATTAAAATTTATTATAAATATTGTTTTTTAGGAATCCAATAAGAAATGAGGGTACTACATTATTAACTTTTATTTTTTTCATCAATTTGTGAATATTGAGATACTATTTCCCTGTATGAACTTATGTTAACCATTAAATTTACATCACACAAAAGAAATCATAGAATTATCATGGATTAATTATATAATAATATATGGACTACAATAAAGAGTTGACTAAATCGATGAAAATTTGGCCACTAAAATATCGAATTGGCGGAAATTCCTAATCCGCTAAAAAACCTAAATTATTACAACCTAACTAACTATAATATTATATATCAATAATATTTTATAATTATTTTACTATATAAATAATAACAAATCCAAAATATTTTATAATATCATCTAATTTAAAATGTATTATTGACAACTGTAAGAAAAATAGTACACTACATGATTTATAATATAAAAATTAATAAATAAAATAAAAGATTTGGTTATCACTGTAGAAATTATTAGAATGCGTACCAATTTTTTTTAATTTTTTAGGTTTCTAGAATAAATTAGTAGAAAAGGTTGTTGGCAGAAAAAGAGATTTCAAATGGCCTCATTGCATGAATCCTATCTTTAAATTAATATTACTAAATTTATATTAAAGACCATCATGTTATAAAAAGAAAAAATATAATTAGACCATTTATTCCTAGTTTGTATTAAGAAATACCTTTTATTTTTTTGACAAGAAATACTTATTGTGTTATTATTATTATTTTTTTTACAAGAAAAACATGATACTTGTTGATTATCTTTTTTTTTTTTTTGACAAAAGAAGAAGACGTTGTACTACATTTTTTTTTGCAAGTTGTATTACTTTTTATTTTTTTTTACAAGAAAAATAAAAAAATGATGATGCCAAAGTACATTTTATTTTTTTATGCCTTTTGATTTATTTTTTTGCAAGAAATACTTGTTATATTACCTTGTATTTTTTTTACAAGAAAAATAAAAAAATGTTGTATTATATTTTTTATCTTTATCTTGAAAAGCCTTTTATTTTTTTATGTTTTCTAATTTTTTACAACAGTATTTTCTGCTTTTGTTTATTTTCGTTGTCAAAAATTTTTTTTTATGCCTTGTGTTTTAATTTTTTGCAAGAAATACCTTTTATATTACCTTGTATTTATTTTACAAGAAAAATAAAAAAATATTGTATTATTTTTTTTATCTTTATCTTGAAAAGCTTTTTATTTTTTATTTTTTAAGCTTTTTTTACAACAAGAAAAACTTTTTATTTTTTCTATTTTATTTCAAGCTTTTTATTCATTATCTTGAAAAGCTTTTTATTTTTTATCTTTATCTTAAAAAAATATTGTAGTATATAAACGACGACGCACGGGAGGTTCGAACTCAAGACACCCGCCTGAAATCCAAGGTTGTCAACCAACACCACCACATTGCCTGATGTGATTCATTAGCTTCTATAATGTAATACATATTCAATCTTTTTGCTTGAATTGTTTTTTGTGGGAATTATCCCACATCGAAGGATGAGTGACCCTTTGTTCTCTATAAAATGTTATGCACTAGTCCATCAGCTATGCGTATAGATAAGAGAGGGGGGCATACAAGTGAGGTGAATTAACACATATGGATGATTTTTAGGTGCCACGCCTCACTCTCGTGAGGCTGTCATGTGTCACTCTCGATGAGACTCGCGATTCACTATTGGAATCGCCAGGAAGAGTGAGGCTGCCACGTGTCACTCTCGGTGAGACTCGCGATTCACTATTGGGAATCGCACTTGTCACTCTCGGTGAGACTCGCGATTCACTATAGGGAATCTCCCGGTTCTCTCTGGACACGGGCGATTCCCGATTCTTTCGTGAAATCCGCTCGATATCAAACGATTCCCGAATCGAAGCGGACAGGTCCAGCTCGACTCGACGAGTTTTTAAACACTGAGTCAACCTAACCTAAACCAACCTAAAATATATTACATATATTATACTATATAATATAATATAATTTCAACCAGACCATCTGGTTTGGGTCCAGTCTGGCCCTGACCTTGTGGAATTGATAGACTGGACCCAGACGTGACCCATTGGCCACCCTAATTCATGGTCTGCTCATCATCGAGATGTACTTGATGACAGAGGTTGTTGGAGCCTTGTTTAACATGCACTAGTAACCCCTATTAGGAGGCTTTCTTATCCTTTCTTTTCCTTTTTGAATTGGTTTAAAGTAAGTGGCATTTTGGTAATATTAGGTGAACTGAAAAATGCTCAAATGCGAAGCTTCTTCCCAATTTCCATTTGTTAACAACACAAGGATATGGAATTGTTAATAATTCAATGTACCAGAAATGCAATTGTTAATAATTGGCGTAAAGGGACTGCACCCTTCTATTATCCACATAACTTCGTGACTGAGATACAGAGCACTAGGAGGAGGGTTCAAGCAATTTCTGACGGGAGGTTGAGGTACCAATTGGAAGTGGAACAAGAAGAAGGAACATCCTCAAATGATTCAATCGAACATTGGCAAGATCCACGTCTCACATTTTCTTCTATGGAGGAGGAGGAAGATGATATCACGGCTATCGACGAGCCGGTAAGGAAATTAAAATCTTGGTTACTAAATCAAAACCCAAAACGTCAAAGTGCTTTCATCGGTAGGGATGGGTGGAGTGGGGAAAACCACTCTTGCAAAGAGAGTTTATAATTCCCTGAAGAGCAGTTTTTCATGTTGTGCATGGTTCACTGGATTGCGGACATAGTTGAACGTATTCTCAATGAATTTGGGGGGGGGCAAGAAGTGGCGAAGGGGGATCAGGTGAAATTGAGAGAAAACCCTGGAGCCATACAAAGGAGAAGACCATTACAAAATACATCGCATCCCTCGTGTCCAGATGATGTACGGCTTCATTCAAAGATTTCAGTTATCACCCTCTGCTCCGGGCTTGCCTTGTACTTCATCTCCCATTGTCCAGCTTTGAACCAACAATACAAAAACGGGTTTCTCTCCCGTACTCTCCTTCTCTCTTTTTTTTGAACTTCTTCTTTCTTTTTTCTTTCAATGTTTTGTACTTCTCATGTAATCTCAATCGTATCATAATAATTTTAGTTGAAGATCGGTGGGTCATGGTTTTAGGTTTCAGTCTGATTTGTTTGGTTTTCGACTGATATAATGTAATGGATTGCACCGATATGTAACTGTCATATCGGCCCACATGCTATTTGTGAATTTTGGCTCTCCACTAGTAACATCAAATTATACCTTAGTTCTGCATTATAAAGGTGATCAATTGCGCATTTGCATGGCTAACTACAGATCATTTTTATCTAGTCCCCATATATATATATATATATATATATATATATATATATATATAATATGGGAAAAGTTTATATAGAGCCGAGGCTCTAAACAATCAAATTTGAGCCTACCTCAAATATTTCACTAGAAGAAGTTGTTTTGATACCCAAATATCTTCAAATTGATCATCTCGACCTCAAGATACATGGACATGAGAAAAAAATGGATTGCAAGTTTTGGAAATAGTGTATTTTATAAGGCATTTTTGGACCGTCAATTTTCAATATTTTCAAGTTTTCATAGATATGCCGATCTACACTATTTTTTAAGCTTTAAAATTTCTAAATAAATATTAAAATATATTTTAGGGCTATCACAAAGCTTTCCGATATCGAAATCACATTTCTCGACACTATTTGAAGGTAGGCTGTAATTTGATTGTCAGATATATATATATATATATATATATATATATATATATATATATATATGTTTTTTTTCCTTCATAAAAAATTTCAGATCATTTTTATTTAGTCACACCAATATCAATTCCATAAAAAAATGACCTGGAGGTCAAGAAATACTCCAAATCAGTTTCCCTTCAAAGAATGACTTTGAGCCATCCATTTTGGGATTGATCGTTGTTTTTAACATGCAAGTCTCCACGACAAAGATGTTTGAAATATCAGTTTTAACATAAACAAAATCCTAATTTTATTTTATGGTGCGCTAGAGCATATGATCTTTTTTCTTTACTTAAACACACAAAAACATATACATATGAGAGCATAAATAGGAGTATTACTTTGAATTCTCTCCTCGAGGCATTCACCCTCTAATTTCCCTAAAATCTTTATCTCATTGAATTTTGCTTTTATTTGTTATCCAAATCTGATGATAAAATTTCTAAGAAAATTTGTCAAAGACTCCATGTTTCAAATTTCTTCTTTTCGATATCTTTTTTCTTTTCGATATCGTTTGTTGGTATAAAGAGTAAGTGCAAAATTTAGGGTCCAACAGATACCTCAAACACAATTTCTGAAGGAGCAGTTTCATTATATTTATTACAGAATCATGTCATGGGATCACTTCCCACTTCAATATTGAGGAAAATTTACAAAAAATTTACAACTATGTAACAGAGAAATGGATCCAAAAAGAAACTTGGACAATAAAAAACACTAGGGATCCCTGTGACACAAAGTAATAATGTTCATGTTGAGGCCTTGAGTCACAAGTATTGCTCACCTAACAGTTTCTTATATTGAGAGAGAGAGAGAGAGAGAGAGAGAGAGAGAGAGAGAGAGAGAGAGAGAGAGAGAGAGAGAGAGAGAGAGAGAGAGAGAGAGAGAGAGAGAGAGAGAGAGAGAGAGAGAGAGAGAGAGAGAGAGAGAGAGAGAGAGAGAGAGAGAGAGAGGTGGGTTGTTTTTTTTGGGGGGGTGGGTGGGGTGGTGTAATGGTGCTTTTTAACTTGTTTTCTCACTTACAATCCCTTGAATGGATCCAGTTAGGGCTATAACAGATGCAACCAAACAAATACAGCTGAAGGTCTGAAAAATAAGCCACTTGCTTGTCCAGGTCTGCACATTCTTTTGCACAATGTACATTTGAATAGGGAAATAAACAGCAATTGGCCAGAAATTAAGAGCCCCAAGTACACCCAGCACTTGATTGAAGTAAGGAAAAAACATTGCCAAGCCAGTGGTTGAGACAACATATGCAGTCCTAAAGCAAAGCCTAAGTAAATTTAACTGGAAAGTAGGAATGAATGGGATGTGAAGTGTGTATGTTGTTTTCATTAGTGCACAAGTTGGGAATGTTTGGATTAACCATTTCTCTACAAATGCAAAAAGGGGCTGACTGTACACCTGCATAAAGAAGGTACAAAAAACCATCTTAAAAACTTGTAGAACTGCAACAAAGTCCTTGAATATGGTAGTAACACAAAAATAGACATTATATCTGGCTTTCCCAATATCCCCAATGTTTCAAAAGTGAAAAAAAAAAAAGAGACAAAAGAAAAAAAGATCCTCCTTAATGTTTTCCAAAACACCCTTCGAAATCCATAGTTACTCATTGTATGGAATTCTTAATAACCTTCTCCCCTCCTTATCATTACCCGCTGTTAAGGAAGCGCTCATCATTTCCATATTAAAGTTGTTTTTTTCCTATATTCATGAAAGAGTTTTTTCTTTCTTTACAGCTTTTGATAAAGCCCTCTTCTTTGTGGCATTTTGCAAACATGGTTTAATTCTTGTTATGCCAACCATGAATAGTGACAAGCCACGCTAACACCCTACTTATATCAGGGCAACTTCCTGGGAGTTTTATTTCTAATTCAAAAAATCGAGATGTTCGCTTATATCTAATATTTCCACATTCACGAGCATAAAATTTGTGTATAAGGAAATCAAGTTTCATGTTGGGTTTCATTTACCTGATAGCCCCCCACCAAATGAAGCACAATGCAGGCATTTGCAAAGTCTATGAGCCAATATGGCTCATAAAAACCGAACCCAGTCAAGAGATTTCCAGGTGTTGAGTCTCCAAAGGAGGCATAGCCAAAGCATCCACAACACAGATAGAAGAAAGTAGTAATCACAATGGCTGTCATTGAAGCTCTCTTCATTGTGTGGTTCTCTGGTGGAGGTGCCTTGAGTGTATCCTGCAATTCCATGGTAGTGAGGAACTTCTCTTTCTTTTTTCACAGAGCAAGCAAGCAATCATTTTTATTTATTTTTCTCTCTTTGTGTGAACTTCAAAAAAAATAAGTTTTTCTTTAATGTGGTCATTGTAATTATAAGTTTATAATTTAAGTATTTGATTCCTTGTGTTATTTCGAGTATGGCAAACATAACCATTGCTATTAGATTCAGATTGGCCATGGAACTGGTTAACAGTTTGATAGCTCTGGTCCAATAAAAAGTGGTACGAATGCTGGTCAAATCAGTTGGGCTAAGTTAAAAGAAAATAAGAAAGGAATAATAATGTAAGCTAAACTTGGGGAGTGAGGGCAATTCATAAGTTTATGGAACTAGAATAGCCGACCTGACAAGCCCTACTCTCAATTGTGAGACTTGAGTAGATGGGATAGCTTGAGTCACACTCTCACAAGTTGGCTCCTGAGCGTTAAATAATGATCCAACAGTCTGGAGTGTTTTATTTTTAATCATTATTCTGTAAATTATTTTGCAACGAATTAGGAAAGTACATAATCTAGCAAGGGCACACTTGATAAAAATAATAAAATATATATTTTTGGATGGAAACTTACGAGAATCCCCCTTAAACTTTAAGCAACATCTTAGTCATTCATTTTCACCATTTTTTTTGTTTTGCTAGGTGCACCCCCAATAAGATGGATGCTCGAAATTTAAATTAGAAAAGTTTTGCAGAAAAAAATAAAAATCAAACAGTATTTGATCTTAGGCTGAAAAGTGAGGACACATATAATTTTATATATGGATAGGGTCACTTAGAAATCCCATTTTGATCTTAGGCTGAAAAGTGAGGACACATATAATTTTATGTATGGATAGGGTCACTTAGAAATCCCATTTGAGAAAGGAGAAAGATGACCAATTTTAAGAGGCCAAATACTTGGACCATTTTGCCCTGACCTGTATCTCGATGAGAACAATGGAATATGGATATGCGAAAGCAATGTCTCCTAGAGCCTGGCACACCCTTGACAATTTCGCAACCGTTGATGACATTGCCACTCCTGTTATATTTCCATATATTTTTCCATTTTCTGCATTTTCACAACATATAAAAACATAGGAATGTTCAATATAAATTAAATCTTAAGTACACGAACTAACCAGACTTAGTGTGTATGTGTGTGTGCATGTCACCCGGCTTGGCAGGCTGGGTCTAGGTCCAGTAACTGGGACTGTACTCAGATACAAGATTTGGGTCTCACCTCAACCTATTTGGTTAGGGTCCAGGTTGGGGTTGAATAGGACCTAATCTGATCCGTTTACGGCCTGAAGTGTTACCGTTTACCGCTGAAGTGTTTTAAAGGATGGACTTGAGTTGGGACTCGCTAAGGTCCACTTGACCAAATTTGAAAGTGACTAGGCTGAGTTTAAAAAAATTGGCAATAAAACTTGGGAACATGTGAGTCTAGCTAGCTCTCAAAGTTTTTATCTCGGGGATTCTCTACAATGAGACCATTTATCGTTAGGACGATGAGTCACAATTACTTATAACCATTTGATACGAAATTTGATAGCTTGACTGCATTACAATGTTCGAGAATTTTTTTTGAACTTTAAGCATGATCAATGGAATAAATGCAGCCACCCAATTTTACATCCAATGGTTAAAATTAATTGTAACTGCCTTATACCGAAAAAGTAAATTGTCTAATTGTATGCTTTTCCTTTATCAAGACATTTTGTTGAGTTGAGTAACTCAAGCTAGTCCCAGCAGACTCGTTGAGTGTTCGAAACCTTATGGGAATAATTTTATGTGCACAATATTAATACGAGGTTAACACCCAAAAATATGTTCAAGTTGAACTTAGAGGGGATCCTGCAGGTTAAAATTCATGACTGAACCACATAATTCCTTCGCTGCAAAAAATGCTTGTTTATTGTATATATTGTTCATTTTAGTATGGTAATTTTGGTTAATTTAAGGAATACAATAGATTTTTTACCTAAAAAGATGGGCATGTACATGCAGGGAGTAAATTTTTTGGATATGTTCCTCTTTTTTTCTTTTTTGTGCAACACCAGTGTGGTTGTATTCTTTTAATATGAGATGATCTTACATCGCATATTTACTTAGTATCACCATGGAAATTTACATAGGGATATGGGATATCTTTGTTCTTCTTTGAGGTCCTGCCATAACTTCAAAACAATAGAATTTTGGGAGAAAAAAAAGTTAGCAAATTTTGACACTTCATGCTATGCTAGGTTTAATTGATTAACTAACAACCACACAAAATTTTGTTTGGTCCCCGTGACCACATATCTCTTCATAACTTCTGAAGAAAGCTCAAGTTTAGCGTTTAAAGAATTAGGATTTAAAAAAATATACAATAAGACTTTTTATCTTCGATACAAGAAAATGACGATCACTCTTAGCCATTAGATGTGGAAGCGGACGTCTTATAGTATATAATCACTGACGGCTACACATGATCTTGACCTCCTCGTACTAAAGATTGAAGGTCTTATAGTATATAATCACTTGAGGATGACCCCATTATTATTAATAACTATTTAGTTGAATCGCGGTATTATTTGGGTTCAAATCCTATCGAACCCACTATTTAAATCAACATACTTTAGCTTAGAGAAAATAAATTGAAAAAAATACCAATTGTTTTGGCAAGGCCAAGGCCGAATCCAATAGATGAATAGGAGAAAGACATAGCTGCTGCAACAATGGAGAGCCATCCCATGTTGTGGAAATCAGGTATCTGAGAGCATACCAACTGTACCACCCCAAATGTTAACATATATGCTGTATCTCCATATTTACATGCAGCTTCATGCCCTTCTATGTGAAAGCAATTAGATCTCTGAATAGCTCTGCATTTACAGCAAAAAGAAGTAGAAAAGAGAAAAGAAAAAGATTGGTCAACCAAAGTAAATAAAAATGCTTTTATATCTACCAGTGCTTAGTCACATGAACACCTCCCAAGAAAAGGAAAATTAAAAAATTTGAAGATAGAAAAAAGAAAAATCCATGAATTATACTTTTAGGAAATATTTAATGTTCATGTGTATTAGAACCAGTATTGGAAACCTCTATGAGTCCGACTGGGACTTGCCCGAGTAACTTGGGCTTGGCAGCCTGCTGATTCTGGAGCCAAACACGGGGGAACTGGCTGAGCCGGCTGGTTAACAAATTGTTTGTTCGTATTTTTGTTTTGGACTCGGTCGACCCTGTTACACCTGACTCAGGCTCAGGACCCTTTGCGAGAGTCATGATCATAGTCCTTGTTTCTAAGCACGGATTAGTTAAGACTCAAAGCTACAAGAAATAGGGATACCTCAAACTGGAGGAAGTAGTGATTACATAAGCAATTGCAGTCGTATACATGCTCAGATACTGTAGAAAACCACATAGGCATTTCTGGTTTTTCCCTGGATTGAGCCATCAAACGTTTCTTTTAATAAAAACCGATCTCTTGGCCTAAAAATAGATGAAGTTATGATCCTTCAAATTGTGTATGTATCTAAAATTTTTGTGTGTGTATACATACTACTACCAAGATTACACCTAACAGCATCCATATACGTGTAATTCCTCCTTCCATTAACCGAGTCAGGATGTCGATAGCAATGACGAAGTAGCATAGGTAACGATCGCGAAAAAGAGCAAAGATGAGGGGCCTCTGATCCATCCCAACTGAGCTGTGCTCCAAGCCAGTGACAGAACTCCTGAGCCAATAACTGCTCTAATTATATGGGAAATGCAGTTCCATATAGGCCCTGTTTATGATTTTTAACCGAAAAGCTTCAAATTAGACGTACAGATGTTTTCATGCGATGATAGAGATAAAAACTGTGGATTCATCAGTTATTCGGGTGTTACCGGTTCTCTTTGGCCGACCATCTTCATCGAAAGAATTACTTATCGCTCCCTGAGAATTGGGTGTTTGGTTTTCAGTAGTCATTGTTGAAATTGGTGTTAAGAAAAAGCTTCAAATTAGACCTATAGATGTTTTCATGCAATGAAAGAGATAAAAACTATTGGTTATTTGGGTGTTGCCGGTTCTCTTTGGCCAACCATCTTCATCGAAAGAATTACTTATCGCTCCATGAGAATTGGGTGTTTGGTTATGAGTAGCCATTATTGAAATTGGTGGTAGGAAATTCTGAGAAGAATCGATATATATCTCAAGTTTTTTGTCAACATGGCTAAATCTTGATTTTGGGGTGCTGAAGAGAGAACATTTTTTTCTTTTTTTTTGTCAATGTGGCTAAATCTTATTTTTGGGGAGGTAAAGAAAGATTTATTTTTCTTATTAAACTTCCACCATTTGTATGGGGGTGGACCGGTTAAATAGATTTTTCTTTTTTATCTATAGTTGGTGTAGGGATGGACCAGTGAATTGACTGTCATAGAATAAGGCTTTACCATGGTCTACTGAAAGTGGGTGTGAAGTCTTATTCTGATTTTAAAGAAGTTTGTCTGTTTTCTTGCCTTGGACCGATATGAAGATTCCGAAAAGTTGCTACTTTAGGCTAAGGAATGGTTTGTATCTAACTCTGAAGAGAATGAGCTTGCCACCAGATTTGTATGACTATTTGCATTCAATTACACCTATCCTGATCTTCGTCTCGCCCATAAGGCTAGGCCGAGTAACTCGGCCTAGTCTCGGACTAGAACAGAAGCAAAAATGTGAAAGGAAGAAACACAGGCTCAGAATTCATAGTGACTGGGCTTTCTCACTTCTTTTCCCCTTCTTTCTCTAGCTCTCTCTTCATACCACCATCTCTATTTTTTTTCTCTCTCTAATTCCTCCACTTCTCTTTTCTTTCGGATCCATCCATCCACCTCTGTGAATTCTCTCTCAGTACATTTTCTCTCTCTTCCTCTGATTCTTCCCCTTCTCTTGGATTCTTTTTTAGAAGTAATGGTTGCTTTTTTGTCGCTGTGATGTTTCCCTATAAAGAGTTCAAGATCGTGGTCTTTTAGGACCCCAAATTTTGGGGATGTCACATCTTCAACGTATAGATTAATTTCAATAAATAAAAATAAAGGTCTTGAAAAAAATAATGTCTTTAGATTGAATAGAGGTCCTTTAGTATTTAGTATGTAGTTAGTGAGATTTAAGTGGTAGATAATTCAAAATTATTATTATTATTATTATTATTATTATTTGCTTCAGAACAATCACCTCTAGTAATTCTTAAGTAATTTCCAAAATTTTTGATTCGTAAGTTAAATCGTGCTCCTGAGGGAGCATAGAAGACGTGCTCTTTTTATATTAAATGGAGTGATTTAAAGGGGAGTTGATTTTTCATTGATCATTATTTAAGGCTCCTTTTCCTCTATGTAGTCTTTGTTCACTAATATTCTCTCTAGTGTTAAAAACATTTTTAATTCAATCTTTAAAGGGTGTGGTTTCTATAAGGTTGTAACAATAAATAATCCAATTAAGGAGCATCTTCAAATTTTATCATGATATGTAATTTTGGTATGAAAAATTCTTACGATTATCTTAAAATCTATTTTTATATCAAATTTCACAATTTTAAACTCCAAATATGGTTAAAATCAAGTAGATACATAAAAAATAAAAATCTTGAAAATGGACAGTCTAGATAATGTGTTGCAAGATGCATTATTTCTAGGACTCAAAATTTTTTCTTTTTCATATTCATACATCTCGGTATTAAGAATATAAATTAGAGGGTTTTTCAACATTAAAACAACCTTTTTCAATGGATTGATTTTTGATGTACATCTTTAATTCTACATTTTAAGGTTGCAATCTTTTATAAACTTTTTCCATCTTTTAATGGTTTTTTTTTAAAAAAGACAATACTTTCATACTTCCACTAGGCAATACTATCCATTTAGGCCCTTGAGCAAAACCCATTCGAGTATCTTTAGGACCTCAAATTTTGTTGATATATCCTCTTCAATTCACAAACTAATCTCAAGATTGAATAGAGAAGTATCAGAGAATTCAAAATTCAAAATTTTCTTTTAAAAATAATCATCTAATAATTTTTAAGTGCTTTTCAAAATTTCACATAAAAAATTCTTTCCAAGTACCATGCCCAAGGGAACAACCACAACCCACGAGAGCCCAAAATGGTTGCAGGAGAAGTTTATGATATTGATACCACGAGTATCCTTCATTTAAATACTAGAGAGAGAAAAAGAGATAGAGAGGCAGCGTTATATGGGCACCGATCGTAGTTATCTAGTGTAGGGGTGGCAATGGACTGAGACCCTTCGGGTTTACTAGAACGGGTCCAACATTTGGGCCCGACGGGTCGGGTCCTGGTTCAAACCTGGACTTGAACACTATTTAGGTTTGGGTCTGAGTTCCGTTGGACCTGATCCATACCCACAAATTGTTGGAGATAAAATACTTCAAGCGGTATTCATTTGGGTATATTAAGGATCATATACAACAAGAATTCATATTCGTCTTTCGCTATGAAACAATAAATAAGACAACTTGAAATTTAATAGTTGGTGGTAATTTTGTTGCCAATAATTTTGGTATATGATGGTACAAAAAAAAGCAAAAAAAAAAAAAAAAACAGAAGCTCGTAGTGAGGATGGCAATGGACCCGACCATACCCGGGACCCGATGGGTATGGGTATGGATCCAACTTTTGGACAAGACGGGTCGGTTCCGGGTCCAAAACTTGGACCCGAATACATTCGGGTTTGGGTTCCGGTCTTGTAGGACCCTATCCATACCTGACATTTTGCCACCCCTAATCTAGTGATCGGTTACCATCACGTGGTCTCCAAGGTATAAAGCATCCATCTTAAAATGGATGCAAATACATGGTCCATCTAAAAATAATTGAAACTACCTGTCCAAATGTTTTTTTAATAAAATTATTATTTTAAAATTTCAAAATTTATTTATTTATTCATATTCATGATCTCTAACATAGAGATTACATGTTTTTAAAAATTAGGATTTTTAAGAGATGACTCATTTCTACATGGACTCATAGAATTCATAAAAAGAAAAAACAAAAAAAAAAACATTTGAGTGAGTGATTTAACATGTTATATCAAAGCATATTTCCCTTGCATGATTAAGGACTTCCTTTCAGTTATGTATGATCTGATTGATTCGGTTTTATATGATCCATTTGGATAGATAACTAATAGATCACGTAGTTTATCACCATGCAACTGATGTGTTGATGGTGATGTAGGAAAAGTGGAGATGTGCTGCCCAATTACTATCAATTATTTGAATGGTATGGTAGGACAAATTCCGCTCCATAATCGCCAACCCATCGATAGGATGGTGATAAAGAGTGTGCCAGGACGTCTTGGCTAGGGACCTTCCCCCTGGCTGAGGCAAGTTACTCGACTCGTCCTGAGGACTCCCTAAAAAAATTTGAAAAACAAAAAATATGTAGTAAAAGTAAATTGAAATCTCAAACAAATTTTAAAATTTAAAACAAGATTAAAAACGTAGATAATATCGAACAAGTTTAAAATATTCACAAAAAGAGGAAAATATGAAAAATTAGTAATTATAGCAAAAAAGGTCAGCATTCTATGCCAAATACATCCAAATGGTAAAAGAATATAAAACAATCCAATTTTTTTTAATTTTTTTTAAATTTTTACAACTTGGGGAAACCCGGCCGCACCCATAAAGCAAGTCCAAGCGGACTCGGACGAGTCACGGCACACTTGTGATAAAATTACCATCATCGTTCTGATTATGATCATGTGAATCACATTATATGGGAGTTTCAAAGTTGGCATACCTCATAGACTTTGCAGAGGTAATTGTGTAGGCAACTCCACAACCGTAAAGCCCAATTTGCTGAAAGAACCCACAAAACCACACGCTCTTCTCACCTAAAAGTACAATTCAAAATTTTATTACCAAAAAAAAAAAAAGGTAATATTAACTCATGTCACCAAAAAAAAAATTTCAATTTTGTACATGTTTTTATAAATGTCAACAAGGTCATAGAACCCTACGTAATGGGGACACTCGTGTCTATCGTTTTCTACTTATATCAATACATCTAGGAAACGACTCTCTCGTATGCCATTTTTGTCTACATCCAATGTTGACTCACATATTCATGTCTATTTACCGGCTAGACATAGATGTCATTAATGGGGGGCAATATATATAACCTAAAACCTCCCGGTTCGACTCGGGAATCGGCACAGCCCGTGTCGGTTCTAGCACAAAACCAGGAACCGTCGGTTCTGTTCGGTTTCCTCTCGGTTCTAGCCTCAAAACCATATTCACACTTGTGTACGCATCACGCATGCGACACATACCATTCCCACACGTGCAGTTTTAGCCTGTTCAGGCCTCAAAAACACTTTCACACGTGAAACACACACCACTCCCACATGTGCCACACGCACATGCACACGTGCATCTGCACGATTGCCCTAGTGTTTTCACACTTGTCTTTATCTTCCAATTACTTAGTTTATATAGCATATGTGAATACTCATCCTTCGATGTGGGATAATTTCTAAACATCATTAAATGAAAACAGAATGTAAATATATGCTGGTAATTTTAAACACATATGCTAAGGAGGTATGATGGTTATCACTAATGTTATTTGTTTTGACTTCTCAAGTTTGAATTCCCCCTTGGGCCATATAATAGTTTATCGTTTTTTGAGCTAATTTTTGTTCCCCCTTGGGCATATAATAAATTAAAGTGTTATTTCTAAAATTTGTATGCATTTTATTAATTTTTACATTGATAACCAAATATTTTATTTTATTTATTAATTTTTACATTATAAATCATGTAATGTATTATTTTTCTTACAGTTGTCAATAATACATTTTAAATTAGATAATATTATAAAATATTTTTAATTTGTTATTATTTATCTAATAAAATAATTATAAAATATAAACTAATAATTATAATTTCAGTATATAATATTATAATTAGTTAAGTCGTAATAATTTTAGATTATAGTTAGTTAGGCTGTAATAATTTGGGTTTTTTTAACGGATTAAGATTTTTTGTCAAAACGAGATTTTAATGGCCATTGATTTAGTCTAGTCTTTATTATAGACCATATATAATTATATATTTTATCCATGATAATTCTATGATTTTTCTTTTATGCGATGCAAATTTAATACTTAAGTTTATACAGGGAAAGAACATCTCAATATTCACAAATTGATGAAAACAATGAAAGGTAATAATGTAGTACCCTCATTTCTTATTGGATTCCTAGAAAACAACATTTACAATCAATTTTAATAATTTTTTCGGATTTTTTTGCAGCTTTAATCCTACTGATTCAGCCGATTCTCGATTCGAATCGTCGATTCACCTATACGGATCGGTTTTTGAAGTGCCTGATCCACTTTTTAAACCATTGCCTAAAACAATAAAAGTGGTGTCGTAAACCTCTTTCTCTTAAGAATATATTTTCAATGTCAAATCTAGCAAATCTATAAATACTTAAAAATTTTGAAAATAGATAGTGTAGATAATATGTTAGAAGATGCATTATTTTTAAGACTAGAAAAACAACAAATTCATTGGTGAAATCCCACCATTGGATCTGCCAAATCTTATGCAATTTAACTTCTTGTCACCTCTAAATTCTCCAGGGAGATACAATTGCAGTAACAAAAACAACTAAGATTATGTGAAAATATATTACACTTAAATTTAACGCTCTAAAAATAGTGCAGATTGAGCCGATGTATAAATATTCCACTTAAATTGAATGGTCAACAATGATTTACAAGATAAATTAATTTAAGTTTCTAAATTCTTTTCTTAATATCTATTTTTTTTTTAAGGATATCATAAGTTCATATAACTTTAAATTGCATAAACAAAGGGGAATACTTTCTATTGACTAATTCTATGCTTTTTTCTATGTTATTCAAATTTAAGTTTAAGTAAAAAGATACATTAAGAGTAGTTTCCATGTAAAACTCTCTCATGTAACCATCTCAAAACTACCGTTCAAACATGTGATATGAACTATTCCAAAGCTAAACGTTCAAAGGGTAGTATTGAGAAAAAAGCAAAATGTGTCCAAAAAGAATGCGGAGGTCGATGGAAAAGACAACATAGGCAAAGGGTAGTATTGAGAAAACAAGCAAAATGTGTCAAAAAAGAATATGCGGAGTTCGATGGAAAAACCACGCTCCAAAAAAAACTAGGGTTTGAGCCACAAAACATAGCCCGAAACTCGAGGCCACGGCACATGATAGCACCGCCAGTTTTGCCCTTGACATTTTGCTATATTTTTTGCTTATTTTTCATAAATTTATAAGGCCTAATCTAGTCCGACCTTGATGGGACACCGGCTAGGCTAAGCATAGAGTCTGCTTAGACACTTGCTAGCTCTAAATATTTAGGCAATTGAAAGAAAACAAGTATTTATTCGTTCGAACAGAAAATGGTGCTTTGTTGAGAGAAATATTTTAAAAATATTAATTTTATTATCCATGATTTGTTTACCAAGCATGTACAGTTGCTCCAGCAAATAGCTGTTTATGAGGATTACGTTGGTTGAAATTTTAAAATCAAATTTAGATATCACAAGATGAGTATTAAAAAAGAAAAAAAGATTTAAGTTTTTAAGTACTCTTTGACCTCAAAAAATTGAACCGTTTTTATTCAATATTAAAATATTAAATTTTATTAAGCCCATATAGAGTTTGTATTGATTTATTATCATCATTATCGTCATCTTCATCACCATCGTTGTCATCGTCATTATTTTCGTTTGGGAAGTTAAATCCCAAAATGTGGAGCCCTAAAAATACTCCTATATAGGTTTTTACATCAAGAAGTGAATAGATGATATGCTACTGCAGAAGCATATGATCTTTTGCCTTGTTTATATAAAATTATTTCCTTCTTACCGGTGTTTGAAACCTAGTAATTTGAATCGGGAATTGCCAATTTAATTTTGAAATCGAACCAGTTCTAAAAAAAATATGGATACCTACACAAAATAGAAGGCTTTCTTATAACCAATATCCAAGCCTTATCTTAAATTGTGTCCACGGGCAATCATGAATACATGCACTCCTTCGTAGTAAATAAGTCATGTAATTTTAAAGAGAGTGGTAAAAGATGTTTTTTCCTTTTTTTTTCTTTTTCTCTTTTTATCCCCGAGCATCATTTCTTTATCAAGGGAGCTTAATTTCTTATTATAAACATAAATAGCAACGCACCAAACTAGTATACCATTCATTTGCCCACAAAGAAAAGAAACTTTAGAAACTCATTGCTATGGTGAATAAAGAGAATATCCAAAAGGGTTCTATTATTATTCCTTTGGGAGGCCTATCATATCAAAACATTCAACCTAACTTTTGAATGGTGAAAACCAAGGCAAATGACTAGATTAATCCAGATTTGAGGTGTACGTGGCTCATCCGGGTTATATTCTTCTATAGTTGAGAACTTAGTCAATTAGGTTGTGGTATGGAAAAATGTGGCTCAGGGGATAAATGTGGGTCTCACCTACTAAGACCGTGTTTGGGTCACATATACTATTCTATGGAAGACTATCTTATCTAAAATTGATATAATCAAGATAATATTATTTTGTTAGCTATTTAGCATATCCTTTGTATTATATATACTATTATTTAATTATTTAACTTTTTTAAAATTTTCAACTATTTTTTAAAATATTATTTTCATAAAATTACTTTGAATTAAGTTAAAACAACTTCTTAAAAGATACATAAAACTACTTATAAGTTTATCTAAAGTAACTTTATGATGGACAATGCAAAGTGACATATGCTTCATTTTCAGGATTGACTTTATAGAAAAAGTGAATTATATGTGATAATGAGTAGATCAAACATGCCCTAAATGTCCAAAATTATTAGTGAAATGAGACAAGTTAGTTTAAACTAATGATTCAAAACACGTCGGGTTGAGTCAAACCAGTTTGAGTCTGCAGGGATTTGCCCAAAAAACCAGTTGGTCCCCCACAACTAAGATCCCTTGTTAGCATTTTCTCAGTAAATTGGTTGAGTCGCCCTCTGGTCTGCTGATTTTCTGACCAATTTTGGCTTAGATCTTGGCGAGTTCAAGCCTTAGTCTATTTTTTTAAACACCTATATAAACCTTAGCGTAAACTGTTTGATTAGATTATGTTACAAAGGAAAATTTATCGAAATACACCTAATCTTTTAATAATTTAACAATTTAGCCTTTTTTTAACTATTCCAACTTATGACCATGTGTATTTTCAATCTAAATTAAAATATATAGATTTAAATGATAAACGATTTATCGTTTATATATAATGTATAAAGCGAGGCTTTTTATTTTTGAGATAGGGAGATCACAGTAATTATTGGTTGTTAGGTATAAAATCGAATGGTTGGGGATATTCATAAAGTTCAAAATAAAATTTTTAAAATATTATAATACATTTAATCTATCAGATATTACATCTATGGATAAAAATCATTATGACAACCTTGCCCAAAAAATGAATGATCTCATTGTATACAGTCCCTCTCGTAAATATCCCTATTCAAACAACCTGAGGTTAACCTTTTGCTTCTTTTCTTCTGTTTTTTTTCCTGATACGGATGATGAACAAGACAAACATTTTGGAGAATCTTTCTCCCTTGGAATCTCTAATGGGCCAGTCGTTTTCGCACGTTCAAATAAGGTTGTGCTTTCACGCGTCATGAGCATAAGATTTTCAATAAGTTTTTACTTTTCTAACCATTTATTGTCACATTCAATGGAAACATCCTGATGCCTATTTTTTTTATGGCTGTGATTGGTCAGTTGGCCGACTCACACTATTTTTGTGCAATCTCCTTACGAAATTATCGATCCAAAAATTTTAGGGTTTCATAATCTCAACCATCACACTGGTTTAAATATGGTGTTTCTTTTTTTTCAAAATATAACGTTTCTGCTTATCTTTCTATGGATAGGTGTTTGGTGAGTTGGCCGACTCACACTATTTCTACGCGATCTCCTTACAAAATATATCTCAAAGATGTATTTTTCATCCAAAAATTTTAGGTTTTGATAATCTCAACCATGACATTGATCTAAATTCGGTATTTTTCTTTTTCAAAAAAACAAAAGTGTTATTTTTCGAATTCTTTTTCTTCACTGTCCATTTTAACTTTTAGTGGATGTAACATTTTTTGATACCCATCTTAGAGACGGACGTTAGGTAGACATGGCACCGCACATTAATAGGTGAGTCGGCTACTCAGCAAAACCGTGTCCTTTTTCTATTGTAAAATCAACAAAGTAGCTACAAGGTCTCAATAGACAAACGTGCAGGAGAATAAGCAATTATAGAAATGGACAAAACTCAATTATTTATTCATGTGATTTTCTACAGTAAAATGCCAAAAATATTTCTTGGTAGGAAATTTCATATTTGGATCTAAATTTTAGGGGTTGAGAATCTTGACTATGGTATGAGGAAAAATGATCTTCGAAAATTTGAATGGAATTAGGTTTTCATGAATCGACCGGCCCGTCTATTAAAACGAGTCCGGTTGCCGAAGTCTATTTTAGAGATAGATTTTGAATTTAAAATTTTAGATAATAGAAATCTCAATCATTCTGGGTAAAAAAATCTATAAAAAAAATAGAAATTCTAAATAAAAATGAATTTGTAGATATAGTTTTAACACACTCAATTTTAAAAGGATACGATTAGCATGTACCTAGCCCGCATATTGTAGAAATGCGTTCTTGGCAATAAATACTTTTTTAAAATATAATTCGATCTTAATGTTTAGAGGATATATAATCCTTAACATGGAGATCATAAATATGAGAAATAAATAAAATTTTAAAACTAGAAATAATAATTATATTAAAAAAAGGGAAAGGTTTCTATACTTCATCTACAGCATAGAAGATTTATGCTTCTCCTACCATCCAGCCATCCAATTTTGATCAAGAGAGCCGCTCACTATTTGATCTTAGATACAGCCTCTCAAAGTATTTTATTTTTAATTTTTTTATACAAATTGTATGAATATGAAATTTGGTACATGTCGTCTTCTCATTGGGGCGCACCTATAAAAAATATTAAAAATAATTTTTTGATAAAATATAATGACCAAAATACCTCTTGAAACTTTTAGAGGTATTTTGGTCATTTATTTTATTAAAACTATTTGTTTTATATTTTTCGATAATACGAGTTTAATAGAAGATTGGACGTACAAACTTTAGTGTCAAAATAATTTACAAAAAAAAAAGTTAAAATAAAATAGTGTAAAGACGTGATATTGTGATTGGAGCAATCTTAGCCCTCCATTCAGAATGGACGGTTGGATAAGGGGGAAGTATATAAGTTTTATGTTGTAAGGAAAGCATAGAAAGCTTGCCCTTAAAAAAACATTTGGACCATTAATTACAATTGTTTTCAGATAGACCACCTATTTGTATCCATCTTTACGATGGATGATTTATACTCTGCTTGTAGAAATGCGGCCCAGCCCACTTGAAACAATTGTTCATTTTAAAACTCGGTGGGACCACCATTTTGTGACAAGTTTGATGCGTCTTGATGCAATTGTAGAAGTACTTACCCTTACGGCACAAACTACATTTTCATTTTGGGCCACCAATTTATCAAATCCTGTTAAAAATGGAGGACGTTTTCGATAAAATGTAGCATAAAGAGGGCATCTCACATGCTCACACATAAATATCATTATTTTGTTTATCTTATAGAATTGTATACAATTAGGCCATTTAATCTTGGTACAAGGAGGTCACAATTACTTATAACTATCTGATATGAAATTTGATAACTCAAGTGATACACAAATTTCATATACTTTTCCTTTATTTATTTGAGCAAGTGAGTGTTTATCGGTGCCTTTATAACCTATGATGATTATTATTATTATCTTATGAGTGTGCCACAAATTTAGGAGTCCTCATGGCACTTTACAAATGAACCCAACAAGTTGGTTCTAGATCTGATAGATTTTTTTCTGGTAGATCATACAAACCCCTACAAATTTTAGAAATACTTAATGGTTTTCAAATGTGTAAGTGGAAATGGAAACTTAAATCGTGGCTAAGGTATTGTTATCGCCACAAGTCTAGATCTAATAGACTTGAAAGCAACAAGGTGCGGATTGAGCGTGGACTTAACCACGTTGGGTCAGTTCTGGATCCAATAGACTTGGAAGCCACAAGGGGCGGGTTGAGCCTAGACTTCATTAGGTCGGGTTGACGTGACCTGAACCAACCATTATATTACATATACTACACAATGATTTAAAAAATGCCAAGGTGGCAAGAAATAGCCCGAACCGACCCGAAAATCAGTCAACCTGTTATGGTTCTACGTATATAGGAAAATGACTGAGTATATAAGGGAATTGCGATTCTGTAAAGTAAAACGACGATTCTCTGCAGTTAAACAACGATCCGGACCGTCTATTCACTGATATGGACCAGTTTTTTACCGGTTCACTAATTTGTCATGTGTTTTTTCTCCGGTTCACTGTATTTTTCCGCCCCGGTTCACTGTATTTTTCCGCACAGTAAAACAGTAATCCAGATTGCAGATTTATCGGTCCGAACTAATTTTTTGGATGCCTAATTCGGTTCACCGATTTATTTTAAAATCATTGATACTATATAATGATAATGAAAAAAGCTCATATAAATTGCTAATTTTATATTGCCGAAAAAAGGTGTATATGAAAAACCTCTTGAAAAAGGTAATTTTGATATTAAAAACCCTCCAAATTTATAATTAAAGGCCTTTTAGGTCATTGCAAAGGTTTTCGACTTCAAAACTACACATATTTTTTTTTTTGCCAAGTTCGATCATGCACCCCTCTAAACCAAAGGGGAATGACAATTAGGTTGTCAACTGCAAAGTTTTAGGCCAATCCTACGGTCCACGTGTTCGCCCAAGGTTTAAAACAGATGCAGGACCCGAAAGCAAATCTTCAATCACGGTAAACCACTAAATTAATTTCCATCTCAAATTCATGAGTTTCGAGTTCTTAAAACTATATAGATAAGATGATCAGCGAAGAATCAAAATAATTGGTCAAAAAATACAAAGTAGATCAATTTTAAGACTCAAATTTTGTTTCCTTTATTGATTTATTTCTCATTATCTGGTTTAAGATGGTAATGATCTTAAACTTTTTCTTAACCTATCTTAATCCGAGATATAGGAGGTGTGTTATGTTAAGTAGGCAGCTAACGTAAAATTTGCCAAAACTTTCTATACATATTGAATCTAAATTATCGGACCAGGATTCATATAGCCGACCTAAAACAGTTTAAAAAAGACTTACAATGATCTTCAAATAGTTTAGAAAAGACTTGAATAATGATGATTATTATTATTATTTGTTTCTGGTTATCGATGATAAACCTCTAGAATTTTCGAACTAAAATCCATCTTCTCCAAACTCCATCATATCCATTAATTTTGGAAGGTAAACTCCCTGCAATTGCACCTAGACGTTACCTGTAAATGTAGGTGCATCTCAATGTTTTTTTTTTTTTTTTCTTTGATATATTAACAGTCGAATGAGGGTACATCTCAATCGTTGATATGATCTTTGGTATCTAGATTGAAGGTAGGGCCCATCACCACACGGTCATCCCCTTTTAAAGGGAGATTAAAAAATATGGTGGTTCAAAAACACTGCTCCCATTTCTAATCATAGTTATGAAACAGTTATGCCAGATCACATAAGAGTCTAACTTAATAATATTCCTTAATTATAGTTATCAAACCAAAAGCATGACAGGAAACTGACAAAAGAGAACCGATCTACCCAGCCAATACGGGTTTTTAAAACAGGACCCTACTAACCAAGAAACATACACAAATAAAGGGACAATACAAATAATAATGGCGACGACTAGCTTGATGATTTGCACCCTCCATTGAAATACTTAAGAGAAGGGTCCACTATTGTCGTCTTAGTGGGTCTCGCTTTCCCATAGCATGGAAAGAACCTTACATCACCCACTAGGCTAAATAAAGGAGAAAGTTTACATAAGGTTATAACCTTTTGTTTTTTTGTTTTTAAGACATATAATGTGGTAACCTTGAACTATGAAAGTGAGGAGCACCTCAAAAATCGAGTAGAAAAGAGTGTTTCGAAGTTAGAAGACATTCTAATTGATTATCTTGACGTTGAGATGTATGAAACAATGAAAACACAAGAATTTCAAGTCCTAAAATACTACATTTTATAACAAGTTATTTTGACTGTTTATTTTCAAGATTTTTTAGTTTTTATAAAATTTCAAGATTTTTGAGTTTTTATAAATCTACTCGATCTGTACAATTTTTTTACAATTAGATTTTATAATCATGATTAAACATAGATTTTCAAACTATCATAAAGTTTTTGACACCCAAACTATATATTCTTACTTGTATAGTATAAAGTGGGCACCTAAATATAATCCTGAAAGTATTTGTTTTTTAATTTTGGTACTCTTGATCCTAGCGAACACCTTGCGGGAATAGAAATATTATACTTTGCTCCCCCTTATGATTCTCTTTAGCTAAAAACGACCTCCCTAAAAGGCAATGTTAGATGTATTTGTTTAAGACCCTGACAAACATTTCCATGACATAATTTTTTTTTTTAAAAAAAATGTAATAAAGTCATTTATTTTTTTATGCAAAAAGGGCCACAATCACTTTTTAACCTTTAAATGTGAAATTGAGCTTTCAGGGAAATATTAGTAACTTAACTCAAATCCTGAAGAAATTTTTCGAATTTTGTAGTGCACTTCATACAAATTTGACATTTATGAATTGATTGTGACCTTGTGCCAAATACAAAGGCCATGTAGTATACAATCACACAAAATTATATCACCCTCTATTCTCGATGCATTTCTCAATCTGAAGAAACAACCTTCCTAAAGAAACAATGTTAAAGGTGTTTATTTAGGAAATGTACTCGACAAGACAATTTATTTTTGAAAAAGTTTATACAAGGTTGCAACCTTAAAATATAGAATTACGGTGCACCTTAAAAATCCATCATAAATGGTTATTTTGATGTTGGAAAACCCTCTAATTAATCATCTTGACATTGAGATGTATGAATATGAATAGAAACATAGATTTCGAGTTTCAAAATAATGTATCTTGCAATATATTATTTGAATTGTCCATTTTCAAAATTTTATTGTGCTTATAGATCTACTTGATTTGAACCATTTTTAAAGTTTAACTTTTTATATTTAGATATGAAAATAGATTTTTGAGTCATCCTAAGATTTTTTTTTTGACACCAAATTATATTTATGATAAAATTCGAAGATACGTCTAAATCTGATTGTTTAAGGTTGCAACCTTACACAAACCACACCTTTTGTATTTTTTAATAAGAATGTCACAATTATTAATGGCTGGCGTTGTGAAACCAAATGAGTCCAAAGTCCAAAATGCTTCTTGAACATGTGATGAACTATATACGGTCGGATTTCACATCCAATTGTTAAGAGCAGCGTTTTAAAAAATGTCGAGTCGAACCGGACTCGCCCGGTTGGACTCGGAATTCGCGAAAAGGGACCGGATCGGTTGAAAAATCGAAAATCGTCCGGTTCTAGAGAGAACCGGACGATTCCGCACAGTGACTCGCCGATTCACTGTACGGAATCGGCGAGTCCGAACAATGAATCGGCGAGCCCGTACAGATTTTTTTTTTTTTTTTTTTTTTTTTTTTTTTTTTTTTTTTTTTTTTTTTTTTTTTTTTGTAATCCATGATTGATTTTTTTGTAATACTTGATCGATTTTTTTGTAATCCATGATCGAATTGTTTTTGTTTTTTTGTAATCCATGATCGAATTGTTTTTGTTTTTTTGTAATCCATGATCGAATTTTTTGGTTTTTTGTAACCCATAATAGAATTTTTTGTAATCCATGATCGAAATGTTTGTTTTCTTTTCTTGTAATCCATGATCGCTTTTTTTGTTTTTTTTTTTTTTTTTTGTAACCCATGAGAGAATTTTTTGTAATCCATGATCGAATGTTTTGTAATACATGATCGAAATGTTTGTTTTTTTTTGTAATCCATGATCGAAATGTTTGTTTTTTTTTTTGTAATCCGTGATTGAATTTTTTGTTTTTTTCTTTTTTTGTAACCCATGATAGAGTTTTTTGTAATCCATGATTGAATTTTTTGTAATCCATGATCGAACTGTTTTTTTCTTTTTTTATAATCCACGATTGAATTTTTTGTTTTTTTTTGTTTGTTTTTTTTTGTAATCCATGATCGAATTTTATGTAATCCATGATCGAATTTTATGTAATCCATGATTGAATTTTTTGAAAATTTGTGATTTTTTTTTTTAATCCATGATCGAATTTTTTTTTGTAATCCATGATAGAACTTTTTGAAAATTTGTGATTTTTTTTTAATCCATGATCGATTTTTTTGAAAATTTGTTATTATTTTTTTTAAATCCATATTATTCAAAGAGAAAATGAGAGAGATGATGATTCTGAGGCTACCCTATCCCAGCTATATTATTCACATATCGAGTCCCAACAGCAACAGTGTAGGGATGAGCATGAAATACTGTAAATTAAATGCTGAATGGCGGTTCATGCAGGGAAAGAACATATCAATATTCGCATATTCATTCAAAAACATGAAAATTCTTAATGGAGTACCCTCATTTTTTATTGAATTCCTAAAAAACAATATTTATAATGAATTTTAATAATTTTTTCGAATTTTTTTTAAGCTTTATTCTGATCGATTCACCCGATTCCCGATCCGGATCGTCGATTCGCCCATCCGGATGGGTTTTTTGGAAGCCCGATCCAGGTCACCGATCCGTTTTTTAAACCATTGGTTAAGAGTAATTATGATCTCTTCATATCGAAAATAAATTATTTTCCAGTATGCAATCCTATTTATTTAACAAATTGTTTTTCACACACATCTTCTTGACCCTAGGGTACACCTCGATTAAATAAAATTTATATCACCCTCAACCAATGGTTTAAAAAACGGATCGGTGACCCGGATCGGGCTTCCAAAAAACCGATCCGGATCGGCGAATCGGCGATCCGGATCGGGAATCGGGTGAATCGGTTAGAATAAAGCTTAAAAAAAATTCGAAAAAATTATTAAAATTCATTATAAATATTGTTTTTTAGGAATTCAATAAAAAATGAGGGTACTCCATTAAGAATTTTCATATTTTTGAATGAATATGCGAATATTGATATGTTCTTTCCCTGCATGAACCGCCATTCAGCATTTAATTTACAGTATTTCGTGCTCATCCCTACACTGTTGCTGTTGGGACTCGATATGTAAATAATATGGCTGGGATAGGGTGGCCTCAGAATCATCATCTCTCTCGTTTTCTCTTTGAATAATATGGATTAAAAAAAAAAAAAAACAAATTTTCAAAAAAATCGATCATGGATTAAAAAAAAAATCACAAATTTTTAAAAAATTCTATCATGGATTACAAAAAAAAATGCGATCATGGATTAAACAAAAAAAATCACAAATTTTCAAAAAATTCAATCATGGATTACATAAAATTCGATCATGGATTACATAAAATTCGATCATGGATTACATAAAATTCGATCATGGATTACAAAAAAAAACAAACAAAAAAAACAAACAAAAAAAAACAAAAAATTCAATCGTGGATTACAAAAAAAGAAAAAAATAGTTCGATCATGGATTACAAAAAATTCAATCATGAATTACAAAAAACTCTATCATGGGTTACAAAAAAAGCAAAAAACAAAAAATTCAATCATGGATTACAAAAAAAAAAACAAACATTTCGATCATGGATTACAAAAAAAAAACAAACATTTCGATCATGTATTACAAAACATTCGATCATGGATTACAAAAAATTCTATCATGGGTTACAAAAAAAAAAAAAAAAACAAAAAAATCGATCATGGATTACAAGAAAAGAAAACAAACATTTCGATCATGGATTACAAAAAATTCTATTATGGGTTACAAAAAACCAAAAAATTCGATCATGGATTACAAAAAAAAAAAAAAAATTCGATCATGGATTACAAAAAAATCGATCAAGTATTACAAAAAAATCTATCATGGATTACAAAAAAAAAAAAAAAAAAAAAAAAAAAAAAAAAAAAAAAAAAAAAAAAAAAAAAAAAAAAACCGTACGGAATCGCCGATTCACTGTTCGGACTCACAGATTCGGTACAGTGAATCGGCGATTCACTGTACAAAATCGTCCGGTTCTCTTTAAAACCGGACGATTTCCGATTTTTTGGGCGATCCGGTCCCTTTTCACTATTTCCGAGTCGAACCGGGCGAGTCCGGTTCGACTCGACGTTTTTTAAAACGCTGCCCTCAACTCTCCTTACCCATAAAAAGTACACCACATTTATTTGACTAATTAACGTCTGATTAGACTAAAAGTAACACAAATTCTCAATGAAATTCACTTTCAAAATCTTGCCTTTGGCTTAAAATGGGCTTTTATAAAAGATAAATTTATTATGACAACCTACTTTTGATAAGGTTACAATTAATCTTAATCCAATTGGGTGGCTGAATTTATTTTATTGATCAGACTCAAAGTTAAATATTTTTTTTTTTCAACTTTATGATAGGTAAAATTAAATATTTTTTTTTTTCAACTTTATGATAGGCCCAAGCTATAAAATTTCACGTCCAATGGTTATAAGTAATTATGAACTTTTTGTACATAGACAAATGATCTAAAACAACATTCTTTTATACTCGTTTTTTTGGAGACATATACGCCTAATTTGGAGAAGACTGATAAGAAAAGAAAAGAAAAAAAACTCACCTAAATTCAACTTGACAGCATCCATGTAGCATCCATTTCTAATGAGCCCTTCCTCTGAATCAGGGGATCTATAGCAATCAGCTAACAAACTTGAAGAAACTGCTGTAATTCCTGCAAAAACCAACATTGCAAGAGGCCCTGCAATCCAACCAAGCTGGGCAATGCTCCATGCTAGAGAAAGAACTCCTGAACCGATTACTGCTGTTATAATATGGGCAGTTGCAGTCCAAACATCCCCTAATCAGAGAAAACACATTTAACCACTCTATCCTTGATTCAAATGGAGAGAGAGAGAGAGAGAGAGAGAGAGAGAGAGGTTTCAGATTCTCTCAATTACCAGGAACACAAGTCTGAAAATTAATGAAATTTTACGAGTCACCAAGACCCAATTTCCAATTTTACAAGAGAGAGAGAGAGAGAGAGAGAGAGAGAGAGAGAGAGAGAGGAGACTAGGTTTCAATTGCCATAAAACCCAATTCCAAAAATCAATGAAATCACGAGTTACCAGAACATGAAAAAAAGAAGAAAAAGAAGCAAATTTCATGAGTTACCATACATACCCCAGATTCGAAAACTAAGTTCCGAGTCCTAAACAAGGTCGAGTGAAAAAAAACAGAGGAAAACAGAAAAGAAAGTAAAAGGAACCAGCGACTTCATGAGTGTGGTTATGCACTAGAGAGCACGCTGAGTCCGCGTAGATTGGGCGAGTCCAAGTCGATTGCCTTGTTTTCCCGCACGCTCAAAACTTATGAGCGAGAAAACGAGGGAGAGTGATTCAAAACTTCCCCTTAACCATAAACCCAGCTCCAAAAATCGATAAAAATTCCATGCACTTTACAGAGAGAGAGAGAAATCAAAGAGGAGGTATTGAATTTTTCACCTGTTCTTTTGGGTTGAGCACCATTTGGTGGTGCTCCTCTAAGCAATGGCTTCTCACGGTCGTTCTCTTCTCTCATGGCATGAAAAATAAGCTAAGATTTGGCCTTGGATTTCCTTTTAACGGAAATAATGGAGTCTGTTAGAGTGAGAATGGTTGTTATGGTAAAATCCAAACAAGGCTTTATAATGTTCATGTATTCTTCAAATGCAGAACAAATAGGAAGCTTTGATTGTGACGACAAATGATCCTAACGGTGACCTTAGTGTAAAAGATTCACCCTACTCCATTCACATAAAAAAAAAGGTCAAAAAATTCCTTTAAAACTGTAGAGAGAGAAGAAGGGTGATAGTTAAGTTTCCATGAGAAATTGGAGGGGAAAAGGATGTTTGATAAGATTTCACAGGGTGAAATTTAGGGGGATTTTTTTGGTAATTCAGTGGCGAAGACGTGCTTTTTTCTAAATAGTTTAAGAATTAGCTTTTTGAAAGTGGTGGGAATAAAAACCAATTTGGGTGTGGAGTGCTACCACCACGACCCCAACTCCTTTCGAGAGAGAGGACTTGATCACATAGCCTTCTATAGCTTGCCTTGGGCCACAAACTTGACCTTCGCTAGAGCTGAGTACCTCGGCCGAGTCGTATTAAACCTAAAACATGCCTAAAATTTTTTTAAAAAATGTAAAAGGTTGCTAAAACTAATTAAGAATCAGCAAAAATTAAAATAAGCAGCATAAATCCTTTAAGGTCTATAAAAGATGAAAAATATTTAAAAGATAGAATATTAAAACTGATTTATACCTTAAAATATTTAAGAAAAGCCACAACTAAGGAAAAATGATTTATACCTTAAAGTATTTATACCTTAAAATATTCTAATTTTATGCACATGTGGCTGGATTGAGCATCAGGGTTTGTCAGCGCTATCCTCTTATACGTGATCAAAGAAGCCCAAAAGATTTCATACTCCCATGAGAGTATTTTTCTCATTTACTCTCGCAGGAAGAACTTGTTATTTTGGGGATGTTATCTCCAGAGACCAACCTCATAGGGGAAAAAAAGAAAAAAAAATCTCACTCCTCAAAATACTAATATACCAAGTTTGGGTAGGAACAATCCAATTTTTGACGGGAAAAATCTAGATGTTCAAGAATTCAATTTTCTTTTTCTTTTTTTTAATTTAAAGTAGTCGATATTAGATTGATCCCAAAATTTCTTACCAGAAAAATCTCCCCAAGTAGTTATTTTTCCCAAGGGAGTTGTTGTACAATATGCTCTCAAAGAAAAATGTGGAGCTCTTAGAATCTTAGATCTATTGAGTCCTCAAATAGATGCTCGATTTTAATTTTTACTCTTAAATCGATTTTAAAGACTTTTCGACTGAATTAATCGATTTTATTTTTAAATTCTAAAGATAAACAATAATTCTTTGAGACCAATAATTATCATGTATAGGCCATGGGACCAAATTTATAGTTTGGCGCTGCGAAACCACATGTTTTTTTTCCATGAAGAAGAATCAAATACGCCCAAATAGAACCAAAATAGTCATGCTCACCACCACAATTTTATTTTTTTACTTTTGTTTTTCCTTTCAAGTAATATGTAGAAACGAAAAGCAATCCATGAAACAAAAAAGATGAAACAAATACAAAAGAAAGACAAAACCAACAACAACGCAAAAATATACGTAGTTTAGGAACGTGTCTACGTCCATAGAAAGATGATAGCTTCTTTACTGACAATGGAGAATATGGTTACAATGACTCTCTTTCTCACTCTCTTCTTCATACAAGACATCAATCTTCAACATAATCCACCTAATAATTTTTACTTTGCCACCTTACTTTGCCACCTAAAATATGTGTGGGCAAAAACTATCCATCACCCTTTTCATGATTTTCCATCAATCAATTTCGTAGAACAGTACTGAAAACATGGGTGGCCAAATTCTACCATATTTAACTCAAATTTGGTGACCAAAGCCATACATGTCTGTGCCAAAACTGAGAAGGAATAACAACACTTACATCACCAATAAAATTTGGAGTTCAATCAATTGCTCCATGCCTCACATCTTGCAGCATAAAATGATTATTAGGAGTGGAAATCGGGTCGGATCAACCTAAACGGGTACGGGTAGAGGTCTATATTTTGGAGCCAATGGGTTGGGTTTGAATCTAAAGGACCCGATTTAAGGGGTCTCGGTCCAAGACTTCGTCAGGTTGTTCTGATCTGGGTCGAGCCGAATTGGTATACAATGTATAAAAATTAGATAAATATATAGAAAAAGTACACATTAAGATCATTTACCTTTGGTACAAACTTGTCACAATTAGTCTTGACCATTGCATATGAAATTAAATAGTTACTTTTATTTTATTGATCAAGCTTATAGTTGTATATAATCCCAAAGGGAATTTCCCTTCTATGATTTTGCAAATGGTTTGGACCCATTAAACGCTATTTTCCATAAAAAAAAATTTTTTTTTTTTTTTTTTTGAAACTTTTGTACCTTGGCTTTTTGCCATTGTCTAATGAATGCGTATGTAAATGATTCCTAGCTAGACCATCCGTCGTCCCTTTATGCGATGAATGGCGAAGAAGGAACTGAATCTGGTTGGATGTTTGTGATTTTGCACTTTATTTCGATCTCCGCTGTCCATATTGAAAACAAACAATGGATGCCATTTGCGTATTATATGCCATGTGTGCATACATAGGCTGTGTACGGTTAATCTTTTATGTTTCTTCACTCCTATTTAGCTATGTTAGATACATGTGTTAGTATCTGACATAGATAAAGTATCTTATAAGTAGCATCAACTTTAAAATTAATATTTATACTTATAGAATGACTATAGCATGATGAGAATATTGAGATGGATGAGTGACAAGATCTGAACAGATAAAATTCGAAATAAATACAATCAGAAAAATTTAAGTGTGGTTGCAATAGACTATAAGATGAGAGAGAGAGTAGACTTAGGTGGAGTGGCCATGTATGGCGTAGACCCAATACAACATCTGTTAGAAAGTGCACGTTAATTCAAGTGGAAGGTTAAAAAAAAAGCAAGGGGTTGACTCAAAAAGATATGGTTGAAAGTAGTAAAAAAAGATATGAGGACTTTTGATCTCATTGCGGATATGACATTTAATAGAGTAGAATAAAGTACTAGAATTCGTGTAACCGACCTTAATTAATTGATAAAAGATTTTGACAATGATGAGATACGACAAATCCGCACACCATCTAAAAGGTCTGAGGTAGAGGATTTCAAATAACAAGAATATTTCTACAATGATATTTCGACAAGAAAGATTAGAAAATGTAAAAAAACTAGACACTCATGTCCATGTTCCACATGCGTTTGCCAATTTGATTCCATATTTGACATGCCTTTTTATATGTTTCTTTTAGGGAAGTAAAAAGCTGTCCCATTACAATTAGTGAAGATTTAAAAAATGAGAGTTGAGATGAGAAGGTGTTCGAGGATTTAAGGTCAGGCACATATTAAAACGAAATGCACTAATGCATTTTAAACCATAAATTTCGTTGTTTCCTATAAATTATCTTCCTCTCATGACATTGGCTCTTGTCATAATTTGATCTCTCCTCTCTATGTGGGGTGTGACCGCAGCGCTGGCAACAAGCTTGGTTAGTCTTGGACCCAGGCTAGCTCGGATTCCCATAGAACAGGACTGAGTTTGGCTTCGCTCCGACTAGGTTGAAAGGCCCTAACCTAGGCCTAGCCTTCCGTTGTGTGGGCCGGATTAGCCCTAATAGACTCGGATAAAAATAAAACAAACGAGCGTGTGTATTATGCTCATTCAATTGGGCAAAACACTCACACGAGACTTTTTTTTTTTTTGAAATTACACGATGATCTGATTATAACTTGATGATTATTTTCAATGAATAAAGTTTGGATTTTGACTTCTTGATTATACTGAGCATTCCCTCCAAAAATTGGATGGTTTAATATTGGGTGTCTTTTTTTGCGGCACATAGAGGCTGCGTGTTGATTTTCATTTTTTATTTTCTATTTCTTTGAGGTTAGTTGTTGGGTTTTAAAGGCCACATCCCTAAAATTTGAGATCTAAAATATATTTTTAGTGTAAGTTTTTCTCGAGGGAGTAGATGAAGAGTATGGAAGTAGGAAATCGTTTGGCGAAACAAAAAGAGAAAAAACAGTTGGACATGTTGTATGCTCGACCTGCCCTATGGCCGCATTTTGTGACCTAAGCCCTAATTTTTAAGCGGGGACTGTCCTAGGTCCCCCGCGCTTGGTCACCGGCATCTGCACTATATGATACAAGACTTTTCTAGGTTTTGTTTTCTCTCTTCACTCAAGAACAATAAAATTATAACAGAAAAGAACAAGGAAAAGGTCAATTTATCGTCCATCCATCAATAAAAAAAGATAGCAAAAGCAAAGCAAAAAGGAAAAGGTCATTTTCTCACTCATCCATCAATGGAGGTGCACACAACTGATATCTTATACGCAATAGCATAGCGTCTGGTTTGGGGAAACCCCAACTTCAAAGCCTTTGACTGGTAGAGAGATGGCCATGACTGGAAGTTAGGTATGCATGGTTTCGTGAGAGAAATGTTAGGTGAATTTAGAGAGATAAACTCTCTCGCTCTCACACATTTTAGGGAAATCCTTTATTGCCATCCAAGTAATTGGCCTATGCAAGCCCCACAAATTGGCCCACAAATATTTATGATTTCCTGATCATGCCTTTCTAGAAAACTCTTACATGACCTTAGATGGGTAGTTACATAAAACGCAATATTTGAAATATGCAGAAGCACCATTTAATAGTTGAGATTTAGCCTTGCCTCATCCGAGGGACAAAATTAATTTTATTTTTTATTTTTCATTTAATTTATATTTGTCTAAAATTTAAGTTTTAGGTTCACTTTTATAAGCAAAATTAATAAAATAATAAAAATGTTTTGAAAAAAAATATTGACTAAAATATATTTAGGGGTGTTTTGGTAATTTTTATTTAAAATAATTTAAATTATTTTTAATTAATCCTCTTTATAAAGACAAATTTACATCCCAAATTCTAGACAAGTATAATATTTAAAAAAATAAAAAATGAAATGCAAAATTAATTTTTGGCCTTTAGATATGACCTTGTGAAATTTCGTGCAACCTTCCAACCGTCCACACAATGTGGAGGGGATACTTTTCGTATTGGAAAACCTACCTTGAAAATCTAATGAGCATTGCCCCTAATATTATTATTTTATTAATTTGTTTACAACACTTGGACAGGTATTTGCTTTATCATGTTTCAATCAAGAAATAAATTACACAACCATTTGAGAAATACTATGTATTAATAGTTGCTTCAACTAACAACTTAGAAAATTTGTCATCTCATTTGTTAGAAATGATGAATCAATGAAATAATTCATCGACTATGGAATTCTTTATTATCATCAATGATGAGTAATAAATCCCTCCACTGTGCAAAGAGTTGCTTTAAAGTGGTAAGCTCTTTTTTAATCAAATGAGAAGTTATATGTGCAAGTAATGAAGTAAAACAATCCCATGCATCATGTAGCTTAGACCTTAATGAAGAATTATAGTCCCACCACTGTACAGTAGATTGGGGGTCCTTGGACATTAATTATAATTTCTCTTGAAGAAGTAATCTTATTACTTATCGAACACTTTGAAATGATCATGTCGACTATTGCTTCTAAAACCAAGCAGAATCATCCTTCTCCTGATTCACAGTTGGTGGTGCAATTCTTGTTGAAGCATTACTTCTCTTGACTGGAATTCGAGAAGAAGAGAGATTTAGATTCAGATAGCAAGAGATGTGATCGTGCCTGTAAATTTTATTGCACAATTAAAATAGATGGTATAGATTACTTCGACCATGCTTCTATAAATGAGGTTGCAACCTTATATAAATATTTTCCTTTATTATTTGTTGTACTTATTATTACATATACCTCAATAAGAACAAATTCATGTGACACCAAGTCTCTAACTTTTACATGAGAATAGTATTTTAATACACAAAATGGATGGCGTCCTGCTTGTACTAAGAAACTAAAATCCGATTACATAATGCATTTATGTGTCCTATCAAACTGATGAGAAATTCTTTTTCATCTTTTGAGCGATAATTCAATGAATCACGCTTCTCACAAAAGCCATTAAACACCGAATCTATGGTTTCAATCCCCATTGAAAACCAATGACTCACTTTCCAGGGGTTTCTAAATCTTTACCTAAGAAAGGTGATCAGAAAGAATTGTAATTTCTCTATTTATTAACTGAAAATATACTGCTTAGCAATAAGTCATTGTAATTTCTTTATTTATGGACAAATTATAGAGAAATTACATAGATTTATTGATTTTATACAAATTTATTAAAGATTGTTGTGTGTGTGTGAGAGAGAGAGAGAGAGAGAGAGAGGACATATACAGAGATAGGTGCAGACATTACGGATAAGAGAGAGGGTAGAGAATAGAGAAGATGGTTCAAAGAGATTCTTTGGAACGGAGAGAGAAAAAAAACACCAAATCCCCTCCAAATAATATCCTCCTAAAAATATTCGATTTCAATCTTCAATAAAGCTTCATATGATCCAATATTTATTCAAAATGGATGGCCAAAATTTGATTTTGGGGCTGCCATAGATTTGGAGTACTTTTGGAACTCCAAGCTATTTTTTCAGAAGATAGTTTTCAGCGTGCTTAATTCAAATAATGGCGCCTATAGCATGCTCCTGCACCGGCATATACTGTACATTAACTCCCTCTGGCAAAATAGTCAATTGGGAAATTACTTTTCAGTCCAAGTTTTGGGTTCCATCTAAGTATCACTAGATGATTATTATCAAGGAAAATATTTAGATTTTGACTTCTTGAACATTAAGATCGTTCCCTCCAAACATTTGAAGGTTTCTCTACAATGGATGTCACTCTTTTTAGAGAGGTAGAGAGTGAGATTTAGTTGGTCCGTGGTCTCTAAAGAATACATCCCCCAAATTTGGGATATAAGAAATATTGCTAGTGTTAGTTTTTCTTGAGGGAGTATATGGGCAATATACTCCCATAGGAGTAGAAAATATTTTGGCTTCAAATACAACTTAATTTAGATCTCCAAAAAAAAAAGCTCTAAACCCCTTAGATCAACTCTCCCATTCAAGTGGAGCACTGGAATTGAGTTTGGCTGTGACAATTTATTTTGAGCTTTTTTTTCTTCTTAAGGTCTCCTCTTCATTTTATTTTATTTATTTATTTTTTTTTTGAGAAGATCGTATTTTGGGAAGGTTCTTCTCTTGAGAAGAACCTCCCATTTCTTATTTTGCCCCAAATATGCATGTTTAGTGCTTTAGATCATCAAAGAACATATGGATCGAGAACATAAGGTTTTGATGACCATGGAGTTCAACTGAGCTGCAATGAAAATGGGTATTTGTTAGTTTCCAATCTGATTTAGAGGCACATATGAAGCATCAAATTCCCTTGTCCTTAAATTATGAACTTTTATTCTGCCCTTTGCAATCAGATATATCATCTTGGGCAGTAATTGTTCACAAGGCTGGGGGGGTCGACAGAGAGAGAGAGAGTGTGTGTGTGTTTTGTTTAGCTTGTCTTCTGGCCCACCAGCCCTTGGATAGACCCAATCAAGGCCACAATAGATATACACAAGCAAAGAGAGCTGAACATCTTAAGGGCCACCCATTTCCTTGTCCAAGCCCCCACCTTCTTTTGCACAATGTACATTTCAACTGGGAAATAAATAGTAATGGGCCAAAATCTCAATGGCCCCAAAATTCCCAAAACTTGATTGAAGTAAGGGAAGAGGATTGCAATGCTGATGGTTGTGACAACATATGCAGTCCTAAAGCATAGTCTAAATAGACTGATGTGGTTAACATGAATGAATGGAACATCCATTATATATGACCCTTCTCTAAACACACTATTAGGGAACTTCTGTGCGTACCATCTCTCTACAAAGGCAAAATGGGATTGGCTATAGACCTGCAAAAAGCAAAATAAAACAATGAAATTTTGTCAATATCCACATAACTAATCAACTATTTAACATCTTATTTATATAATTTCAAAATTTCGTCACGATGCATACGATCATGAGCTGAAATAATTGAAAATGTGTAAAATGTCAAGTAGTCGATAAGTTACGCATATTCTGATAATTTTCCTTAGAAGTTAGAACCATGTTTAAATTTTTACTATGCCATCTAAACATAGGCCAAAAAGAAGCTAGTCTAGTGGCAAAACATGTGTGTTCCCCTTGTCATATGCATTTTTAAGTACTATGTTCCAATCCATTCTAACATTTTCACCATTTCTAGGATAATCTTAAGCTTCTTCTCTTTTTTGAAAATGTTCCTAAACAACTCTATTACCAGTCTATTACTTGCAGGAAAATATAGCACTAGTGAGCTTCATTTGAGTTTACCTGGTAACTTCCAACTAAATGAAGGAAAACACATGCATTTGCAAAGTCGTTAAGCCAATATGGCTCCACAAAACCAGTCAAGAGGTCTCCAGGAGTGGCATCTCCAAATGCTGCATACCCAAAGCATCCACAACATAGATAAAAAAAGGTGGTGATTGCCATGGCTATTGTTGAAGCTCTTTTCATTGTCTGGTTTTCTGGGGGTGGCGCCTTCAATGTATCCTGCATGCCATGACTTTGAGTTACTTTCTTTACTTTGTGGTATCCATTCTTACTAATACTACCCTATTAATACCTTAAAAGAAAATAACTCGTAAATTATTCGAAAAGACAGTTAGGGGCCCGTTTTCCCCATTGAATTACTAAAAAAGAGAAGGTTCAAAGCAAATTACTAAAGACAAAGAAATGTCTGTTGGTCAGAAACTATCAAGGAACCAAACGAGTTCAATTATATCTCCCTCTTCATGGTGGAAGTCTTCTTAAGAATCAGTACACATGAAGAAGTTCCACTAAGGTCGCCGACCCAGCCGACAGTCACTATGAAGGGGCCCGAGCACAGTCCATGTTGCACCTGGTCTGACCTGGCCCATTAACACCCCTAGTTGTGGGAGCAGATCTTCGCTAACATGTTTTCCCACTGATCAAATGCTTCAGATTTTCTGCATAAATATCTATGGTTGACATGGAATTGTTGAGGGCTTCCATTTACTCTCTTGGAAGAGACCTAATATAGGAGTAGTCTTAGGACCCCAAATCATGGGTATGTAACCTCTTCAACTCATAGACTAAAATCAATATAAAAAAAAGAAACAAAAAGCAAAAACAAAAACAAATCTAAATTGAACTCTCTATGTACTAGAAATAAATAATGTCTCTATGTATTAGAAATAAATTGAACAAAGACAGTCCAAATTTTGAAGGGCTAAATCTAAGTACCAAGAAACTTAAAATTCAATTGTTTTTATTGAGATCAATTATCTACCGATTCTCGAGTAGTTTCCAAACCTTGAGACTTAAAAGATCCTCCCAATTAGGTATCTTGACTGAGGGAGTAGATGCAGGAGCATAATATATGTGCACTATTAAAAAAATATATATCAATTTTAAGCATTACAATAGACCATCCATTGGAAGGGCATACGGTAAACCACAAGAATATTCACCGTCCGTTACCAAATATGGACGGTAGAGATCAACCGTACCCATGTGAAAGTCCATCTTTGAGATGTACAGTTAATCCCCACCATTCATAAAAGGGAGTGGACCTGTGTGCCAAAACTGGGGTACTAGGGTCATATTTTAATTGTCTTTGTCGATTTTTGCCCCTCACCTGTATCTCGAATTGAATAGCGGAAAATGGATATGCAAAAACAATGTCTCCAAGTGCTTGACATATCCTTTGTGCTTTCTCAGCAGTTGAGACCATTGCTACCCCAGTTATGCTGCCATATATTTTCCCATTTTCTGCATCCCGAAAAAAACAAAAATTAAAATACTTAATCGGAAATTGAAAGAAGCTCCAAATCCATATGAAGATTGCCAAACTGCTCTAGAGGGCAATTTTTCCTAAAATGATAATCAAATACCACTAGCTATTTAGTTTAATCAATAATGTGATGCAGCGTTGTCAAATTCGCTTCAGCTGAAGAGGCCGAAGCCTTCATATTTTAAGCATAGATTGAAGCGAAGCCTGGTGTTGCCGCTTTTGACTTCTTCAACCATATTAGGGTCTCCTTCGGGTCGATTTGGCCAAAGCAAATAAATATTTATATAACAGATTTTTTTTTTAGTTTTTGAAATTTTTATTTTAAATTTTTTCCATAATTTTAATATATTTATATAAAAATATCTAATTTATTTATATTAAATTTTAAAAAAATCCAAAATCTACTAATAAAACCGACGGAGACTCCGAGACAAATCTGACAACATGGATTAAATGAGACATCTACTGTATTTAAGTTAGGGGGGGGTATTTGTGTCTCTCCAAATATACTTGTGTACATGTCAATAATTTAAGGGAGCACCCGAAAAATAGAAATTGGGTGCCGACTCGGGGGCACTCATTGATCGGAATCAGCTCGTTGATTCTCGAGCTGGCAAGCTGATTCCAATCAAGTCGACCACAACTATGAAGGAAAAGAACAGGAAAAAAAGAGAGAGAATCGCTTGGTTCCTACAATGAATCAAGTGGTTCACTAAAGTGAACTATTTGGACAATCCGAGCGATTCCCTGCTTGAGACCATCTGGTGGAAAAACGCTGGGTTCAAGCCAACTAGAGCGATTTCGAGCAGGGTCAGTCAAATATAAATGTTATGAACTCAAATTCTAATGGGAGTAGTCTATATAGAGTCGAGGTTTTAAACAATCAAATTCAAGCCTATCTTAAAAATTTCTCTAGAAGAGGTTGTTTTGATGTTCAAATATTCTCAAATTGATCATCTAGACATCAAGTTACATAGACATGAGAAAAAAAAAATAGATTTTAAGTTTTGAAAATAGTGTATTTTGTAACGCATTTTTGGACCGTCAATTTTCAAGATTTTCAAGTTTTCATAGATCTTTAGATCTATTCTATTTTTTAGCCTCTAAAATTAATAAATAAAAATAAAAATATATTTTAAAGCTTTCACAAAGATTTGCAGTATTGAAACCACATTTCTTGATACTATTTGAAGGTAGGCTGTAATTTGATCGTTTACAGCCTAGGCTCTATACAAACTGCACCCAATTCTAATTGCATTTTCTTTAAAAGAGTGTGTATAATTTGCTCCTGCAGGGGCATACTATGTATTAGTCCACTTAGGTAAAAACGTACTTTGGAAAAAAATTTATTTTGAGTTTTTGGGATCCTGCTTAGAATAACTAAATGATTTTTTCTATAAAAAAAAAAAGAGAGTGGATTTTGAGTTCTTCAACACCTAGATCTTTCCCTTCAAAAATTCGACACCTAGATCTTTCCCTTAAAAAATTCGACGTTCCTCAGGTTATATCCCAAAAAATTTGGTGCCTTAAAAATATTTCGACCTTGGGATTTACCCAAGGGAGCAAATGAACATTCTGCTGCCATTGGAACAGCATATCTTTTGGCTTGGAATAGCATATCTTTTGGCTTCTTTAGAAAACTCATTTGGATATTTTAAAAAGGAAAAAGATTATATAAAGTGACAACCTTAAAATATAGAATCAAGGTGCATCTCAAAAATCCATTGAAAAATGTCGTTTTGATATTGGAAAACTCTATAATTGATCATCTCGACAACGAGATATAGGATTATATGAAAAAATAAAAATTTTTAGTCTAAAAAATAGTGTATCTTGCAACATATTATCCAGACTGTCCATTTTTTAAGAATTTCATGTGCTTATAGATCTACTTGATTTGAACTATTTTTGAATTTTAAAAATTCATAATTAGAGATAAAAAAAGGACTATAAGGTCATCCTAAGAATTTTGAACACTAAAATTACAATAGAATATGGGGGTCCAATTTATTTGGATTGTCTAGTGTCAAAACCTTATACAAACTACACCCTCTAAAGAAACCCCTCTTTACTGGGTATTTTGGCCGAGAGAGTAAATGTATAGAAGGAGCATAATTTCTAGTCTGGAAGAATTTTTAATTACTTTAGGTGGCTAAAACCTAACGTATTAACTCAGCATATATACCACATTGCGTTTGATGACAAATAATCCAATACTGGTTTGCTCTATGCTAGCAACTACTGATGTTAAGATTCTGCCAACCCTTGCTCAGCATTTAACTTTGAGATTGAAAAGCGATACCTATTACTTTTGAAAGGCCAAGGCCTAAACCTATAGATGAATAGGAGAAAGACATTATGGTTGCCGTGATGGAGAGCCAGCCAATGCTCTTGAAATTAGGTAACTGAGAGCACACTATTTGTATCACACCAAATGTCAATGCAAAATGAGTTGTGTGTTCATAGTTGCAAGCAGCTTTATGTCCTTCTGTGTGAAAACAATTGGTCCTTTGAATAGCCCTGTATCCACAAAAATAAGAGGAAAAAGCCAAATGTTTACAAAAAAAAAAAAATTATTTATTTTTTGTAAATAGAAGTCACAACCATTTTCACTTATTAGATTTCAAATTTGAATTTTTTTTGTCTATAAAGAGACCATTTATCTTTTTGAACGTTGGAATTATAAGTCCCGGTAAAATTCGAGATGTGACTCTATTTTTTATTTTTTCTAAGGACTAGGCCTTATTTTACCCTAGAATTTTAAAATGTGAATCTATATTTAGGCAGTGTTATGGAAGCCTGAACAATTAGATTATTCCATTAAATTATGACGCCAATCTCATCATATGGTAAAACACTTTCCAAGTAACAATCATAGATAAATATCATATCGCATACCTCAAGCACATAGCTGAAGTAATTGTGTAAGCAATCGCAGTGCCACAAATCCCTAATTGTTGAACCAACCCACATATCCACACGCTCTTCTTACCTGAAATTCATGAAATTATTACCGAGTCATAATTGTCGTAATTTGTATAGAGTTGACAAAACAAGAAAAAGTTCAAGAATGTCCATATCAATAATTTTAATGAGAAGATTATTGTTGCACAACTCCATAATATAATATCACGTAATCAGAATTTTGGCTCTGGAAGTCACTCGGTAAACCGTGGGATCAGCAATTCCGTTCTAGATCGTCCCGATTCTGGAATTTCCAACAGAAAATAATGGAAATGTTCAAAAACCGAAATAACTAAGTCTATCATGCTAGGAGGCTTGAAAATGATTTAAACTGGTCCTTTGAAACTGAAAAAATATAAACAGTGTGTTGTGAACTGCCTGAGTCGAGTTTCCCTGAGATGGATGTACACCTCAGTTATATAAAAACAAAATTTTAAATTTTCTAATTTTTTTTAAAAGTATTGGATTATTTTATAATATTTTTATATATGATTTGGATGTATTTAGCAAAGTTAATGATTGTTTTTTTGTTATAAGCACTATTTTTATACTTTCCTCTTTTCTTGGAATTTTTACAAATATCGCAAACTGTAAATTTATTTTTCTGCTTTATGAGGTTTTCCTTAAGGTTTGGTTTGCATAAGGTTGCAACCTTAAACAATCAAATCAAGGCACACCTCCAAATTTTATCCTAACATGTAATTTTGCTGTCATTCTTAGAATGACCTAAGGATTCATATTCATATCCAATTATAATATTTTAAACTCAAAAAATGGCTCAAATCAAGTACATATGTAAATGAGAATCTTCAAAATGGATGGTTCAGTTAATGCATTGTAAGATGTACTATATTTGGGGACTCAAAATTCTTTTATTTTTATATTCATACATGTCGATGTCAAGATGGTCCATTAGAGAATTTTCCAACATCAAAACAACCTTTTCCAATAGATGTTTAAGGTGCCCCTTAATTCTATATTTTAAAAATGCAACCTTATTTGAACTTCTTTTTTTTTTTCTAAATTGATCTTTCTATACATTTTTAAGCATATTTTAACTTTTAAAGTTATTTTTAGGTTTAAAATTACAAGTCTTTTATTTTTCAAAAATTTTCAAGTTTTTTTATTAATATTTAAAGGCCAAAAGTGTTAGGATTTAAGAACCATCTTTGATGCAAAAATAAGAATCCCAAAAGTTGGATCTCACCAAGATCATGTAATTTTCCAGCTATAAACAAAATAGGCGAGATCACGAGCCATAATATGATAAATAAAGCATGAAACACATATCACAAAAGCATAAAGATTTAGAGTGCTACATCTACATCCACAACCACGACAAACTCAAATCCACTATTCCAATTGGGAACCATCGTCGACCTCTCATTTCTATTCCACAGCTTAACCACTATCCAGGAAGAGAGAGAAGAACCTTAAAAGCAATCAAGGCTTTCTCTACAAGAAATCGACCTCTCATCTTTATTCAACAGCTAACTACTGTCGAAAAATATATCATCTCCATTCAATAGCTAAACCATTGTCTAGGAGGAGAACCTCGAGACTTTCTCTCACTATAACGAGAAACCACCCAAAATCTTCATGGGAATCACTTCTCTACAAGAAACGAGCCTCCTCAGTCTACATGAGGCACAATGCGGAACTTCTCTCCATAGAAAGCTCTTTTCTCTTTAGGCGTAGGCATTGCCTCTCATGCATATGAGGCCCCTACCTCTATTTAGAGGAAACCCCGTTTTCCCTTATAGTGACCCAAATAAAGCACACAAATTCGATGCACTTTCTTCTTTCGAAGAAACCACCTTTCCCATATGGTGACCTAAACTTTCTTCTCTACAGGAAACCACCTTTCCTATATGATGACCCAAATAAAACATACAAATTCTATGTACTTTTATAAAGGTTAAGAGCCTACACCAAATACTAAACTTCTCATAGAGGTTACATATATCTTAAAATCAATGGATTTGTCATAGAGGTTACATATCTCCTAAAATCGAGATATATATCATAAGTGTCCTATTCTTTTGGATTTCTATTTCCTTTATATATCAATCCTAATCCCACATAATCCCAACTTATTTTATTTTTATTTCCTTTCGAACCTTATCAATATCAATCCTAATCCCATGATTTTCTTATGTGAGTGATTTTAGATAATCATCATATCCATTAAAAGGCCTTTTTAAAAATTAGTTAAAAATAAGAAAAAACACAACTAGTCAAATTCATTAGAGATCTAAAAGGAAAAAAACACTCTATGAAATATTGAAAATTTAGATCTCGAATATTTTTTAATTTAAAAAAAAAATCCCAAATTGCCTTTAAAACTATCAAAATTATCCATAAACTAATCGTAAGTAACATGATGGTGTTTTCCAAATTTTTTATATTTTTCCCATTTTCCCCTCCATAATAATGATAGGTGAATTGCCATGGAACTCGCCCCAACTCGGCCTCACCAGAATTATTATTATTATTATTTTATTTTATTTTTCTATTTTTCCTTCTTAATAAGGTTGCTGCGAGTTGTCATAAAACCCGTCCCTACATGGCCTCGCACCTAGGGTAGGTCTGCATAACTCACCTGAGACCTAGTGGACTTGAGCAGTGTTTGACTACTTGGTCTAAGTGCCGAGTAATCAGGCCGAGTACTTGGGCTCGACGCCCTGGTGATCCTGATTTGCCCCGAGTTGGGTGCCCCTCTCGGGGATATTAAAAAAATAAAAAAACCATAAAATGACCCTTTTTTAAATTATTTTGAAAATACCCCAGTCACAAAGTTGATTTTTAAATATATATATATATATATATATATATATATATATATATATATATATTTTACTACTATTTTACCTCATTTTGATACGTTTTACGTAATCTTACTTTAAACACACAGATTTTTTTGATGGGCACTACTCGGGCCAAGTATTCGGCTCAAGCATGAGCCAAATAGTCGACCGTAGTAGTGATGTCCAAACCCGGACATGAGCAAGTTAGGAAATGCTGCTCCCGGGCCATCTCTGCCCAATTTGTCTCCCTTCGTACCTAAGCTTTCTGAATGTAACATCAATTCAAGGGGTAAAATAAATGTCCAGGGCCTGCTTTTCTGAATGTAACATCAATTCAAGGGGTAAATAAAGGTCCTGGGCCTTCCTGCCAATCCGCCCGTCGTACGCCGTGGTATTTAAACTGTATTACACAGTGGACGTGTGTTCTTTTGGCACGGGACATGGTGCGGTTTGTATAGAGCCCATGCTCTAAAGTAAAGCACATTTTTAAATAGTGTCAAGAAATGTGGTTTTAATTCAAGAAATCTTTCTCATAGCCCTAAAATATGTTTTTATCTTTAATTATAAAATTTTAAGCTTCAAATAAAGTGTAGATCGAGCAGATCAATGAAAACTTAAAAATATTGAAAATTGATGGTCCAAACCTGTATTACAAGTTGCACTATTTCTAAAACTTGAAATCCATTTTTTGTTTATGTTTATGCTTCTTGATATCGAGATGATCAATTTGAAGATATTTGGGCATCAAAACAACCTCTTGTAGTGGAATATTTGATGTGGGCTCTAATTTGATTGTTTAGAGTCTCAAATCTATATAAACTTTTTTTAAATTGAAATGGCAACCCACATTTTCAAGGAAGTAATTCACAGAGTCCTAACTCGGCTGAGTTTAACAATCAACACAGGGCCAAGAGGCCCTAAAATAATAATAATAAAATTTCGAAAAATAAAACTAAAGTTTACAAATAAATTCAAATTTAAAACATCTTTAAAAAGCTAAAACAAGGTTAAAAAAGTATAAAAAAAATATGGATTAAAAAAAATGTGTGCAATGAGTCTATTTACTTTTTCTTACAAGAAGGTCACAAACAGAGCTTTAGATTTAAAATCGGGTGGTTGATAAAGTATCATTGTTTAAACAAGATGACCAAAATTAAATTTCTCGAATGTTGTGACAACTTCCATTTATTGGATTTCACATCGCATGACTAAAAGTAATTGTGACTTCTTTGGTCCAAAAATAAAAGGCCTCGTAATATACAATCCTTTTAAAAAACTAACTTAAGAATTTGGGTTATTATTTAAAGGGTGTGGTTTCTATAAGGTTGCAACTTTAAAGAATCCAATTACGGCGCACCTCCAAATTTTATCACAACATATAATTTTGGTGTACAAAATTATTAGGATTGTCTCAAAATCTATTTTCAAATCTCACTATAAAATTTTAAAATCTAAAAATAGTTAAAATTAAGCAGACCTATAAACATATAAAAATCTTGAAAATAAACGGTCTAGATAATGTGTTGCAAGATGCACTATTTTTGAGATGTAAAATCTTTTTTTTTTTTTTTCAAATTCACATATCTCGATATCGAAGTGATTAATTAGACATTAAAATAACTTTTTCTGATGGATTTTTGAGGTGCATCTGTCATTCTACATTTGAAAGTTACAACATTATATAACTTTTTTCCTTATTTAAAAATCCGAAAAAAAATATAAAAATGTGAGAGGGCAAAAAAGACATACAATCTTAACCAAATGCATCCAAATCATATGAGAAATGAAAACCAAAAGTAAATAGTATAAAAATATTTCTCCTGTGAAGATTGGTTCTTTGATTGTTTGGAGTCTCCGCTGTATCCAAACCGCACCTTTTTTTAAAATAGACAAGGCAACTTGGCCTAGCCCATAGAGGGGATGAGTGGACACGGCCCCATAGAGGGATTCGAAAATTTTTCTCTAACCATCAAATCAAGATTGAATAAAATAAAAATTAAAATTTCCTGCATCCATGCAACTGATATAGAGATATAGACTCACCTAGATTAAAATCTATGGCATCGATGTAAGTGATATGCCTAATGTGCCCCTTCTCAGAATTAGGGGACCTGCAACAATCAGCTAGCAAATAGGAAGAAATGAGTGTGATTACTGCAAAACCCAGGATTGCCAAAGGCCCTGCAATCCAACCCAGCTGTGCTACGCACCATGCTAGAGACAGAACCCCTGAACCAACCACTGCAGTGATTATATGAGCAGTTGCAGTCCATGCATCCCCTGGAGAGACAAAGAGACCGCATTAAATCCAACCCTAACATACATCTCCATTTGAATAAAGAAATCAACAGAGAGAGAAGGGAACCAGCATACAACTTGAACTGTCAAATGATTGAATTAATGTCTCCGGAGAGGAGGTAATGGAGAAGAACTGTGAATTGGCTTTTGGGTTTCACCTGTTCTCTTGCACCGTACTTGGGCATCAGCGATAAGAGGTTCCTGTTTGTCTGTCATCTCCATTCCCACAGGAAGAGAGAAAGAGAGATTGGGGGGTAGTGGATTTTGGGTATATTTCCTCTGACAGCTTATCAGACAATTGGGAAGCGTTGTCCATGTAATTATGGACACAGTTTTAATGTCTCAGCCAGCCGATTCAATTATTTACCTACGTCTATCTAAAATTGATTAGATCCAAAAAATTTGGTGGGTTGATAATCTCAATCGTCATCAATACGAAATTAAGAATAAATGATAAAAATTGCATAGTATTTTTTATAGTAGTTTTCAACCGTTTATTTTAGTAGAGTTGGCAAAAGGTGGGGCCATTCATGGCACTGGTTCGAGTGCCCCGGCCCTGCCCACAGAAGGTGCTGGGTCGGGCTGTCCATGGCCTAGGCCTGGCCCATATGGCATGTTCCTACGGAACGTATTGTACAACAACTCCTTTGGGTAAAATAACTACTTTGGGGAGTTTTCCTTTTCGAAATTTGGGATATACTTGGATGATTATTTTCAAGGAAAAATAGTTTAATTTTGAATTTTTTGAACATCTAGATCTTTTCCTCCAAATATTGGACAGACTTTGTGCAATCTTAAGATGTCATTTTTTAAGCACATAAGTTAAACCTTTTTTTTTTCTTCGAGGCTGGTTGTGTTCTATTGACTATGTGTCAAAATTCAGGATCTAAAAAATATTTGTAGCATGAGTTTTCTTAGAGAGAGTTGATGTATAAAATACTCCCACGAGAGTATGAAAATTTTTGGCTTAAAATAGTAGTATAGAAACTTATTCTTCTAAAACACACACAAAATATCATTCACATGTGACGAAAATTTTAATATATTAACGTGAAAGCCTAAAAATAATGGGTGCGGTTCCTATAAGGTTGCAACCTTAAAAAATCCAATTAAGGCGTATCTTAAAATTTTATCATAATATGCAATTTTATTATAAAAAATTCTTAGTATTATCTTAAAATCTATTTTCATATCTAATTAGAAAATTTTTAAATCTAAAAATGGTTAAAATCAAGTAGATCTATAAATATATGAAGATATTGGAAATGGATAGTGTAGATAATGTGATGCAAGATGCACTATTTTCGGGACTCAAAAACTTTTTTTTTTTATAGACATACATCTCGATGTCGAGATGATCGATTAGAGGGTTTTTTCAATATTAAAACAGCATTTTCGATAGATTTTTGAGATGCATAAATGATTCTACATTTTATGGTAGCAACCTTATTAAAACTTTTCCCAAAAATAATTGGCCATATTGCGTTATAAAAGTATTTATGAGGATAAGATAATATGATGTAGGAGTTTTTAGCATTCCATTTTCTTAGTATTGCCTTGTAGCACGGTACGGAAGCACGTTTCCCACGGGAATTTAAATATATTAACGTCAAAGCCTAAAAATAATGGAAAAAGTTTTTACAAGGCTGCAACCTTAGAACTACGGATGCCCTTTAAAAATCCATCGGAAAATGTATTTTTAATGTTAAAAAACACTTTGATTGATCATCTCGACATCTAAGATATATGAAGATGAAAAATAAAAAGGTTTTAAGTCTAAAAAATAATGCATTTTACAACATATTTTCTACACCATCCATTTTCAACATTTTTATATGTTTATAGATCTACTTGATTTTAATCATTTTTGAAATTTAAAATTTTATAATTAGATATAAAAATAGATTTTGAGATAATCCTAAAAACATTTTACATTAAAATTATATATCATGATAAAAGTTGAAGGTGACCACAAGGGGAATGAGATGGTTGGATGGTTTGGAAGAATTAAATGGTTCGCTGAACTTCTTCATTATCATTCTTGTATGCAACATATTACGATCTGTACGAATTGTATGGTGCATGTTGGAAGATCTGTATGAATTGTATGGTGCATGTTGGAAGTTCATCTACCATCCATTCCCAACATACATGGCTGAGGTGAATTGAAGAACAGATGCCCTTTATGTGGATCATTTTGTAGTTTTTGGCTAGTGGCCGTTATGGAAAAAGAACGAGGTTTATATAAGTTCCCAACAATGTCAGAAAGTTTAAGATCGCCTAAAAATATATTTTCAACATTGAATATGAAATTTTTAAACCTTAAATATGATGCTAATCGAATAAATCTATAAACACTTGAAATTTTAAAAAATTAACGGTCCAAATACTATGTTACAAGAATCACTATTTTTAATGCTTGAAATCCTTTCTTTTATTCATAAATCTACATCTCGATGACCATAGGAGGATTTTCTAGCATCATTTTGATGGTTTTTGTGATGCGCATTACTTTTACAACATAAGGTTGATACCTTATATAAACATTTTGCAAAGATTATATATACCAACAGTATAAAGGCCAAATAAACGACTTTGAAAAGTAGAAATCCACAGGACCTGAAACTTTACACATTTATAGATCCGCGTTGAGTCTATATCTCTTTATTTTGGTTATAGACAAATTAACTAGCCGTCTATAAGAGGTACCGAGTTATATGTTTTTTCACAAATGACACGGTTTTTATTGATGAGACTAGAGATGACATCAACACAAAGTTATAGCTTGGGGGAGATGCTTTGGAATCTAAAGGTTTTAAAATTGGGTGTGGTTTCTCTAAGGTTGCAACCTTAAACAATCCAATTGAGACGCACCTCCAAATTTTATCATAAGAAGTAATTTTGTTGTAAATTTTTTTTAGGATTATCTTAAAATCTATTTTCATATCTAATTAAAAAATTTTAAACTCGAAAAATGGTTAAATCAAGGAGATCTATAAACATATGAAAATCTTCGAAATGGACGGTCTAGATAATGTGTTGCAAGATTCACCATTTTTAATACTCAAAAAAAAAAAATTTATATATATTCATACTTCTCGATGTCGAGATGATCAAATAGAGGGTTTTTCAACATTAGAAAAACCTTTCTGATAATTTTTGAGGTGCATATGTAATTCTACATTTAAGGTTGCAACCTTATATAAACTTTCCTTTTAAAATTAGTTAGAATAAGATAAAATATATAGAATGCAAGTTTAGTGCTAACACGAGTAGAAACGAGGTAGCAATTAATTTTTAATATCTAGAGTCGGTAATCTATTAGATTGGGGAGATTAAGGGAGATGTCACATATATAGAATTAGAGTTAGGTGAGCGAAGTGAAAATCTTCCAGAGTTTTATGTGACTGCCACGTAACACTGAAATTTGAAGGGAAAGTTTTATAAAACAATTGTAAGACTAACCATGCTTTATAAGATGAAATGTTGGGTGGTCAAGAAACAATGTATCCATAACATGAGTGTTGCTGATATGAGAATGTTGAGATGGATGAATGTCAATACAAAAAATGCTAGAGTTCCGAATGAATACATCTGAGGGAACTTAGGATTAGATCCAATAAGTGATAAAATGAGGGAAAGTAGACTTTTGTGGCTAGTCATGTGTAGCATCGACTTAGAACAATACAGGTTAGAGGGAAATTTAGTTCAACGGGAAAGTTCTTAAAGGGCAAAAAGAAGGCCCAAAAAGATTATAATGGAAATACACTGAAAAGATATCGTGACTTATGATCTAATTAGGGTATGAACGTTGATAGAGTGGAATGACGGAACGGTATTAATGTAGTTGGTCCCAAATAATTGAAATAAGCCTTGGATGATGATAACGATCATTACGATGATGACAAAATCTTATCTAGGCCATTAAAAGACAATAAGGAAATCACACAAATAGGGGGGAGGGAAAAAAAGAGAAAAAAAATAAGAGAGAAATCACGAGACCTGAAATTTTGCACACGAATGGATCTCATCCAGACCATTAAAAGAAAATGAAGAATTCACATAGACACGAAGAAAAAGATAGAGAAAAAAAAACAAGAACTCCATGTTTAGTGAATCCCTTGGACCAAGTGCTTGGCCACGTAACAAGTATGCATTGACCTATATTTTTTATAGGGAAAATTACGAACTTTGATCCAACTTTCTTTACAACCTCTGTCGTGCTTTTTTTTCGCAACTTTTATCTAAAAACAAATTCTTATAGCAATACCCTTAAATCAAAAAGTCATAATTTGGAGGATGACAATACCTTTACCTGTATATGAAGGCGCCACATTTCCGTAGATGCTCAATCACCAAAGACGATCCGGCACATATTACTGCCTGATCGAAACCCATACTACATTAACTGCTGGACCACAACAACCATCTGCCAGATAAAATGCCAGACCGCAGCAACAATCTTTAGGACCACATTTACAAGTGCCTGACCAACGTCATTCAATGACCAAGGAGAGGGCATTTTAGCCCAAAGAACTATGAATATTTGACTTTGATGGTATTTGATATAAAAGTTTATTTTCAAGTAAAGTTGCCATAGAAAAGTTAGTTGGGGGTTTTTTTTTTTGAGTAAAGTTGCCATAGAAAAGTTAGTTGGGGTTTTTTTTTTTGAGTAAAGTTGCCATAGAAAAGTTAGTTGGGGGTTAGTTGATAGAAAATCTCCATAGAAAAGTTTAATATAAAAGTTGCCATAGAAAAGTTTAATATAAAAGTTGCCATAGAAAAGTTTAATATAAATTTGCCATAGAAAAGTTGCCATAGTAAAGTTGCCACATAAAAGTTGATTTTTGAGTCATGGGTTTTTTTTTAATTTTCTCTTCTTTGTTTATCAACTAACAATCCAGGTGGACCTAATTAGAGTTCAGTTATTTTCTTTTTCATTTAGGGAAAGAACACCATAATCCAATAGACAATGGAAAATCATAGTCCATTGGGTCATTACCGTCCATAAAAACAAAGGATGGTGATAGAGGGAGAGTGGGACTCACCATCAGGCTTAGGCCCCATAAAAATGGGGCCCAGTCTCCCCATCACCTTCAAAGATGTACGGCCATGACCCAACGGACAATGGTATCTCCACAATCCGTCTATACTTTGCTTTATAGGTATGGTGAAATTTTTATAAATTTGAAAGGTAGTCCAAGCATATAGCCCTGAAAAATACCTAAGAGATGCTAAGGAAGCATCATTGCATACTTTCCCTTCCATTTAATACCATTTTATATAAAGAAAACAAATTAAAAATCAAATGTATTTTTTCGGCAGAGTTACTCTGTTGAGTACTGTGTGCCAATTTTTTATATATACTATGTATCCCCATATATATACATACTATGCATCCCCAACTATAATCATACGGGTTGTAATTGGCTTTTTGGCTATTATCCATGCCTCAGGAGTTTAAATAGGCGTTTCTTATTTTATTAAAAAAAAGAAAGAAAGCACCGTTATGATTTAATTAAATAATTAAGAGGGATTTATTTTTTTAGTTGTAATTGGCTTTTTGGCTGTTCCCCATGCCTCAGGAGTTTCACGAATAGGCTTTTATTTTTTATTTAAATAAAAAAAAATCACCATTATGATTTAAGTAAAAAATTAAGAGTTAGTAAAAATAAAAAAAACACCATTATAATTTAATTAATAATTAAGAGGATTTTCGTTTTTTATTCACAAAATGACATGCAAATCGGCAAGATTTGATACATACGTCAACCTCTTGAAGGGGCTCCGTATCCTTTTACCAATACGTTACATAAGTACTAATGAATTTGATGCATACCTCTACCAATACTAATGAATAAAAACAAGTATTTTATCATATATATATACCTTATCTCTTTTTGTTATTCTTTTTTTTTTTAACATGGCTTGAATTCAATCGAATTACTCGAACTCGACTAAATAACTCGCCTCAGCCAAAGTCCGAGTACTTTTGCCGAGTCGTTTTTATGGACACTGAGCCAATCCATCAACACATGCATTATGCACATCATCTCACTATTGTTATCGGGAGAAGCATCACTCACCTGCCTGGTTTACCTCGGGCCCTAAATCATTGACAGCCATCTAGATCACACCAATTTAGTGAGAGTTTAACACAAGGTTGCAAGTTTTTTTTGTTTTCTTTTTATTATTAGCAAGATTGTCAATAATGGCCATTTATACAGTAGGGCCTTCAAAGCTAAAGGTGCATGGCCGTTGATGAAGAATGCAAAATGTCGTAAAAGATGCCTAGAAAAACATGAAATCCTAGATCCAATATCTTACATTCAAGGATGAGGATTTCTCCAGTGCACAAAGGAAGATCTTTTCTATAACAGAGAGCCCAGAGTAATTCAAAGATAAGCTTGAAGACTGAACTAAGCCCAAGGCCATTCTCATACTTCCATTTTTGAGAATTTTTTTGAAACTCAAATTGCATCTAAGTGGAATGTCTCCACTGTCAATAATGCTACACCAAATTGCTGCACAATGGAGTTTGGGGTCGTCTTCTAAGCATATCAAACTGGGAAACCTGGCTGTGGAACAATAGCACGATCAACTTTCAAGAACAACATCTTCCTCTCTTTTCAATTCGGTGCAGGGAAATTTTCTTTACTCCATAAAATATCTTTACTGGAGAACCTTCTTAGTGCATCAGTTCGAGGAAGAAAACCCCTGATTCTATTATTTAAAACACAAATGCATCAATCCACAGTGCACAAGTTTCCTTAGGCCTTTTGGGTTGATTTTTATTTTATTTAGCAAAATTATTGATATGCATGGAAACGTTTCCTTAGGATTTTAAGTTAGCAAGATATTTTCTTCCTCGAACAGGGAATAATGCTACACCAAATTGATGCATGCCCTAAGAAGTTCCTCCAGTTAGTCGATCTTATAGAGCACAGGAAATTTCCTTGCACCTGAATTGAGAAGGGAGGAAGTTGTTCCTCTTGTAAGTCGATCTTGAAGACCCCCCAGTGCAAGAATTCCACAGCCAACAATTACCAGATCGATATGATTGGAAGAAGACCCTGAATTCCATAGTTGCAACAATTTGATGTAACATTACTTACAGTGGAGCCATTCCACACAGATGCACAACCCTAATTTGAGGGATTTTTTCGACATGTTTTAGATATTTTTAGGATGAAACCCCTTATAAAATCATTAAAGGTTCAAATTAACTCTATTGACATTTGAGGGCATAGTTTTTCTTTTTTATTTTGAAAGATACCTCCCAAAAAAATAAACATAATTCGTCCTTGTTTGGTATTATAGAATACGGAACAATCATAGTCAATTTTTGTAATTTAGCCCCTAACCGGCCTTAACTGAATGATGAAAATACCCTAGTGTTACGAATACATTTTGTTTAATGTTAATAACTCATAAAAATTATGGGTGTTTTTGTCATTATGCACTAAATACTTTGCATGTATCAAATTATAAAAATGGAAAAAGTTTATATAGAACCGAAGATCTAAACAATCAAATTGAGTCTACCTCAAAAATCTCACTAGAAGAGGCTGTTTTGATGCCAAAATATCTTCAAATTGATCATCTCGACATCAAGATGCATGGACATAAGAAAAAAATAGATTTCAAGTTTTGGAAATAGTGTATTTTGTAACATATTTTTGGACGGTCAACTTTCGAGATTTTCAAGTTTTCATAGATCTGTCGATCTACACTATTTTTGAAGCTTTAAACTTTATAAATAAATATGAAAATATATTTTAAGGCGATCACAAAGATTTCCAATAGTGAAACCACATTTCTCGATACTATTTGAAGGTAGGCTCTAATTTGATTGTTTAGAGCCTAAGCACCATACGAACCGTGCCCTATAAAAATAACCCTAGTTGTTCCATATTACAAATACTGAACAATTTATTTCTTATTTGGCATGGTGAACAACTTGGGGCACTTTTATCCTTTGGATGAGGCTTCTTAGGGGTTAAATTATTGAAATATCCCTCACTGTTACTCGTTGCAAATAGGCAAATTTGGGTATTTTTAAATGTTTTCGAGGAGGTGTACAAGTGAAATAAAAAGAAAAAATATGCCCCTGATATTAATAGGGATAATTTGATCCCATAGATGATTTTTTAAGAGGTTTAATCCCCTTTAATGAAGTTTTTCCTATAGTTTTTTCATCTTATCGTATTTGTAATGTTGTTGTTTGCGTATTTATTTGTACTATTTTTTTTTGTTTCTAATCTTTTTTAGAGTTTCTTTGCCCGGTATACTATTCAGGCGAGTCAATTGTTACTCGACCAAGCTACTTAGGTTGGACAGGGACCAACTCCCGAGCCAGAACCCAACCCCTTGGGGGAGACCTTAGTGAGTGGGATTGAATACAAAGCCTACAGTGCCCCAAACTTTTTAGTGGTTCTCATTGTGTGGGGCTGGGTTACAGTGTGTAGTACAAGTGGTGATTGGATCATTTGCTCTGAAGGACGACAGTCCGAATTTTGAACCTCCATTGTTTTGTTGTTTGACAAGTGACTTGGGCTGGGTCTGTTATGGGTCATGGTTTCTTTAGTTCGATAAGTAAACCTCTCTCACTGTTTTTTTTGGGCGAATCAGTAGGGAAAGGGCTCCTCCTTTTAGTAAGAATTGAGCCTAGGACATAGCGTTGGAAAGCCTCAAGGAGAGGACCCTTGCCTTTGATGGAAATTGAGCCTAACACGAAGCGTTGCAAAGCGTCGAGCTTTAAAATCGAACCCCTCTGTCACAATGGGGATTAAGCTTTTGGATCTGAAATAGCCGGCATCAACTTATGCATCGTCTTCGGCCTCTATATTATTATTGAAACATGCTTTTGGCAGTGTCAAGATTGATGGTTTATTGTACCCTAGTGAGGATGTGTTTATGTCCTAAGCTACATCGACAAATACAGAGGTCTCTTTTCTTTAGGCTTGCATGGCAATTTCTTCACATGGAAATTTAGTAATAAAGGAAAGGTATTTGGTGAGTTAGACGAAGGGCTTATTTTTGTCCATGCTCCTTTTCAAAATTCATCTTAAAGATGGATTTGGGATTCAAAATTTTTGAGATTTTGCTAATCTTAACCATGATGTAGTCATGAATCTGGATTTTTTTGTTTTCAAAAAATAGAAATGGTATTTTAGAGTTTTTTTTTTTTTTTCATTGTCTAGACTTTTTATTGGAGGCACCATTTTTTGATGTTTATGCAAGAGATGGACGTCCAATGCACAAGGAGATGCATAAAGTTGTTTAATTCAGTTGACTCAGCATACATCATTAAAAAGATATGGCTTATATGTGTCCCCGAACTGATATGTAGATGCGCGTCGTCTCTCCATGATCCATTTGATATGAATTGTGTGTCCATCTTTAATATGGATGCTTGGTGTGTTAGGGACACTAATGTGAAATTGCATCCCACAATGCATAGTACACTTTTCTTTACTAAAATACCAATTAGAGATTAACCATTTAATAGAAAAAGTTTATTTAAGGTGTCAAATCTTTTTCTTTTTAATAGAAATTTAAGGTGTCAATCTTATATTATGGAAGTATGGCACCCATCAAAAACTCATGGGAAAAAGTTGTTTTGATGTTGAAAACCATCCAATCTATCATATTGATCTTGAGATGTATGGACGTGAAATAAAAGGGAGAGGATTTCAAGTCCTGAACATAGTGCATATAGTAGCGTATTATATGGACTACCCATTTTGAAGATTTTCAAGTGTACATACATCTACACTACTTTGTATATTTAAATGCCATAGTTAGAGATGAAAATGCATATCATCACACAGATTATTGGCATTGAAACGTCGTCTTTTAGCATCATTTGGGAGTGTGTCTTACTTTGATTGTTTAAGGCATATAAACCTCAACTTTTTCAATCTTTTATCCATTTGGAATGTTTCTAACTCAAGACCATGTAATTTTTTTTGGATATTTTGAAATTAAATCAAAAGATATATGTAAAGTGTTAAATCATTCATCTGTTGTGGGTAATTTGATAAACTTTTTATGACATATAATAACTTTTGAATAAAATATTATTACAATATCTAGCGACTTCGAAATTTAAGGGTAATATCTCTTACAATTTGTAGAATAAAAGATATATATTCAATATTATGTATTTTATGCCGATATTTTTTGAGCATTTTATGACAAAATTACATGTTCACCCGTAAGATGGGAGTTCCCATGAAACACTCCAGTTTACTATTCTTGCATGCTTATATTCTCCAAAGTATACAAGTAGATCATTTACTTTTGGTATAAATATGTCAAAATCACTCTTATCTGTATCTCAAATCAGGTTATTATTAGAGTGTCATTGGTTAGACTCAAAGTTTAGAAAAAATAAAAAAATTTGTCAAATTTCTTGACAGACCCCAAGCCATCCAATTTGATATCTAATGATGACTAAAAGTAATTATGACCTTATAACAAAGATAAATTGTCTCGTTATATTCAATACCATAAAAATTTTCTTTGATTTAAAATTTTGATCCACTTTAGAAGTAGTCAAGGATTACTTTCAAATAAAAAAAGGGTGCGGTTTGTATAGAGGTGAGGCTCTAAACAACAAAGTAAAGTGCACCTTCAAATAGTGTCAAGAAATGTGGTTTGTAGAAATCTTTGTGATAGCCTTAAAATATATTTTTAATTTTAATTATAAAATTTAAAACTTCAAAAATAGTGTAGATTGAGCAGATCTATGAAAACTGAAAAATCTTGAAAATTCATCATCCAAAAATACATCACAAAATGCAATATTTTTAAAATTTGAAATCCATTTTTTTCTCATGTCCATGCATCATGTTGCCGAGATGATCAATTTGAGGATATTTGATCAACAAAATAACTTCTTCTAGTGAAAATTCTTAAGTGGGTTCTAATTTGATTGTTTAGAGCCTCCGCTCTATATAAACTTTTTCCATAAAAAAAATAAATTTTCTAAATAAAAATATATTTTATTAGAAGGACTGAGAACATGATGTGCTCCCATAGGGCGATAGCACAAGTTTGATGGGGTTACAAAACAAGGCCGAACAACTCCTTGTCCTCTTTTCTAAAGTGTAGCAGAATCGATTTCCTAGATGTCGGTTCAAAACTTGAACGTCGCCTATATTTTGGGAGAAAAAGAGATGGGCACGAATAAAATAAATATTTGAGGATATTTTGTAAGGAAAATTGTATCGTGCATGCTGGACCGCATTTCTACCTATATGGTGTTGAAAGTGTAGAGCTTCAAAAAGATGGATGCAAGTAGATGTTCCATCTAAAAACAATGGAAATTACCGGTCCAAATGCTTTTTTACTTGAATTTTTATTTTTTAGTTATAAAATTTTATTTATTTTTTCATATTCATGATCTCCACGATAGAAATTACATGTCCTTAAAAATTAAGTGTTAAAATCCATCTCAAATTAGATTTATTAAGAGGCCCGCATTTCTACATATGCGGGCTTGGCCGCATAGAAACTAGGTCCATTTTTTAATCCATAAAGTATAAGAGTTATTAGCATAAATTTCTTCAAAAATTAACAAATGATGAGATAGTCCAATAAAAAAGCTAGAAATTCCTCCATTCAGGGACATCGCAAGTTTAAAAATAAATATCCAAATTGATCTTGTTCTTGTTTTGTAACTCTGTACAAGCAGATATATTTTTATTTTAAAAGAAGTTATATTGGGTTGAGGCCCTAAACAATCGAACTAAGTCACGTCTTAAAAATTCACTAAACGAGGTTGTTTTGATGCTGAAAAACCTTCAAATTCGATCATCTTGACCTTAAGATGTATGAACATAGAAAAAATAGATTTCAAGCCTTGAAAACAGTGCATTATGTAATGTATTGTCTAGACCGTCAATTTTTCAAATTTTTAAGTGTTCATAGATCTACTCGATATATACTATATTTGAAATTTGAAATTTAATAATCATAAATAAAAATAAACTTTCATGCCATCATAACGTTTTTTAATACCGAAACCTTATATTACAGTACTATTTGAAGGTGCACCATTCTATGATTGTCTAGGGCCGCGGCCATGTATAAACCACACCTTTTTGATAAATTGATCTACTCAAGTTATTTGAACAAGTGACATAAATACCCCTAATAAGTTTTTTATGCAAAATATTATTATATTATGAAAACTAAAACAAATAAGAATATTTTAGTAAAAAGATTGTACACATTGAGACCATTTACTTTTAGTGGCACAACGCGTTTTGGGTGTGGCACAAAGTTTGAAAAAAAAATAAAAAATAAACTTTGAGTTTTGTTAATAAAATAAATGAGCCACTCAATTTCACATCCAATAGTCAACATTAAATATAACACCCTTGTATGGTTTCATTTTTCACTTTCTTTTTAGTAAAAGAAAAAGTTTATATAAGGTTGTAATTTTAAAATGTAGAATTAAAGATGCACCTAAAAATCCATTAGAAATGTTATTTTCAATCTCGAAAAATCATCTATGAGATTATCTCAACATCGATATATATAAATATGAAAAGAAAAAATATTTTGAGTCTAAAAAATAGTACATCTTACAACATATTATCTAGACTGTCCATTTTCAAGATTTTCATAAATTTATAGATCTGCTTGATTTTAACTATTTTTTAAGTTTAAACTTTTAGAATAAGATATAAAAAATAAATTTTTAGATAATCTTAAAAATTTTGTACACTAAAATTAGCTGTTCTAAAAAAATTTGGAAGTGAGCTTTGATTGGATTGTGTAAGGTTCCAAACCAAAAGATATTTGAATACTCGAAATCTAGGTTGAAACTTTAAAATCCGGAAAACTTATGCCTTCGATACACTCCTTAATTGACTTAGCTCAAGGTTTGAATGCTACTTTACAGCTGGATAGCACTACTTTCTTTTCTATACAGAACAAAAATAAAGAATACGAGGGCCCACATTCTGGAATAAAGTCATCAACCCGCATCCCTAACCACTGAACGTGATCATAAATAAAGAAAAAGATCAAAATAAGAAAATAAAATAACTTTAATTAAAATGAACAAAAATAAAGAATACGAGGGCCCACATTCTCGAATAAAGTCATCAACCAGCAACCCTAACTACTGAGCATAAATAAAGAAAAAGGCCAAAATAAGAAAATAATATGATAAAATAATAAAATAGTTTTAATTAAAATGAATTAGTTTTAAATAAAAAAAATGTCTAAATATTGTCCCTTTTTTTTTTATAAAAGGTAAAAAGTTTATATACGGTTGCAACTTTAAAATGTAGAGTTACATATGCATCTCAAAAATCCATCAAAAAATGTTGTTTTAATATTGAAAAACCATCTAATTGAACATCTCGTCACCGAGATGAATGAATATGAAAAAAAAAAAAAAATTGAGCTTAAAAAATAATGCATCTTGCAACACATTATCTAGACCGTCCATTTTCAAGATTTTCATATATTTATAGATCTACTTGATTTTGATCATTTTTAAGTTTAAAATTTTATAATTAAATATAAAAATAGATTTTTAGATAATCTTAATAATTTTTTACACCAAAATTACATGTTACAAAAATATTTGGAGGTGCACTTTAATTGGATTGTTTAAGGTTGCAACCTTATAGAAACCGCACCATTTAGGAAAACATAAGCTTAGCCCGGCTACTTTGGAGCTATTTTGTGGCCCTAGCTTTAGTTTTTAGAGTATAGCCGGCTGCTTGACTAATTTTCAACCTTGAGCATGAGTGGGAGTGGCAACAGGTCGGGTCGGTATTTAACTATGTTTAGATATATTTTATATATTGGGATCTGAAAAATACTATTGGACTTGGACCAATGCCCAATTAGACCCAATCATAGACCCATACTTGAATAACGTTTAGGTCCAAGATTTAGTTCTGGATCTGGACCTAAACTAGGTTCTAGACTTGACCCATTGGGTTCAATTTTGGGACCCATACCCGGACATGGATCAGGTCTACTTCTCAAGTCCTGGGTTGGGTCTGGTCCATTACCACCCCTAAGAATGAGATCCAGAGTCTAGAGTCAGTCTGGACTCTAGACACTATGACTGACTCTAGACACTATGATAAATAGCAAAACCGCACCACATAACGCAGCTCGAAAAATTTCAATGCCAAAAACCATTGTGATGGTCTTAAAATTAACTCTCTAATTATAAAATTTGAAGCTTCAATCAAATGTAATTATAAACACCCGAAAATAGGTAGTCAACATAATGTGTTTACTTTCATAACAATATAAAGCTGAGTTAAATTATCTAAATCTGTGAGGTAGAAGTTCTAATCCATATACAGAGATCCAATCCATGTCAAGACAAATTTCACTTTGTTCTTTATTAAAGAAAAGGAACCTGATAGCAATTTTCAATAAAGTAAACGAGTAAAGGGATTAAAGTAAAGAAGAAATTTCTCATCGATTTCGTGAAAGGCACGCCAAGTTCCTATAAAAGGTTAAGAAAAGGCCCAGTGACTGAAACAGAGAGATGGAGACCACGGGGAAGAGAAAGTTAGATGGAGATTGAGAGTGAGGGGTTTTTAGATTGTGAATGTAAAGAATAGCCCTGCTAGAGAAATCCTTTTTGATTACATGTTGAAGCCTTTTTCCTTTTACCAGTTTTCAGAGATGATGCCTCATCTCAATCTCAATCTCTCAGGGTTGGGTATGGATCTATGTTTGTGGATCGCCAAATGTACCCTTCTACAAATGGAGGAGTTAAGACAGTTGACCATGGTGAACATGGGAGTGGGATCATATTTACAAGATGAAGCTAACAGGCAAAATCCTTCCATTAACGAAGGAAAGAGTAGCGAGATGCAAAGAGAGGTTGTGGAGGCTTACCCCTAGCAACCACATCAAAGGATTTTTTGTTTCGTTTGACGGCTACCAAGTGCACGTGATGCATCAAGTTGTTATGAAGGTTTGTCCCTTGCGATATAGGGGTCTACCCCTCGCAACAACCTGTTCGCCGCATCTCATACTAATTTTGTCATAGTTAGATTGTTTCTTGTATTGTTGCTACATAGGGGTCTACCCCTCGCAACAACCTGTTCGCCGCATCTCATACTAATTTTGTCATAGTTAGATTGTTTCTTGTATTGTTGCTACATCGACAATTGCTTCTTGTATTGCTCTATTTTTTTTTAAAAAACACCTTTTTATGAATAAAAAGATTGTGGAGGTCTATTGCAAAGACCCTTTTTTTTTTGTAATTAAAAAAGGGTAGGTCATTGGGGATTTGCGCCCTACCCTTTGGTGAGAATGGAGTCAGAGAATTCTTTGATACTTTTATTTCCAAGGGTTATTCAACAGATTTTTATTTGGTGATTTTATAATGTAAAATAATCCGAGCTGCGACTATATCTTAAATTAGCAATCAATTTCAATCTTAGAGACAACACAATCTTGAATTACCAATCGCGATTGGTAATTCAATCTTAGAAACGATTCATTGATGTAAAGCATGTTCTTTTTGTTTGTCTTGCTGGAGTCCTTATTTCACAAATTCGAGTTGTGTTGGGTAAGGTTTGAATCTTAGATTTCATATATAATGAGTCAAAACACTAAAAATTCAACTATGAATACTTGTGACTAGTGTTTTAAAACAAGTATTGTTTGGGCAATGATCATTCACCTACAGGTTCATGACAGATTGTGGATCGCTGATCCGAATCAGGTCTAAAATGGTTTGAATTCCAAAACAACATGAAAAAAATAAAATAAAAAAATTAAAATATGGTTTTTCGGGTGGAGATTTGGAGGGGCTTAAAAACAAGTGTACTTTAAAAAAATATATAAATATGGGTTTTTGGAGAATCAGTACCTAGACTCATAATTCCCATCCAAATCGTTGTTTACTAAGTTCTCAAATACTTGAAAACACTAACCTAGGGTTCAAGCAATTAAGACGGAACTCGGCATAGTCTGATTTCCATATTTTCAAACCTTAATTTATTGCAACAGCTTCGTAGCCAATAAAGAAGGTGTCTCATGCTTTGTAAGTAGCTTGCCTTGTCCTCTTTCCTTTTGATTAGAGAGAAACATTGATGTGAGGCCATCTGAGCCCATCTCCGAACCATTTAGACTATACTAACTTTGTTGCTAACGGGTGGATCAGTAGACCCGAGGGGCCGGCTCATACTGGATCCGGGTGAGGATCTAGAGAATGGACCCAATGGGTCAAGTCTTGGTCTACTTGACCTGAATATGATGCAGGTCCTGATGTACTTGAAACCCAATTTATAGAACTAGTTGTCATACTCCTTCATAAAAACAAGGTTGGAATGTTCTACATTGTTTCTAATCTTGGTAAACATTCCAATTGATTATCACAAGTTCCAGATGTATGAACATGATAACAAAAAGAAAGATTTCATATCTTATAAATAGTACATCTTGTAACTATCTAGATTATTTATTTTCAAGATTTTCGAATATTTATGGACCTGCTCAATCTGAATCAAAGCTTTAAATTTCATAATTAAGAGGTGGAAACAGATTTTCAAGTCATCAAAGAATTTCCGACGCGATAACTGGTTTAGAGGTGAGCCTTACTTTAATTGCTTAAGGTGGGTGCTTTATATAAAAACACTTTTTTCTAAGTGGCTTAAAAATAGGGCTCCATCATGAATGTCACAAACCATACTAGGCCCTTAGAAACAAATAAGTCCATCCAAAAAAAGAAATACAAATGCCTTCATATTACGAATCTATCTTACATAATGATAAGGTCCTGAAGTCTTTTGAGGATAATTTACCGAAAAGTATACAACGAGACCGTTCAGTTTTTGTATATGGAGGTCACAATTAACCTTAACATATGTGAAATTAAGCGGCAAAATTTATTCTATTGATTAGAATCAAAGTTCAAAAGAAATTTTTTTGAACTCTGTAAAATTTTCAAACTGTCACATTTCACATCAGATAGTTATAGATAATTGTGACTTCCTTGTACCAATAGTAAATAGTTTCATAGTAGATAATATAGCTCAAACCACTTCTTAATTAATGTCAATTGTACATTAGCATTAATTCAAGTATTATATACGTTTAAGAACCCAATAGTGAGAGTTTTGGAACCATGGCGAAATTTATTAACATGATCCACATTTTTTCTATAATGTAAAGAGGTTTCAAAAATTGGAATAAGATTAGACCCGAGTTCATTTCCCCGTCCAATTTGGGCAATTCCAAGTCTGCCCAAGCTATTTCTAACAAAAAAAATTTAAAAATAATAAGAAACTAGAAGACTGAAGTGATTTTGGTAAATTTCCTTTCACTAATTTTTTCATATTCTTTTAAAAATAACATTAAGACCATTCATTTCTTCATTGTCCCGGTTGTTGGAATGGTGTTTGTGCACCGTTGCAACGTCCTTATTATCTGGATGCTGTACTTTTCCATAAAGAAAATGCAGATAAAAGCCCCCGAACTCTACAAATATGAAGAACGAATTTTTACATGTTTCTAAATAGAGGGTGGGGTTTGTATAAGATGTCAACCTTAAACATTTACATTAAGGCTCATTCAACCTTAAACAATTCAATTAAGGCTAATCTCTAAATTTTATTGGAAGATGTAATTTTGGCGTCCAAAATTCTTTGGATAGCCTCGAAGGCTATTTCCATTTCTAATTGTGAAATTTAAAACTCCAAATATATTACAGATCGAGCATATCTACATACAATATACTCTAGAATAGGCGTGCCTTAAACCCATAAAAAAATATTATCACCCTGTATAAACCTTTCTTTATTTATTTGGGACATAACATTCATTATAGACTAGCCTTTTCCAAGGCCAAAAATAAAATTTATTTTCTATTTAAAAATGATATTAATATGAAATTTCAGTTTCATAGTAGATTTAATAAAAAAAAATTTGAATAAAAAGTACTAATCAAAATAAATTTAAGGGTATTTTGGTAATTTTTATTTAAAATATTTTTAATTTTAGTTCTCTTTATAAAAATAAACTTACATCTTAAAATTTGGATAAATATTTTATTAAATAAAAATAAAAATATGAAACCAATTTTTTAGCTGTTAGATATGGCCTTATGAAATTTCAACCATTGGAAGGGTACAGGTGCACCCTTCCCGCCGTCCACACTTGTTTCAAAAAAAACAAAAAGTTCATATAGAGGGTGTGATTTGTGTAAGTTTCGACCTAAAAAAATTTAATTAAGGTGCACCACCAAAGCTCATCGAAACATGTAATTTTGGTGTTGAAAATTCAAAGATGACCTGAAAAACTACTTCACATCTAATTATGAAATTTCAAACTAAAAAAATATACAAGAGCAATGATCCAACACAGCAGTTGTATAATAGTATAATACAACGACGCTTCTAGAAACCATGTTTGTGGTATTTGTATGACCTCAAATTCTGCACACACACTCTCTTCATCTCAATAATCAATCCCCCTAAAAAAAATTTCAATTTGAGCCCTAGATATGGTAAAAAAATGAGTCTCACTCCAAAAACGAATCTAGGCCATTCATTTTGTGAATTTCAAGATCTTAGCCTTTATAAATTCAAAATTATTTTTTTATTTTTTAACATTATTCTTGATAATAAAGCCATTCAAAAAAATTAAAAATGAAAAAATCCTTCTAAGGCCTAGATCTAAGCATCTCACCAAAATGAACGGTCGATGTTAATTGGGCTAAAAAATACTTTTTAGGTTGTGTTTTCCATTTTTTCCTTTTTTTTTTGTGATTGTTCATTAGAATGAAAAAATTGTATATTTCAAATTTTGGATCAAACAAATGGTCATAAAATAATTTTTTAAAATTATTGCATCATATTACTATACAACGGTTGCATGAAATCATTGCTCAATATACAAATGGAGCATATCTATGAACACAAGAAAATATTGAGAATGTATAATCTAGAAAATGTATGACAATATGTATTATCTTTAGTACTTTAACATTTTTCTTTCTTCATATACATACAACTCGATGATGAATTGGAGGGTATTTTACCATCAAAATAAGTTTTTGCGATGGATTTTTGAGGCTCGCCTTTCTTTCTACAGTGTAGGATTGCACACCTTATATAAACTTTGTTCTTATATAGAAGGTAATCTGTGAATAATATAGAATACGGGTATCTCGTAACAAAGTGTATAGAACGCAAATAGAATAGATGATAGACAGGCCTCCACACTACACCCATAAGCACCCTGGAGGAGGATTTACTATTGAAAAGGGAGAGCAGTGGAGCATTGGCCCTTATAAAAAGAGCAAATTCACACCTCAAATCCTATCCGAAATAGTAATTTGAAATTACTATTTGGTATTGAAAAACCCTCAAATGAATCATATCAACAATTATAAATCAAAAATAAAAATTTTCAAAAGCCTTAGACTATTTAACTTTGTTTCGAAGAGGTTACAATTGCTATTGATTATTAGATGTCAAATTTGATAGCTTAGGGTGGAGGATGAAGTTTACAAAAAAATTATTTGAACTTTGAGTACCTTATTTGAATTATGATTGACAAAAGTAATTGTGACCCTATTGTATTAAAAGTAAATGGTCTTTATGTAAATAAAATACATCTTAGAACATTATATTGAATTATCTATCTTCAAGTGTTGATTTGATGATGATCATCATCATCATCATTTTAGCCTTTTTCCAATTAATTGGTGTTGGCTATATGAATCCTGGTTATCCATTGTTCTATTAAAAATCATATCCTCAGTGAGGTAAAAAATTCTCATATCTTTTCAGATTACTGCCAACAATTTCATTTTGGGTCAACCATTTGCTCAAAACACGTAGCTTCTGGGAACACCTTAGCATAAACAGATACTATAGATTTATTATGATTCATAATGAATTTTGACAAAATTTTACATTGGCTGCCTATCTAATATATAAGGTGCAGTTTGCATACGGATGCATCTGTAGGTGTAGAGGTAAGGTGCACCTTCACATTTTATCATGGTATATAATTTTGATGTAAAATGTTCTTCAGATTACCTCAAAATCTATTGTTATATCTAATTATAAAATTTTAAATTTAAAAAATAGTTCAAATCAAGTAGATATATAAACATATGAAAACCTTGAAAATGGATGGTGTAGATAATATGTTGTAAAATGCACTATTTCCGAGACTTAAAATCTTTTTATTTTTTATGGTCATACATCTCGATGTTGAGATGATCAATCAAATGGTTTTTCAACATAAAAACTACCTTTTCTCATGGAGTTTTTAGGGCACCCGTAGTTCTACATTATAAAGTAGCATCTTTAAAAAAACAACATTTTCCGCTAATATAACCATGCCTTTTTACCTGGGCATAAGATGGATCATCACCTAATAAAAAAGATATGATGATTATAGTGATGATAAATTTATTTTAATTTTTTTTTTCCCATATCTAGCTGATTGGCCGAATCTTGATAACAATGGGTCGGCTCCCGTATTCAAAATAGGGAAAGCTTTCTATGTTTCCCCTGCACCATAAAAGTTCTATATTCCCCCTACCATCCAACCGCCCATTTTTTTATCAAGAGAGCCACTCATCGTTTGATCTTAGATCCGACGTCCCAAAGTATTTTATTTTTAATTTTTTAATACAAATTTTTTGAATATGAAATTTGGCACATGTCATCTTCTTATTTGGGCGCACCTATAAAAAATATTAACAATAATTTTTCGATAAAAAATAATGATCAAAATACCCCTTGAAACTTTCAAGGATATTGATCATTTTATTTTATTGAAAATATTTTTTTTATATTTTTCGTTAGTGTGAGTTTAATAGAGGAATGGACGTCCAAAAGTTGGTATCAAAACAACTTATAAAAAAAAATTTAAAAATAAAACAGTATAGAGACGTGATATTGTGATTGGGGCAATCTTAGCCCTCCATTCAAAAAATTGACGGTTGGATAAGGGGAGCATAGAACTTCTATGGTATAGGAGGAATATAGAAAGCTTTCCCTTCAAAATATACAAGATTTGAAAACTTTTCCTTGGATCATCTCGAGCTTTTGATTTTTGGAAAAATATCTCATTAACCTCTATTTTGAACTTCTATATCTCATGAGGTTCAAGAATTGAAAATATTACCGGTAAGCAAAATGTCTCCATCTTTTCTATCTTACAACTCTCTGGGATTCTTTTGACCATAAGCTTTTGATCGAAACAAACATTAAAAGGACATTCTATTCAAACTCTATTTCTCTCTAAAACTCTATCTCTCTCTCTTCGCTTCTCGTTGAGTTTATTACCATAAGTTTTTGATCAAAACAAATATTAAAATGACATTCTATTCAAACTCTATTTCTCTCTAAAACTCTATCTCTCTCTCTTCGCTTCTCGTTGAGTTTATTAGTTAAGGGGTTTAGCTTGGGCTCGAACATGAGCACACTTTCTTATGTGTATGAAAAAAATGAAGTTTTAGAAAAAAAAATAGAAGTTTTAAGTTATAGAGAGAGAAAGATGGAGTTTGAATTTTAGAACGAGAGAGAGAGAGTTTTATGCCTTATTTATTCGGGAGTAAAAGAAATCGGGGGTACGTTTTTTTTTGAAGTAACCATGGTCCACAATATTTGAGTAATGGCAACGTGGCCTTGTCTTGGTGCTCCGCTTTGACAGAAGCTTTAATAGCTGGCATCCACGACTTTCTTGTCTTTTTTTTCTAAATTAATATAAATAAAGATGCCACATTATAGAAGAAAGCAACCACTACGTAGTATCTACGAAAGCTATAATAAATTAGAGCTAAAAGAAGCCAAAAACTAATAATTGGGAACTTTGAAAATAGCACCAAGATTCAAGTAAAGGACAATAATGGTGTGCCGACAAAATCGTCCATTGAGCAATTCCCAAACATCGTGCAATCCCATAAATAAATTCAAGCACTTAGATTTTTTAATGGGTGCGGTTTGTATCAAGCCTAGGCTCTAAACAATCAAATTAAAGCCTACCTCCAAATAGCATCTGGAAATGTGGTTTCAATATTGGAAATCTTTGTGATAACTTTAAAATATATTTTCATATTTATTTATGAAGTTCAAAGCTTCAAAAATAGTATAGATCGTAGTATCTATGATATCTTAAAAATTGTACGTTACAAAATACACTATTTTTAAAACTTACGATCCATTTTTTTCTTATGTTCATGCACCTTAATGTTGAAATGATCAATTTGAAGACATTTGAGCATCAAAACAACATCTTCTAATAAAATATTTGAGGTAGGTTCAAATTTGATTGTTTGGAGTCTCGACTCTATATAAAATTTTTGCCTTTTTTTTATTTATGTATTAGTATATGAATCATTTTAGGATCTTAAATTTTGCGAGTATAACTCTTCAATTATAGAAGTATTTTTTTTTGTTTTCAAATTGAGCTTTCTATGTATTAAAAAAATAATATCCGAGGATTAAAAAATCATTATATTTCTTAAAAGTGAGATCTAAGTGTGAAAAAAATCAAAATTTAATTTTTATAAAATAATCATTTTTTGTTTTTAAGTAGTTATCAAAATTTCAAACCAAAAAAAAAAAAAATTCCAATAGTTAGAGAATAAATAGACAACATGCTCTTGCATAGTATAGTAAATATGCTTTTTAAATATTGAATATAATGATAATATTTATCTTTTCGTACAATATGACCACAATTACATACAACCATTCTAAGTAAAATATAAAAGCTTAGATGTGTCACAAAGTTTAAAATGAAGTTGAAACTACTAAAATAAATGGAGCCACACAATTCCATATCTAATAGTCAATATCTAATAGTCAAGATTAAATGTGACCACTTTGTACAAAGATAAATCATCTCCATCCATACTTTTTTCATTTAAATTAGCAAGAATGAGGGATGAATTGAATTGATAACCACTAAATTTGAAAATAACTTTCAATAAAGTAATAATTTGATAACAACTTTCAATAAAATGAAGGACGGCTAAAAGTAAAAGGTTAATTTCGTGAAGGCCACGCCATGTTTTTATATAGGGATAACAAGAAGCCAACTGTTAGGCCAGATGGGGTAGTGTGAAATTTGATGCTTCTATTTCTCAGAGAGAGGGAGAGGGAGAGAGAGATAGGAAAGAAATGGGTAGGGTGCTATCTGATGCTGCTGGTCCTTAGACAGAGAGAGAAGCTGAGTTTTTGAACGAGTGTGAGAGATTTCATTGGGGTAAGGTGAAATTTAATGCTGTCACTTTAGATAGAGCGAAAGGGTGTCGATGATTCTGTGAAAGAAGGATTAGCTTTCTAACTCTTATATTCACGTTGTTCATGTTTTTTTTGCAGGTTCCAGTCTTTCTCAACCGTAGTTATAGAGGATGGCTCGTCATAATCTCTCGGTTGTGTGCTCAGATGTGCCTATCGGCAGAAATGAATTAGAGAAAAAGGAACAACTTGAACATGGAAGTGAGATCATATACGTGGGAGAGAATTATGGGGCTGAATTCTTCTCACAATTGGGCATCTTCTTGATTGATGCAATACAGTCTTGAGGAGGCCGATGATAAAGTTCCTTTATGTTTTAGAGGACAGGATAGTGGTGGATAGAGATAATATGGTGGTTTACCCCTTGCGATCATGAAATACTGATTCTTTATGAGGGTATGGAGATATAACTCATGCTTCTTGTATTGCTCTATACCTTTAAAAGATAAAATATGTGGTTGATAAGGTGAGCTAATGCGAACGTATGCCCCTTGCGACACGAAGGTTTGCCCTTTGCGATAGGTTTGCCCCTTGCAATACGAGGCTTTGCCTTTGCAACGACCTTCAAACGTATGAAAATATATAATTTGATGTATTGCTTCTTGTAGTGCTCTATTGTCTAAAAACTATGAAAGATAAAATTTATTGCTTCTTGTATGCTTTATTTATGTGATTCATGTAAAAGTTTTTTTTTTTTTCACATTTGATAATGAAATGTACTGAAAAATGTTGTACATTAGTGCACATATATCAGCATCGGACTAAATCACTTAGGCTTGACCAGTAAGATCACAAATTGGTCCCTTAAATGGTAAGTCAAGCGAAAATTGGTTTTAATCGAAAATAAACTATTAATTTTGGTTGGATTGTTTAATTAGTTTTGATTGAAAAATTGTTAAACAGAGCAGTATTTTTTTTTAAGAGTAATAATTTTATAAGACCCTCTTCCATGTATGTGTGTAGGATCTCAAATGATCATTATTAAAATTGGTACGGATTTATAAAAAAATTATCACGGGTGTGACATGTTAAATTTAATGATACACATGGACGAAAAAGGGTCCTAAAAAGGTATTTTTTTTAATACATTCTATCTTTAAATTTTTGTATTTTATTTTCTTTTAAAAATTTACTCCAAGCAATTCAATGTTTGGCATTTTCATCGACGCTACCGGAGTTTGAATTCTCCAAATTTTTGTTTTCTTCTAATTATTATTATTTGGTGATGTATGGCTAGGTGTTTTACGAAATGAGCTTAATCTTTGTGAACCGTCGATTAGGGTTTCTTAGGCTTTTTAAAGAATTGGGGTTTTTGAAATAAGATGAAGATTAAACCTTTTGTTTTGTTAAATCCCAATTGGAAACTAAGAATTCACCGTCCCTGTTTTAGAGCGGAAACTCCAACTCAATTATTCCTTTTTCATGTGGGGTTTCCGTTGCAGTTGCTTTGACAAGAGAGAGAATTCGAGCGAAAAGACGAGGACAAAAGCAAGGCTCTTTTGAAAAAGTTGTTCCTCCATGGAAAAGGCAACACGTTTCAACTTTAACAATTATTGATTATAGATACCAAAAAGAAAGGAAAAATGATAACACAAAAGTTTTATGGAAAAACGTAAGGAGAATTGTTTTATGCGGGCTCTCCAATTTTTTTTTAATAAAATTATTATTTTTAGTTTGTAAAATTTATTCATTTTTTCATATTCATGGTTTCAATGTTAGAGATAATGTATTTTTAAAAATTAAGTCTAAAAATCCATCTCAAAATTAGATTTATTAAGATACCTGTATTTCTCCATGTACAGGCTTGGCCGCATGCTAACTGCATTAAAAAAAAAAAAAAAGGTAAAACCTCACCTGAAAGCCCCATGGTTCCAGGTTGGAAAACTTCAAGTCATCGTCTCGCTATTGATCAACTATAGTTGTGAAAAAAATTAGGATTTCATCCCTTAAAATGTAGTCCTTATTGATCAATTATAGTTGTGAAAAAAATTAAGATTTCATACCATAAAATATAGTCCTCATTGATCAATTATAGTTGTGAAAAAAATTAGGATCTCATACCTTAAAATATAGTCCTATTGAATGAGGTTTCCTTACTCTCACAATATGTGAGTGCTTATAGTATGCTCCTGCAGTGGCAATACTATGCAGTCACGCCCTCTAGCAAAATAGCTACTAGTGAATTTTTTTTTGAGTCCATGTTTGGGATTCATCTGAGCACTAGATGATTATTATCAAATAAAATTATTTGGAATTTTACTTCTAGTAGATCTTGATCTTTCACTCCAAATATTGGATAGTTCCTCTACAATCTTGAGATGTCATTTTTTTGTAGACATCTAGAGATTGGGATCTTTTTATTTTTTTCTTGTTTTTTCTTATTTGTTCCTTAGGTTCTAAAAGATTGCATCCCCAAAAAATTGGTAACTAAAAGATATTGCTAGGATTAGTTTTGACCAAGGGAGTAGATGGATAGTATACTCTCGCGGGAGTATGAAATCTTTGGCATAAGACATATAGGACAAATATGAATTCTCAATTTTTTCGACATCCTTAATTTTCGCTTTTAAGCAAGAACCTTAGGTATTGGTGTCTTTATTTTTATTTAATTGATCATTGTTATTTTAGTACACAAAAATGTAGAGAACTGATGAACTCAACATATACAAAATTTTACACTTCTCTTATTCGGATTCTATAAGAAAAACAGAGAATAGATCAACCGAAGAAAAATAAAACAAAATTGGAAAATAAAACAAAATTGGAAAGTAAAAAAATGGTCATCAAACTAGAGTTTAGTAAGCAACAAGAAGTTCTTCGAGGACTCGTTCCCTAGCCAAGGAATCTGCTCACTATCCTTCCCTATGATTGTGAGCTAAATGCACCTTCATTTGAGCAAGCGGTCCTAAAGTTCATTGAGAGTATTTCTCAATGTGGGGCAAAACCTTTGATCCACTCCGATTCATGTTTTAAGAACGGCCCCTTTTTTAGAGATCTCTCTAAACAAAGCGCTCCAAAACTTTGATGGGCCGGTTTGTCGGACCGTCAACTAGTGTTTTGGCCATTCTAGTCCGCAGTAAAATCGAGTTTGATTGAAAAATGATCAAAATTAATGTTTGATTGGTTTTTAACGAGGGGTAAAAATCGAGTTTGATTGAAAAATAATCAAAATTAATGTTTGACTGGTTTTTAACGAGTAGAATCAACTGTCTTTGAACGGTCAGATCAGTTAATGAAGGTAGGCATTTATTTTTTTAATATTTTTATATTCTTGAAACACTATTCCCATTTTTTTCATTTTTCTAAAAGTGCCGAGTTTGAACTTGTCCCTTCGGTTTAGGTGGTTTGCCTTTCTGCTGTAGAACGGATAAGGGCCTGAGTGGCATGCATCTTAGGTTCCAATTTGGTGGCGAATTATGATCTTCTTGTAGAAGAAACAATGTTGGCTCTCCATTTTAATCATGAATGCATCAAGAAGATTCTCAGCATCATATGCCATCTATCTTCCTTGCTCCCCAAAGCTATCTGCACTTTCTTGTTTGTGTCCTCCATGAAGACAAACATGGTTTTAAGCTTATCTAAGAGCCTAACAATATGGTCATGTGCTACAGAGAGTAGTCATACTTCTTGTGTTAGTACCAGTGCTATTCTTGATCCAAATCATCGATTCGGATGTGTAAATGATCAGGATTTAACCTGTTCTGGGTTGGTAGGTCCCAATCCAGATTCTCTTTGAAATCCCCTTTTTCATTTTTTTTTCTCTTTTTTCTTTAAGCTTATCAAATGTTATATTTGATCCCCGCTAAATTCCCACCCCATAAATATCTTTATATTTATATTTATTTTATTTTATTTCGATCATCGATCGAGACGATCTGAGAATGATCCGGATCACTGATCTTGCTGATCAGAATGAGGTTCATGGGTGGAGTATCCACCTCATCAATCCGTGTTTGAAAACATTGGTTAGTACTATATCCACCTTTTGCAGTAAGAATAGCATTGCACCATTATAGCCCTGTCTCTCCGGTTTCCCATTGTTAGCGGTTGTTTGAATCGCATGGTAATGTCTGTTTTTATTGGAAACGGTGTCCCAATGACATAACAATTTGACGGAGGGCAAGGAGGTGTTGAAAGGCTTGAGGAAGCGAATTGAGTTTTAGGCATACTTCAATTTGTAGGTAAGAAAGGCAAGGGAAGGATCCCTTCCAACTATCTCCTCCCCGTAATCAAACCTTTGGATAACGAGTACTGTGAGTGAGGGAAACGATCCTCTATGACAAGCTCCAATTCTTTGACCTATGTATGCACCAGCAAGCAAGCAGGTAGAGGTAGGATAGGTTAGGAAGGGATTGGAGAGCAACAATGGGGTCATCACTTAACCTACTATTCAGCAACGTTAACTTGGTGAGGCGACTGTGGGATAAAACATCACCAGGAATACTTTGCAGCCGCATTTCTGATCGAGCGACAATAGAGATGGAGGAAGCTGCAAAATTCGTGGTGCTTCATAACCACTCATAGGAACCAAAATGGACAAAGTTGTGAGTTGGGACATCTTGTTTATTGAGGCATTAAATAATTCTTAGTACTTGGGTTCCATCTCCCATTTGATTTTTAACTTGCGGAGTCTGCTGAGGTGAACGACTTCTTTAACCAGAAGCACATCCTTTAGTTTATAAGACCGAGAGTGCGTAAATTTTGCAGGCTTTTGATTGCTTTGGGTTGCACACTATTCTCTCCATAGCCACAAATTACATTTGCGTACTGCAGTTCTTGCAACTTGGGTAACTTTTCAGGAAGCTTTATTTCTACTGCTACTACAGATACGAATCTCTTATGTATGCCAATGTACCTCAAATGCACTGATACATCTCTCAATTCAATCTGTTGCCGACTAACACTCCGGAAAACATCCACATGCAATACTCTCAAATTCCTCAAGTGATAAGTTAGTGGTTTCAGATACGAGAGCGTTTCTTCTTCACTGTATGAAAATCACAAGACAGAACGAACCCTTAGATAATCTCTGTTCTGAAGAATTTTCCAAGGATTACCGACAATAAAAAAAAGACGAGCTCCTTGGGAGGGGTCGAAGTCACCCACCCCACCATAGAATTCACCCGATAGCTCTTCCTTAGCAATGGGGATTGCAAACTCCTGTACGACATCATGAACTCTGCAGGAAGAGATATGTCTAACTCTAAATTGGTCACCAACTAGCAGCATGCTTTGTCAATCAGCTCTTTTAAAGTACTCTGCAGTGACATCCTCTATGACTTTCCCATCCTTGTTTTCAACGAACCCTTGGGCAACCCATAGTCTTAAAAGTTTGTTCTTTTTAATTAAATGATCCTCTGGAAATAAACAACAATACAAGAGACATGACATGAGATGTAGAGGAAGATCATTGTAACTAAGTGAAACGACACGAGAGACTTTACCACCACCTTCACGGACTTCCCATCCTGAATCCTTTTCCATTCAGTAGGTGTTAATGGCTTCTTTGACATGATGCCTCCCATGACGACGATAGCCAGGGGGAGGCCATCGCATCTTGATGCAAGGTTTTTTACCAAATCTTCAAGCTCATTGGGACACCTTCCTCCTGTCGTATTTCGAAATGCCTTCTTATAGAAAAGATCAAAAGCTTCAATTTCCTTCAGTGGCTCAACAAAGTGGATGTGTTACTCCATGTCTACCATGGTGGCAACACGGTTATCACGTGTTGAGATTATTATCCTACTTTGTTGGCAAAGCTGAATTGATGAGATTCCATACTCCGCTATGCCAAACATCATTGAAAACTACCAGAAAACTTCTCTCCTTTACATGATCGTTGATGTCGTTCAGTAGTTGGGATTGAACTTCTCTCTTAGTTCATTTGAGCTCCCTTCCCCACTTCTTTTCCCACAAAATTATTTGAAAATACATTCTAGTATGTCGCAATCCTAAAAGATTGCGACACACAGTGATCCATGCACAACAGGAAAACTGCTCTTCATGGAATTATAAATTCCTTTTTCGAGAGTGGTTTTCCCAACTCCACCCATACCTACCAATGAAAGCACTCGACGCTTTGGGTTTTGATTAAATAACCAAGAAGTTAATTCACTTACGGCTGTCGATCGCCGTGATGTCATCTTCCTCCATAGAAGAAAAAGTGAGACGTGGATCTTGCCAATGTTCTATTGAATCATTTGAGGACGTCCCTTCCTCTTGTTTGGCTTCCAATTGGTACCTTGACCTCCCATCAGAAATTTCTTGAACCCTCCTCCTAATGCTCTGTATCTCAGTTGCAAACTTATGACGGACTTTCAATTTCTCAGCAAAATTCAAGCAACGATTTTGTCCGCCATGTTGCTGTAAATTCTTCATCTGAATGATGAACTCATCAAGGATATCATCCGCATCGTAGGAAACCTCTCTGACACGTCTCACCCAATCTTTGAGTTCCTCATCTGTCACTTTTCTTTTATCAGCACTTTGCAGGAACCCTTTCATTCTCTGGAGCACATCTCCAATCCAAACAGAATCTTTAGGCACTCCGAAGAGCAACTGACTTTCGTTTATGATAAAATTATTCAATCTCTCTAAGAGAAATGTGGCAACAGCCTCTGCCATTGCTTTGCTCCTCAGAAACCAGACTCTCAAGTGCTAGTGGCTAGCTTTTGCGTGTTTGCAATGAGAGGAATTTATACTGTGAGAGATCTATATGGTTGTATTGGCCCATTTTTTTTTTTTGTTTGGGAAGCAAAGAATGTGAAGGTGGCTATGCACACTACATTCTACAAAAGTCTTATGAAAGGGAAAATGGACATTCATTTAGACTGTTGCATTCCTAGTGCATGGAATTATTAACAATTGTAATTATGGAAAAAGTTTATATGAGGATACAACCTTATAATGTAGAATTAACAGTCCATTTTCATATGTTTATAAATTTACGTGATTTTAACGATATTTGAAATTTAAAATTTCATAATTAGATATAAAAATAGATTTTGAGATAATCTTAAGAACATTTTACATCAAAATCATATACCATGATAAAATTTGACGGTGGGATGCATCCGTATGCCAACTGCACCCATTGCATTATTGAGATAAAGAAAGAGACCAGTCCCTTACACGCCAATGCGTTAGTGGATGGCGTCAGTGTACAACAGTGGAAACATTGCATTAATGGATGCGAATATAAGGCCAAATTCAAATGCATTATACAAGGTAGGGTCCAAGAAATAAAGATCCTTTTGGATCTTTATTTTTGTGTAAGCGGATCAAATTCGAAGGACATATTGTGGAAAATTTTGGGCCAAGCAAGGAGAGATGAAGCCTTTTCCTGATTTGTGGGCTCTCCTTTGCGATTCCTTGAATTTGGGCCGCTTATTTAAAAAATTAAAATCCAAAAATGTCTTTATTTATTGGGCCCTACCTCGTATAAGGGTGTCGTTTGCATACTACTCCAGCCCAAAACAATCAAAGTAAGGCACACTTACAAATAGTGGCGAAATATGTTGTTTCAGAATTAGAAATCTTCGTGAATCTTTTCATATCTAATTATAAATTTAAAGATTTAAATATACTATAACGAGCATATCTATGAACACTTCAAAATATTAAAAAATTGATAGTATAGATAATACATTGCAAGATATACTTTTTTTTAAGACCTGAAATATATTTGTTCTCATGTCCATATAGATTAAGATCGAGATAATCAAAATGAGGGTTTTGCAGCATCGAAACAATTTATTCTTGTAAATTTTTGCGGTGTGCTTTAGTTTGATTGTTTAGAGCCGCACCCTTATATAAACTTTTTCTTTATTTAAATTAGCAAAAATGAGTGATGAGCTAAATTGAGGACCACTAAATTTGAAACAGCTTTCAATAAAGTAATAGTTTGCCAATGATTTCAATAAAGTGATGGACAGCTACATAAAGAGTAAATTCTCAGCAACTTCGTGAAGGCCACGCCATGTTTTTATACAGGGATAACAAGCCAATTGTGAGAGGAGAGAGGGTAGTGTGAAGTTTGATGCTCCTATTTTTCAGAGAGAGGGGTAGAGAGAGAGAGAGAGAGGAAAGAAATGGGTAGGGCGCAATCTGATGCTGCTAGTTCTTAGACAGAGAAAAGCTGAGTTTTTCAACGAGTGTGAGAGATTTCATTGCGGTAAGGTGAAATTTGATGCTCTCAATTTAGAGAGAGAGAGAGAGAAAGAGAGAGAGAGGGTGGGGTTGCGTTTTTTCAAAAGAGTATGAGTTCTTCAGGGTGTGGATGCCTGTAAATGAAATATTAGCTTTCTAATTCTTATATGCACGTTGCTCATCTTTTGTTTGCGGGTTCAAGTCTTTCTCGACCAGTTATAGAATATGGCTCATCTGAATCTCTTGGTTGTGTGCTCAGATCGGCATTTCGACAAAAAAAAACTTGAGAATAAGGAACATCTTGAACATGGAAGTGAGATCATATACATGAGAGAGATTTATGAGGTTGAATTCTTCTCACAATTTGAAATTTTCTTGACTGATATAATACAAGTTTGAAGGGTATGATATTAAGGTTTTTCTATGTTTTAGGGGGCTTGAGAGGGGTAGATGGAGATAATGTGATGGTTTACCCCTTGCCGCAACGAAGTACTAGTACGTCTTAAGGAAATGGAGACATAACTAATGTTTCTTATATTGCTCAATACCACTAATATGAAGGTCTGCCATTGTAATGTGAAAGAGCTAATATGAAGGTGGATGTTTGCCCCTTATGATGGGAGGCTTTGTCCCTCGCATTAACCTCCATCACAAAAAACAATGTAATTATCATATATGCTTCTTGTATTGCTTTACTGTATATTGGATTGTCAAAGTGAAGTTTTATTGCTTCTTGTATCATTTATTTATGAGATTCATCTAATGGAAAGCTTTTATTTTCTACCACTTTTTACATTTGATATTGAAGGATCTTAAAGAATGTTGTAGTTTAATGCACATATATAAGGACCGGATTAAATCGTGTGGCTTGTTTGGTCATATCACAAACTGGTCCCTTATGCGGTCAAGTCAAGCGAAAATTAGGTTTAGTAAAAAATCGATTAAAACCAGTGTTTAAAAAAACATCGAGTCGAACCGGACTCGCCCAGTTCAACTCGGGAATCGCCATGAACGGATCGAATCGACGAAAAAAATGGGAATCGTCCGGTTCTAAAGAGAACCGGACGATTCTGTACAGTGACTCGTCGATTCACTGTACGGAATCGGCGAGTCCGTACAGTGAATCGGCGAGTCCCGTACAGATTTTATTTATTTATTTATTTATTTATTTATTTTTATTTTTTATTTTTTTTATTTTTTTTTGTAATCCATGATAGATTTTTTTGTAATACTTGATCGATTTTTTTGTAATCCATGATCGAATTGTTTTTTTTTTTTGTAATCCATGATCGAATTGTTTTTTTTTTTTTGTAATCCATGATCGAATTTTTTGTTTTTTGTTTTTTTTTTGTAGCCCATGATAGAATTTTTTGTAATCCATTATCGAATTTTTTGTAATCCATGATCGAAATGTTTGTTTTTTTTTCTTGTAATCCATGATCGAATTTTTTGTTTTTTTTTTTTTTTTTTGTAACCCATGATAGAATTTTTTGTAATCCATGATCGAATGTTTTGTAATACATGATCGAAATGTTTGTTTTTTTTTTGTAATCCATGATCGAAATGTTTGTTTTTTTTTTTGTAATCCATGATCGAATTTTTTGTTTTTTGTTTTTTTTGTAACCCACGATAGAGTTTTTTGTAATCCATGATTGAATTTTTTGTAATCCATGATTGAATTGTTTTTTTCTTTTTTTGTAATCCACGATTGAATTTTTTGTTTTTTTTGTTTGTTTTTTTTTGTAATCCATGATCGAATTTTATGTAATCCATGATCGAATTTTATGTAATCCATGCTCGAATTTTTTGTAATCCATGATTGAATTTTTTGAAAATTTGTGATTTTTTTTTTTTAATCCATGATCGAATTTTTTTTTGTAATCCATGATAGAATTTTTTGAAAATTTGTGATTTTTTTTTTTAATCCATGATCGATTTTTTTGAAAATTTGTTTTTTTTTTTTTTTAATCCATATTATTCAAAGAGAAAATGAGAGAGATGATGATTCTGAGGCCACCCTATCCCAGCTATATTATTCACATATCGAGTCCCAACAGCAACAGTGTAGGAATGAACACGACAGTGCAGGTGAGCATGAAGGATGGACAATCTTCGGGGATTTTAGATTGGGAACACAACAAAACACTAACACTTAGGGATTTGGGAATAGTCAGACGCCTGCTAATATCGATGATTCGTTTTTAGATCGAATCAATGAATTGTTAAACGAATTCAATCAATGGCATCAGCGCGACCAAGAAGAACAATAACGTCGTCTATCATTTTATTTTTAGATCATATGTTACTAATTTTATGTTTTATTGTAGTCCATGTATGTTGATATACTTATTCCATGATAATTATATGTTTATCCTTTTGTGTGATGTAAATTAAATGCTGAATGACGGTTCATACAGGAAAAGAACATATCAATATTCGCATATTCATTCAAAAACATGAAAATTCTTAATGAACTACCCTCATGTCTTATTGAATTCCTAAAAAACATAATTTATAATGAATTTTAATAATTTTTTCGGATTTTTTTTAAGCTTTATTCTGACCGATTCACCCGATTCCCGATCCGGATCGCCGATTCGACGATCCGAATCGCCGATTTGTCGATCCGGATCGATTTTTTGGAAGCCCGATCCTGGTCACTGATCCGGTTTTTAAACCATTGATTAAAACTATCATTTGATCGATTTTGGTTGGATCGTTTGGCTAGCTTTGATGGAAGAACTTGTAAAATAGAGGGGAATTTTTTTTTTTTTTTTGTCGTATAAACTAGCATTGTAGATTTTTTTATATTATTATTATTTTTATTTTTAAAATTTGGTCCGAACAATTTTACTGTAACAATCAAGCCAGTTTAGCAAGACCAAAAACTCGCTCTGGTTCAATACCGAGTCCTATCCAAAGAGCACCACTCATGTTCCCAATCTCATTCTGGTAATGGTATTCGTTTGCCATTTTCACTTTGAATTCTCCAAAATTGGTGTTTTCTTTTAATCATTATTATTGGGTGAAGCATGGTTTGGTGTTGTACAAAATGAACTTGTTCTTTGCGAACCCTCGATTAGGGTTTCTTAGACTTGGAGACTAAGTTTTAGAGAAGTCAACTATTCATTATTCCTGTGGGGTTTTGATTGATAGAAAGGTAAGGACGAAAGCAAAGCTTATCTGAAATAGTCCTTCTTCCATGGGAAAAGTCATACGTTCGACTTTAACAATTTATAGACTATTGATATGAACAAGAAACGAAGAGTATAAAATAAGGTCCGAAAAGAAATAAAGCCTCACCTCAAAACTCGTTTAAAATTATAGTTCCCATAAAACTTCAAATCGATCGGTCACCATTGATCATTAGTTGTAAAAAAAAAAAAGTTTCTACACCCTAAAATTAGTGTATATTTGAACAAATTATCTAGACGGTCCATTTTCAAGTGTTCATCCATCAATAAGATCTATACCATTTTTTAAAGCTACAAATTTAATATTCAACAATAGAAATAGATTTTAAAACTATCTTACGGATTTCTTATATCTTAAGTTTTTTTTGGATAAGATTTTGGGGAGAGACTTTTTTTTTTTTTTTTTTTTCCATAATGCCTAGACTTCATGAAAATAGTATCAGAAAGAAAATGGATATCAAACCTTAAAAATAATGTATCTTATAATATGCTATTTGAAATATATATTTTCAAGTATTTATAGATCCATCGAATTTGCTCCGGTGATTTAGAACTACAAATTTCGTAATCAAAGGCAATAATAGATTTTCTTGCGCTCATTAGGATTTCCTCCGAAGAGGTCACGATGGGCCATATTTTTGTAGCAAGGAAAAAGCATGGACACCTCCCATACCCAACTTTCTAGACATCATCCTCCCCCCACCCTCTCCTCAATATTTTTGATACCACTAATTACCCTATAATTGTTTTTTTTCCATTCATCCCATTGAGGAAAAAAAAAAATTTATAACAAAAATGCCCCATATTAAATCCACATTTTTAGACCTTTTTCCTCTCTAAGGACAGAGAGATGTGTGTGCCGGACTGGCTTTAATAGTGATTGCTTTATAATGAAGCTAGTTAGGCAAAATATGTACCTGATTGACTTGATTGGGAACAAGTAGTCAGTTAGACATACTGTGCACTGGACCGGCTTCAATAGAAATAAAAAACCGATCAATGTGCCGGATTGGCTTGAGAAACACAGGTTTAGAGGGTGACATATTTTTGTCATAAAAAAGTAACTTGTTTAGTGTTTTCATATTTTCATACCTAAATAAATAGAGCACCGCTCTTCCACAAATTAACGTTAAATGTTCGGATAGTGCTTTCCTAGAAACCACGGAAACCACCAGCTTCAAAAAAAAAAAAATAACGCCAAAAATCGTTAGCAAAACTTCTTTCCCACCAAACAACATTGCGGAAAAATTAGATCAACTTCATTGCGTTAAAGTTTCTACAAAAACACCCTTAGTTTTAATAGTACACTCAATATTTTATTTGCTATTTTTCTTTGTATTGAACCCTGGGTGAATTTTGGGTGACTGACGAAAATGCTACTAAGGCAAACATGTGAAAATTAGTCTAAGGTTAGTTTGGCAAAACATCAAACGAAAAAAAAAACAAAAAAGCTTCAAACAAATATAGACTTTATCAACGAAAGCAAAAATAAATCTCTATTAATTCTATTTTTAATATTTAACCTTAATAAATAAAAATAAAAAAGTCTACCCAACCTCTAAAATTAAACAAAAAAAATTTTAGAATCCGAATTTTTGATCTGCATCATTCTCCTCTGGTTGGAAAAAACTCGATCTCGAGTTTTAAAATGTGCTAAAATAAACATTGTATTTATACCGCAACCTTCTTCAACTTGAATTTTGCAAACACGATCCTGCGACCTTTGTGTTATTGCATTGAACAAACTATAATGATTGTACTTAGAAAATGAGAAACCCTCGAGGAGCCACATGCAATATCTGAAATCGCTCAAGCTTCGCCTTGGGTTACACCACAAATGCATTGGTTTCTTCGCCCTATATCTCCATAGGCTCGATCTCATCAGTTTCTTCATCATACATCTCCATAGGCTCGATCTCTTCTAGGATCAAGTCATCTTGATTCACCACCTCTCCATCGATAAGAAAATTAGATATCATTGCTGCCCCAAAGATAATTTCTTTCCTGTCATCTTGTTTTTCATAAAAAACTCTCCATCGATAAGAAAATTAGATATCATTGCTGCCTCAAGGATAATTTCTTTCATGTCATCTTGTTCTTCATAAAAAACAAGAACTGCATCAAAGATGTACCTGTGACATCCAAGAATGATGATTGCAATTGAAGATCCAAAACTACACGTTATTCATTTTCAACTGGTTTTTCATCAAAATTAGGTAGATCAATTTTCCGACTATGAGGAAATAGATCATTCTCCCGACCCTGAGGTTCCCAATATAGAGCGTTGGTATGAAACAGGTTCTCGAAAATAGCATCCGACTCATTATTGTCATCATAGTGTGTTGACATTAGGCCTTTTCAAACTTTTGATATCTATCTCAGGGAGAGCTCGGAGGTTTCATTCTTGCTTGATTGGTTGAGTCCCGATGCCCGGCCATATACCTTGTCTACGAGCCATGATGCTAGTTGACGAACACCATGAGCAACAAGAATCGACTACGCTCTAATAGTGTGTTGATGTTAGGCCTTCTCAAACTTTTGATATCTATCTCAAGGAGAGCTCGTAGGTTTCGTTCTCGCTAGATGGGTTAAGTCCAGATGCCCGGCCACAGACATTTTCCATGAGCCATGATGCCAATCAACAAACACCACAATCAACAAGTGGGTTAAGTCTAGATGCCTTTTCCATGAGCCATGATGCCAATCAACAAACACCACGATCAACAAGAGTGGACTACGCTCTGATACCACCTGATACACTATAAAATTTACCAGTATATTACAATGGAAAAGATAACTATGTTTAAGAGGGAGAAAAAAAAAATCGTGAAGAAAATCGCATGAAAAAAAAACAAAACACGGATACGAGTATTCCGACGTAGGCCTACAAGCAAAAGAGAAGAATAAACACCCATCAAGGATTCTCTCTCTTACCCTACACGATCTCAAAAATCAAATTTTCATTCGTAAAATTCATCCTTTGTTTATAATAAACGTTCCACCTTTTATAACCCTATTCAATCGGTCTCATTTCTTTTCCTTCCCATGAGATACATTCAAGTCCACGTGCCTATCGACAACATAGGCACCACCTCTTCAAGTTAAAAAGATAGATAATAATTATCCATAGAAGACGGATGCACTTCTTATCTCAACTAATGATAATAACTATTCATAGGAGTGCCTTTCAAAAAAAACCTAACTCTTACTAAAAAGATTTACTTTTCCTTAAATAAATCCCCATCTAGGAAATACAAGCAATTTCCTAAATTATCTCATTAAGAAAACGGTCCTTATTTCCTAATATGGAAAACATAAACTTTTCTAAAACAGTCATACCAAAATAAAAGGTTCTACTAAAAAAAATACTTCTTGAAACAAAGACTTTATCAACTAAACCAAAAATAAATCTCTATTAATCTTATTTATAATATTTAACCATAATAAAAAACAATAACAAAAATCTAGCCAACCTCTAAAAATAAAATTAACAAAAATAAAATAAAACTTGTGTAGCATTCAAATTTTGATATGCATCTAATGGGGTCTCTACCAGTGGTGGAATAGAACTCAATATCTTATGTTGTAGCGAGCTACCACCCTAACCACTTAGGTTTGAGCCTATTCCAAGAAGTGAGAGATCTTTATCGGTCTTAATCAATATTTTTGTACTATGCTTGCAGCAAGGTTTCCTATAACATGCTAGTACTTCCTCAACCCGCCAATGTAAAAGATGGACGGTTGGGGATGTGCTAGCAAACTATGAGACCCATCGGGTAGGCCTTTGTGGTGCACGCATTTCTCTTCACAGTTTGTGCTTGCCTTATTTTGAGTAAAGGGTTTTAAGAAAGGGGGACTTTCTATGTGACCTCTACAACATATAAGTTATATGGGACTCCACTTCTTAGCCGTTCGATCTGAATCGATTGGCTACGATTGTTCATACCACAATGTCACACCAAACACTTTTTTATTTTTTATTTTTTTCTACAAAACATTTTTTAATGAAATTTTGAGCGTCCCATCATAAAATTAGGACGAACCTAGAAAAAATAAAAAATAAATATTCCCCATAAAAATAAATGACCAAATACCCCTGAAATTTTGTGGGGTATTCTGGTAATTTTTCATAATGGGAAATAATTATTTTTTATTTTTACATGTGCTCCATTGTCAGATCTATGTATGTCCCAAATTCTGGCTTAAAACTATTTACAGAATAAAAATTAAAAATAAAAAACTCTAAGCCTTCCGATCATGATCTAACGATTAAGAGCTAACTTATGATATTGTAACCCAAGCCATCTCAGCCATCTATTTAGATTGGATGGCTGAGATCATGGGTCAGGGTGGGTTTCCATGGAAACATTTCTCCTATAGGAAAAGATCTTTTCCAAATTCTTTCACGGATTCTAATTGTATGTGCACAACTTTCCGATGAGGGAAAGTATTTGGTAAGGCTGCTACATAATCTCTCATAAAAAGTTGTCCCGGCTATACCTGTCACCAAAACTTCATCACATAAACCGGTCTTGATCTGGAGATTATGCAAATCCATTATCTCCACCACGACGAATATGAGTCTTAAAGAAAAGAAAAGAAAATCAATTTTAAACCTTACAAATGTTCAATCTTCCAACATATTTTTTGAACACTCCATTTCAAGCCTCCATAGAACATGATTTTTTTTAAAAATATCTCAGACTTTTTGGAATCTGTTTAGAGCTCCGAATTTTTCAAAAGATCTTAAAAAAATTGTTTTTTCTTAATAGAACCGATTTAATTCTATTTTTTATCTTTTTTTCTAAAAAACTTCTTTACTTAGAAAAGTGCACAAAAAAAATACAAGCATTATATTCCACAAAAATGTAATCAAACCAATTGTATATCTCAAACTAATAGGTAGAATTAAAGGAAGAGTAATCCAATGAATGTTTTTTATTTTATTTTAAAACCCATAGCATCTTTATATCGAGCAAGAGGTAGATTCAATGATATTAAAGATTTAGGTAGCTAGAAGTTAGATTCAAATTTTCTTAAGCATTTATTTTTATTTATTTATTTTTTATGCATAGAGAAGTTTGATTAATTTCATATCTTATTTTTATCTTTTATTTCATTGGTTATACAACATAGCATTTTGGATGGACCACTATTTTACAAAAAATGATCATATACATACTTTGGTTCACAGTTCTTGTTTTTAATATTGTTGTTGTTTCATTTTATACTACTAATAAATCTACAGTATGTTTTATGTTGTGACAACATAGTAAGTATTGTTGTAGGAGTTATTGAAACTTTCAACAAAAAATTATCAAGTATTACTCTAATGAAACTAGTAAAGCTATAAAGTTATTGTTTAATGGCTTTAATATATCTATACAATAGTTGTAAATCATAATCTTATATTGCGTTAAATTTACATATCCGATTTTTTCACTGTATTTTTTTTAACTAAATCCGAAATATTCACAATTAAATAACTTAACTTATTTTTTTGCGATATGTATTTTTGACCCGAATTTTCCCACTGAATTTTTGAAGCAAAATCGATTTATTTTCGGGCGCCAGGTGCGTTTTTTTGACGCTGGATATGAGTTTTCCAGCTAGGTTTTTAGGTGCAGTTGTATAAACCCATGGGCTTACCAACCTCATCTTTTATTAAATGAAGAATTTTTTTTAGTTATTGAATAAATCAACTTGGTGGGTTGGAAAAATGCGTTTTAGTCTACATCTAAACATAAATTAAGCAAGGAAGCCAATTTGAAAAGTAAAAAAAAATGCCGGCTCCATGATTATTGATTTTCCATTTATTATTTTATAATTAACATGAGAGTTGTTATAGCTGGAGAGATATTCAAAGTACTATATTCGAATGTTCAATACAATTTTATAATGAGTTTTGGGGCAATAAAGCGTTAGTTTAATGTAGAGTCGCATCCATGAGGCCTGCACATGAGTATTTACAAAATCTAAAAGATTGTATGCTCCCGCGGGATCATTTCTACTTCGGAGTCCTAAATTTTTGGGTATGACCTCCTCAACAAAGTGGTCAGGAGAAAACAAAAAAACATGAAATCAACGAAGTCATACACATTTTACGTGCTTTAAAAAAAAAAGCACAAAATTGAATATGTACCCAAACTTTGGAAATCCATGTTTAAGTGTTTATAATCTCAAAGTCTATTATTTTTTTAAGGAAAAAGTTTATGTAGAAATAAGGTGCACCTCAAAATTATAGTAGAAAAGGGTATTCCAAAATTGTAAAACCTTCCAATTGATCATCTTGGCTATGAAATATATGAATATTAAGAAAAAAAAAAGAATTGCAAGATCTAAAAGTAGTGTATTTCGTAACAAGTTACGAGAATTGTCTATTTTTAAGATTTTCAAGTGTTTATAGGTATGTTTGATGTATATTATTTTTAAATTTTAAAGTTTATAATTAAGGTTAAATATAGTTTTTTAAATCATTGTAAAATATCAGACACAAAAACTATATCTTCCGACAAAATTTAGAGGTGCCTTAATTGCCTAGTATCCGGTGGGCACCTTATACAACCCTCACCCTTTGGCAGCCAACTTACAATCGCGGCACCAACGTTTTTATACTCCTTAGTGTTGGGATTGAATTTTTAAAAGGAAAAAGTATATATAAATGTGAGGCTCTAAACAATAAAATTAAGACATACCTAAAAAATTCATTAGAAGATGTTGTTTCAATACTCAAAATTATTCAAATTGATCATCTCAACCTCAAGATGTATGGACATGAAAAAAAATGAGGATTTCAAGTCTGAAAAGAGTGAATCTTGTAATGTATTTTTGGACCATCAATTTTCAAGATTTTCAAATGTTTATAGATCTGCTCGATCTAAACAATTTTTTAAACTTTAAATTTTATAATTAACTATGAAAATAAATTTTCAAGGCTGTCACAAAAGTTTACAGTATTGAAATGACATATTTCGACTCTATTTGAAGGCGCGCCTTACTTGGATGGTTTGGAGCCTCGGTCTTATAGAAATCACACCCTCTTCAGAAAGGGTGAGGTTTAGCCCTGTGCCTCTGAATTTTGGTTCTCAAGAGCAGCGGTTGTAAGTTGACTGACAAAAGGAGAGAGAGAGAGAGAGAGAGAGAGAGAGAGAGATATGGCTGAGGCTGTGGTCACCTATTTGCTCTCCAATTTGGGGGAGTTACTCACAGATAGAGTACAACTCTATTTGGGGTTGGATGAGGAAATTGACTGGATCAAGTGTGAGTTTGAGAGTATACAAGCATTTCTCAGAGATGCCGACCAGAGGGCAGCGAGAGAAGAAAGTGTGAAGGTCTGGATGAAACAAGTAAGAGATGTGGTCTACGATGTCGAAGATGTTCTTGACAAATTCAGCCTGCGAAGCGCGAAGCAACTCCAAGGGAGCTCAAGAAATTGGTTATGTGGTCATGTCGAAAGATTCAAGGGAGTCCAAGAGGTTGCGATCGAGATACGTAAGATCAAAGCTCGTATCGAAGAGATCTCGAAGCGAAGGTTGCGTTACCAATTCCAAATCACACAACAAGAAGCTTCAAGTCCATGGAATAGAAATGGTAATTCTGCTAGCCCTTCATTTCCTCTTGTCCCTGATGTTGATGGTATTGTGGGTCTAGACGAAGATGCAAAATCCATCGAGCGATGGATTTTAGACGTCGATTCTCGACTCACTTTGATTTCCTTTGCTGGAATGGGTGGTATAGGGAAGACCACTCTTGCTAAGAAAGTTTACAATAGTGAGCAAATTAAGAGATCCTTTGAATGCCAAGGTTGGGTCCATGTGTCCCAATCCTTTCATGTGTGGGATCTCTTACAGGAGATGGTAAAAGGAATCATGGGGTCTTCAATTGAGCTTGAGAATATGAACGAAGGGGAACTTGCAAGGAAATTGTATGATCACTTAGAAGATAAGAGATACATCATTGTTCTAGATGATGTATGGGACACAGAAGTATGGGAAAGGGTGAGAATTGCATTACCTGAAGGGCACCAGGGAAGCCGAGTAATCCTCACGACTCGCAAGATGGATGTAGCCACACCAGGTGGCATCACGAACCGGGTTCACGCCCTCCGAGTCTTATCTGATGAAGAAAGTTGGATGCTCTTTTGTAAAAAGGCATTCCAAGCAACTGGTTTTAGAAGTTGTCCTCCAAATTTACAAGGTATTGGGGACAGTATTGTGAAGAAATGCAGGGGCTTGCCGCTCGCCATTGTTGTCATGGGAGCTCTTTTGTCAAGGAAGCCTCCTACAGAGAGAGAATGGCAAAAGGTTCTTGAGAACCATAATTGGGAGACACAAGCTGGTGGCCAAGTACTCCCGGCCTTGTCTTTGAGCTACCAAGATTTACCATTTTACCTCAAGTCCTGTTTCAAGCACTCTGGTATTTTCCCAGAAGATTTTGAGATTCCTAAGACGCGGTTAATTCGACTATGGGTAGCCGAAGGATTCATAGAGGCAAAACATGGGGAAACAATGGAGGATTTGGCTGAGGGTTACCTTGAGGATCTTGTTAGCAGAAGCATGTTACAAGTAGGAAGGTTGAGCTCTACTGGACGCATAAAAACATGTCTAATCCATGATTTACTGCGTGAGCTCTCTGTACATTTTGCCGAGAAGGAGAACTTCTCATGTGTTTGTGAACAAAGAGAATTGAATATTCCCCCAAAGACTCGTCGCATCTCGATGCAACAAGGTTGTGAAAATTTCCCCTTAAACATTAATTCCTTGTACATTCGGTCCCTACTAGTGTTTGGCAAGTGCGAGGGTTCTTCCAAAATTGCAGACCTCTTGGCTCAAGGTACAAAACTTTTGAGGGTTTTGGATCTTGAAGGTCTGCATATCCAGAGCTTGCCAAATGAACTTGGAAACCTTATTCATCTAAGGTACTTGGGTCTAAGGAAGACCAAGATCAAAAAGTTCCCTGATTCACTGAGTAAACTTTCTACATTGCAAACTCTTGATCTTAGGGAAACATACTTGGAACTGATGCCTAGTTCATTATTCAATGCGAAATGTTTGAGGCATCTTCAACTGCCTTATATGGATAAGCAAATGAAAGGGGTCCATGAAATATGCAATACACCAAGCATTCTAACCCTAACAGGGCTATACAGCTCCATTGCTCTCTGTGAAAGGTTGGGCATGTTAACCCAATTGAGAAAATTGGGACTCAATGGAGTCGGAAGAGATCACGAAATGAAGCTATGCAGCTCTCTCAATAAATTAGATGATCTCTACTCCTTGACACTCTACGGAGCCAATGACAAAACGGTGCTTCAATTGAAAGGCTTCTCACCTCCTAGGTTTCTCACGAAGCTGAGCATAGTGGGTGTCCTAGAAAAGCTACCTGAGTGGTCCAATTCCCTTCATTATCTCACCAAGCTCACACTGGTTAAGTCCAAGCTTAGTGACGATCCCTTTGTTACCCTTGAACACTTGCCGGAGTTGCGAATTCTTTCATTGCTTCAAGGTTCATTTGTGGGTAAAGTAATTAAGTGCTCAAATGGGGGGTTCCCAAATCTTCAATCCTTGAAGCTCTGGGGCTTGTCAAAGTTAGAGGTTTGGAAGTTAGAGGTGGGAGCCATTCCATGCCTCACAAGTGTGAGTATTTACAACTGCCCTAATTTCAAAATGCTTCCTGAAGGGTTGCAACAAGTTAGTACATTGAGAGAGTTGCATCTCATAGGTATGCCTGAAAAATTTAAGGCCAAAGTAAGAAACAATAGAAGCCAAGATTGGTACAAAGTCAAGAACATTTCTTCTTTGAATTTCTCTTGAGGATTATTTTATTTTTCTGAAGGAAATCCTTGTAACAGACGCATCATATAATATGCTCTATTGCTTTGTTCTAGCAACTTGCTTGGGTATTTTTATCACAAAATGATGTAATATATAGAGGGAAGTTGCATTACAGGTAGATTTCGAGGTGAGCACAGGCTATAATGTTTTCTTTTCCCCCCTTTAAGGTCTATCTAAATGTTAAGTTGGGACCTGGGAGTGGAACTCAAGACCTTTAGTTTGGGCATCAAGTTTCTAGGGGTATAAAACTATAAATATGTTAGTTTGACCCTGAACAGGACTTGATCTCTAGGTTTCGTGTGCGCTAAGTCGTAGGCCTTAATGTCTGTGTATGTATTTGGGCCGGGTCAACGTTGACTTGAAAATGTCAAGCCTGGACCCAATCCCAGCTGGGTCCAGATCCATTGGAACGCTGACGGATCAATTCACAGGTTTTAATCCGGACTGGGGTTGAGTAAACTTGTCACAAGGTCGACCCAACCCTGTTAACAGACATACTAGTTTCTTTTAGAGAGAAGGCAAATCATGGCCTCTATCCCCTGATATTTGTTCTCTTTGTAATTTTCCCATTTCTTTCTTTTTAACTATATTGTAATGAGCCTTATATATCCATAGGCACATCAAGTAGGGAAACTGCAATGACTAACTTTTCTCATACTTAAATATCATACAAACCTCCACCCATGTACAAATAGGACACATCACAAACATGTACAGCAAAATAAATTGCCCTTATTAATACAGACAGTAAAAAGAACAGATAACACTAGGTATCCTTAATTTATTTAACCACCTCCACAACCTCCACCACCACAACCTCCACCACCACAACCACCTCCTCCACCGCAAGCAGCACTGCGGACGCCACCATCACCACCCCCATCACGTTTATCTTCGTCCTTTACACCATCAGCACATGAGAATATGATCATAGACATTATGGAGATGGATATTGCCAGCATAAAAATAATGAAAAACCCATTAAGAAATAAATAACCTGAAATTTCCTTGCTAAAGAAAACACCAAAAATTGCTCCACTATTATCATCAAGCTCCACTAAGGACCTTGCCATTACAATGGATGGTGGGTTTCTAGCAATCATGGGGAGTTCTTGAATGGCAACTTTATTTATAGTCGTGGAATGGTTAAATCTCATTGGTTTAATTGTGTATAAAAGTTTATTTCATTGTCGATTTATGGTTTATGGGTCAAAAGAGGGAATGTTCCTGGGGAATTCTATGGTATATGGGTCAACAGGGGGAAGGTTCCTGGGGAATTCCATTTATTTTATTAAATCTTTTGCCCGTCTTTGTAAATTATTCTTCCAAGTCTTTCTTTGTAGATGACTTGAGATGTTCCGTCAAAATGTCCTGAATGAATACCCGAGAGAATATATGGAAAATTGTTTCATGCGCGGCGATCGCATTCTACATTTGCGGTCCCCGAGGTATAAATTATGGTGATCCATCTAAAAACAATTGAAATTAATGGTCTAAATTTGTTTTTCATAAAAATATTATTTTTAATTTTAAAAATTATTTATTCATATTCATGATCTCCATGTTAGAGATTATATGTCCTTAAAAATTAAGTAAAAAAAATCCACCTCAAAAATAGATTTTTAAGAGGTGACTCATTTCTACATGGACTCATAAAAACCATGTCCAGGATATATTTTTCACAAAAGATTGCATGCAAAGTGGCGGCAATGGATCTGACTAGACCCAGGACCCAATGGGTAGACCCAACCTCGGGTCCGGGTATGGGTCCAAAGTTTGGATCGGAAGGGTCGGGTCCAGGTCCGACCGGACCGGACCACGTCCCAACTCGAATAACATGACATAGATGTGGGTATTCATAAATGTTGCCAATATGTTTGTTTCTTAGGAATTTTTCGTTATTGCAGAAAACAGTAAGGAATGTGGGTATATGTGCGTATTCATAAATGTTGTGTAATATTGTAAATTTTACCACTAATATGGGTATATCGTATATGAAGGTAAAAAAAAAAAAAAAAGGACAAGCTTTCTATGCTTCCCCTACAAGATAAAACTTATATAGTTCCCTTTGTCCAACCATCCATTTTGAATGGACGACTGAGATGGCCCGAATCACAAAGTCACATATGTACGCTATTTTATTTTTAATTTTTTTCTACAAAATATTTTGGCTCCAAATTTTGGATGTCCACTCATCTCTTAAACTTGCACTTGTAAATAAATAATAATAATATTTTTAATAAAATAAAATGACCAAAATAGCCCTAAAAGTTTCAAGGGGTATTTTGGTAATTGCATTTTATAAAAAAAATTCCTTTTAGTGTTTGTTTTAGGTGTGCACCATTGAGAAGATGGCGCGTACCAAATTTCATATTCATACGATTAGTTGATAAAAAATTTAAAAAATAAAATACTCTGAGGCATCGGATCTAAATGATACGGTGACCGGCTCACTTGATTCAAAATTGGTCTGCTAGATTTGGTGGTGGTGGTGGTGGTGGTGGTGGGGGGGAAGGGGGGGGGGGGGTAAGTATATATATCTTTTATGTTGTATGAGAAGTATGGAAGCTTTTTTTTTAAAAAATGATAAAAAAGAAGAAGCTCATAATTATACGGTGGCAATGGACCTAACGAGCAACCTGACCTCGGTTATGGGTCCAAATTTTGCACCCGCCCGACTCGTTGCCAACCCTACATTCTCCAAGGGGAGAAAGTTATACATTCAACTCTCATGGTACTTCGTCAAAATGCTTATAGGTAAAAATGAACAGTGATTCGCTTACCCTCATCACCGTCCAAAGTTCAACGCATGGTCACGATTGTCCGATAGTGTTTTATTTTTTATTTTTTGATACAAATCGGAAATATATATATATATATATAGAAAACATTACGCAACGCCTATAGGCAAAAATGAATAGTGATGTCGCCTACCCTCATCACCGTCCAAATTTCATCACGCGGTCACGACTGTTTGGTAGTGTTTTATTTTTCATTTTTTTTTCACAAATCAAAATGACTTGAAATTTAGAGCGTGTATTCATAATAAATATATAAATATTAAAAAAGTATAAAAAAAATTTTTTATATGAAAACAATTGACCAAAATACCCCTCGAAATGTTTCGGGGGTATTTTAGTCAATCTTTTTTTCACGGATAATTGTTTTTATATTTTTATTAGATGCATCTCAGTAAGATGTATATATAATTTAAATTTTAGGTTATTCTGATTTGTAAAAAAAATATAAAAATAAAACACTACCAGACAATCGTGACCGTGCGATGAAATTTGGACGGTGATGAAAGTATGTAAAACCACTATTTATTTTTTCCTATAAGCGTTGGAAAGACTTTTCCATAGATATATACAATGGTTTAAAAAACGGATCGGTGACTCGGATCGGGCTCCAAAAAAATCGATCCGGATCGGCGAATCGGCGATCCGGATCGGGAATCGGGTGAATCGGTCAGAATAAAGCTTAAAAAAAATCCGAAAAAATTATTAAAATTCATTATAAATATTTTTTTTTAGGAATTCAATAAGAAATGAGGGCACTCCATTAAGAATTTTCATGTTTTTGAATGAATATGCGAATATTGATATGTTCTTTCCCTACATGAACCGCCATTCAGCATTTAATTTACAGCACAAAAGGATAAACATAGAATTATCATGGAATAAGTATATCAACATACATGGACTACAATAAAGCATAAAATTAGTAACATATGATCTAAAAATAAAATGATAGACGACGTTATTGTTTTTCTTGGTCACGCCGGTGCCATTGATTGAATTCGTTTAACAATTCATTGATTCGATCTAAAAACGAATCATCGATATTAGCAGGCGTCTGACTATTCCCAAATCCCTGAGTGTTAGTGTTTTGTTGTGTTCCCAATCTAAAATCCCCGAAGATTGTCCATCCTTCATGCTCACCTGCACTGTCGTGCTCATCCGTACACTTTTGCTGTTGGGACTCGATATGTGAATAATATGGCTGGGATAGGGTAGCCTCAGGATCATCATCTCTCTCATTTTCTCTTTGAATAATATGGATTAAAAAATAAATAAATAAATTTTCAAAAAAATCGATCATGGATTAAAAAAAAAAATCACAAATTTTCAAAAAATTCTATCATGAATTACAAAAAAAAAATCGATCATGGATTAAAAAAAAAAAATCACAAATTTTCAAAAAATTCTATCATGGATTACAAAAAAAAATTCGATCATGGATTAAAAAAAAAAAAATCACAAATTTTCAAAAAATTCAATCATGGATTACAAAAAATTTGATCATGGATTACATAAAATTCGATCATGGATTAAAAAAAAAAAATCACAAATTTTCAAAAAATTCAATCATGGATTACAAAAAATTTGATCATGGATTACATAAAATTCGATCATGGATTACATAAAATTAGATCATGGATTACAAAAAAAACAAACAAAAAAAAACAAAAAATTCAATCGTGGATTACAAAAAAAGAAAAAAACAATTCGATCATGGATTATAAAAAATTCAATCATGGATTACAAAAAACTCTATCATGGGTTACAAAAAAAACAAAAAACAAAAAACAAAAAATTCGATCATGGATTACAAAAAAAAAAACAAACATTTCGATCATGGATTACAAAAAAAAAACAAACATTTCGATCATGGATTACAAAACATTCGATCATGGATTACAAAAAATTCTATCACGGGTTACAAAAAAAAAAAAAGAAGCAAAAAATTCGATCATGGATTACAAGAAAAAGAAACAAACATTTCAATCGTGGATTACAAAAAATTCGATCATGGATTACAAAAAATTCTATCATGGGTTACAAAAAAAAAAAAAAAACAAAAAATTCGATCATGAATTACAAAAAAAAAAAAAACAATTCGATCATGGATTACAAAAAAATCTATCATGAATTACTACAAAAAAAAAAAAAAAAAAAAAAATTCCGTACGGGACTCGCCGATTCCGTACAGTGAATCGGCGAGTCACTGTGCAGAATAGTCCCGTTCTCTCTAGAACCGAACGATTCCCGTTTTTTTCGCCGATTCGATCCGTCCATGGCGATTCCCGAGTCGAACCGGCCCAGTCCAGTTCGACTCGGCGTTTTTTTAAACACTGGATATATATATATATATATATATATATATATATATATATATATATATATATATATATATATATATATATATATATATATATATATATATATATATATATATATATATATCTATATATATATATAATACAAAACACATATAGGCGAAAATGAACAGTGATTTCGCCTACCCTTATTATCGTCCAAAGTTCAACACATGGTCACGATTGTCCGGTAGTGTTTTATTTTTTATTTTTTTTTCTACAAATCGGAATAATCTAAAATTTAGAACTTGTTTTAATCAAAGTTAGACGAATCTACAAAAAAATATCAAAAAAATAGTTTACATGAAATAAATTGACCAAAATACCCCCGAAACCTTTCAGGAGTATTTTAGTAAAAAATATTTCTTGAACTATTATTTTTTTATATTTTTATTAGGTGCAACTAAGATGTATACACTCTTCAAATTTCAGATCATTTTGATTCGTAGAAAAAAAATAAAAAATAAAATACTATTGGATAATTATGACCGTACGATGAACTTTGGAAGGTGATGGGGGTAGGTGAACTTACTGTTCATTTTGGCCTATAGGTGTTGCGTAGTGTTTTTCCATCACCGTCCAAAGTTTATTACGTGGTCACAATTGTCCGGTAGTGTTTCATTTTTCATTTTTTTTTTTTACAAATCAGAATGACTTGAAATTTAGCGAGTGTATTCATCAAAAATAGATGAATCTTCAAAAAATATTAAAAAAATATTTTACATAAAAACAATTGACCAAAATACCTTCGAAAAAATTTTGGGGGTATTTTGGTCAATTAGTTTTTTACGGATAATTTGTTTTATATTTTTATTAGATGCGCCTCAGTAAGAAGTACATACCCTCCAAATTTCAAGTCATTTCGATTTGTAGAAAAAAATGAAAAATAAAATACTACTAAACAATTATGACTCCCAATAAAATTTGAACAGTGAATAAGATAGTATAGGCGTTGGGAAGACTTTTCTATACATATATATATATATATATATATATATATATATATATATATATATATATATATATATATATATATATATATATATATATATATATATATATATTATTCAAAAGAATTAGAGCGCACGGTAAGTGCTTACAAAGAGACCAAGAAATAGAGTTCCATTCAAAGCAAATCCCTGTGGATCAACCATGAATACAGAATCCCAGAGACCAAAAAAGAATTAAGGGATAATACTTTTCCTGTAAGAATACATGCACTTAACAAAGATGCTGCTCTTGCCAGGTGGTTTTTCTTTTCTTTTCTAAAAGAAAAACCACAAATGTTATACATGTACCTGAAAAGTTAATTTCTTTAAGAGTGAACGGAGACTAAGTCTTTAGCATCCAGATCTGAAAAACTAACCTTGTAAGACTGAGTGGTGACCATCCAATTATTGGATGGTCATATCCGAGTGTTTAGAAACTAAAAAATACTCATTTTTCCTGCAAAAATACTTATTTCGTTATTTTAAGGTGGATCTTGAAATATCCTAAGTAGGTCTTTTGGTAATAGCATATCGTGTGCTCTCGCAGGGGTACGCTGTCCACACTCATATCTATATTCAACAACAATGGCCTTCTCGTAGGTCTTGCTCTCTTTTACATGATCATTTGAATAATCAAACTTATATACAATATCTATGCGATAAATATTCTGTTGGAGTATTGAAAGAAGAAACCCCTAAAATAGAGGTAAATGAAGGGCAAAAAAACTTACAACATAATAAACATGCTGATGAGCAAAAGAGGGGCGAAGATTGTTTTTAAATATGTTTTTAAATATAAGTATTTTGCTGGCTATAGAAGCCTAAAATTTTAGCCTTTTTTGTTTGAATCAAAGGGAATTTGATTACATATTGTAATAGATTCAGAATTGGGGAGCCTAAATTTTCTCATAAAATGTTCATGTTAGAGAGACAAAACATTAGTTAAAAGAGTAATAAAAATGATAAGAGTGGTAGGATTAGATTATTATTAAAAATACAAACCCCCCATAGGGTTTAGATGCAACTTGTATTGTAGTTGTATGGATAAAATTCTCCTGCTTTGTTATATGACAATGTTATAGAACAATTTTGTATGTTTGAGAGATGGTATGAGTTAAGCAGCAACTCGCTAAGAGAAATCTCAAGTCATTTCTTTGGTGAAAATGTCAGCCTTCTGCTCAGCTTAAGAAACCTCAGATAAGAGTATCATCATGGCAGTAAACATTATAACAATACATTAATATGCATTTTTCATTCTTAATATCTTTCATGAGATCAATTAAGAGCTAAGAGTTCAGTAATTTGAGTGATTTGAAGAAACACTGGACTGTCATTTACCTTCGCAAGAAAAACCCTTTTGTCCTATCACATGGTATTCTTTCTTATTTTGCTCCTGCACAACCTCAATAGTGCGGCACTCAGGGTGGATGTGGCGACAATAGATTTAGTTTTATGCGCTCATTTTTGAGATTCTCATGTGTGAGTGAATAGTGATTACCCTTGCTTAAATGAGGCTGCTTAGCATTCAAAGACTCAACCGATATGATGAAAATAAACAGCTGAGGATGTTTTAAATCGATAACCTCAAATTAATTAATTGTAAGACGTAATAAATAGATTCAGATAACCTCGGAAAGCACTGCAAGAATCTCCGCACGCCATTAAGTCCTTCGCTATAATACCCTATGGTTGTTCGGGTCCCTTAATGCGAGAATCATCGCTGGGCTACTAGCTGTTACACTATTATTCGCCAACCCACGTCTGAGTCGGGGTTAGGTAGGTCAGTCTTTTAATTTAGGTAACCCTTTACTGTTATAAATAGCATACCAGGGGCTCTATGTAAGTATGCATTGACGCTATCCTTATCGTTGTCTCTCTTTTGCTGGGTTCGGGTTGAGTTGGTATATCTCTCGATTGAGGCAAATCTCGGTAATGTTCTCTCTGTCTCTCCATATTTATCTTTTGCTGGGGTTTAGGTTGATTTGGTAATTCACCAATGAGGCAATTCTCAGTAATGTGATGAATACCATTGGACAATAGTCTTCATTTTATACTTGTTTTCTCCCTCCTTCCTCCTTGCCCTTGAACCCCTTGGCATATGTTTTATGTATCCTTTCTTAAGAAGTAGAACTACTCAGTTGCTAATATCAGTCGATCATTTGTCAAATCTTTATTACTTATAAAGCCATATGTTGTTTCAATCTAGTTGTATTTGCCAAGTACTATGGCAAGGTGGAGTTCCTATTTGGGCAATGGGTTTGGGGCGGGTGGATACCTCAGCATAACGTCCTACGTGCCATTCCCATTGTTAACATATTTAAAAAACAAATAAAAAAAATAAAAAATAAAAATAAAAAAAGAAGAAGAAAGAAAGAAAGAAGAGAAGATCTTCTTCAAGAGGATTGTAAGCATTAGTTGATTATTTTATTTTAGTAAGTTGAGATGAACTCTCCCTACAATATTTGGAACAATAGGAAGCATAATTTTTCATAGGGAAAAGTTTATTCGGAGCCGACATTCTAAACAATCAAATTAGAGCCTACCTCAAAACTTTCACTAAAAGAGATGTTTTGATGCTCAAATATGATCAAATTGATAATCTTGACATCAAGATGCATGGACATGAGAAAAAAAAAAGATTTCAAGTTTTGGAAATAGTGCATCTTGTAACACATTTTTGGATCGTCAATTTTTAAGATTTTCAAGTATTCATAGATCTCCTCGATCTACACTATTTTTGAAGCTTCAAATTTTATAACTAAAGATGAAAATATAATTTAAGGCTATCACAAAACTTTCAAGTATTGAAACCATATTTCTCGACACTATTTGAATGTGGGCTAATTGTGCTTCTTAGATTACTCAAATTGCTTCTTTCTTATATTTAATTTTTTGTTTATAAAAAAAATTTATTATTATTTTCAATTTTATATTCTTAAATCAGTATTTTAAAAACACAATTCCTGATAAAAAGCCTCAGTGTTTGGTTATTTTTGCTGAGTGTCATGCGTTAGTTATCCTTTAATGTTGTGAAGTGATGACACCCCCCTTACATGTTCATTATCACCCTATTTTGTAGATCTTGAAATATTTTTAAGTATACTATAACCAGTGATTATTCCATCCCCTTTCAAAACTCTTGCAGTAGTTTTGCTTATACTTTGAGTTTATGGTCTATTTTGTTGCTATATATAACTAATGTCAATTATAACATAAAAGTAGATCAGATTCTTTTTTGTTAGTTTATATGGTGACCAAAGGCTTCTTGTAGCTAAGTTTCTTTGAAATCTTTCAAGTAAAAATATAATTTTAGTTATTCATTTATTTCTTCTTTGCCACACCAGCATGGATTTGTGAATAAGGTTTTATGAGTTCTCTATCTCATCTATTTAGATGGGTCCTTTCTCCAAAATTCATTTTAGTGATGGATTTTGGATCTAAAATTCCAAAGATTGAAAATCTAAACTATAAGGAGCATGAATTTGAAGAAAAAAAAAAAAAAAAAAATTATAAATAAAAAATGAGCTTTTTTAATATAATTTTAACAATCTTAAATTAGGTTTTGGTGGGACTACCACCCTTTAACATCCGTATGCCGAATGTTTAGTGTGTTAGGGGATTCTATGGCGGAAGTGCGTCCCTAAGTGAACGAATTCATCATCATCATCATAGCCTTTTTTCAATTAATTGGGGTTGGTTCCCAAATGAGCAAATTACTTTTCCTATAGTAATTTCCATATAAATTTTAAAATCAGTAATGAGCTAGTATTTCTCTTATATAACATTCACAATGAGCCTCACTATGAGTTCCTCTTTATTTATTTATAAGCAGAATGTCCTCACTGCATTTGGTCTCTCTCAATCGATGCAGAAAAATACAATCTTTACGCAATGTTCTCACCGTTGTCCCAAACAGAAGACAAGCAGATGAATGGATCTGCACTTAATAATGGGGTCCAAATTGCCACATTGTCGTCCATTTGTCACCATTCAACCCCTTCAACCAGTGTCAGGTCACCTGAGCATGGGTCTCATGGCGTCGGTGTCGGTGTCGGTGTTGGTGGTGGTCATAACCTTGAAGCTGCAACAGAGTGCTAATGTGAGATACTGTGTAAATGTTAATGGAAATGGTATGCTAGGGAATGTGGTCCCTAATGAGAGTCCAGTCCGACAGAGGCGTAGGATTGAAAGGGCATTCGACGATTTAACGGAGAGAAGGCAGAAAAGAAAGACAGAGAATCGTGAATCCGCCGCTCGTTCGAGAGCAAGAAAACAAGTACCACTCTCTGATTTTCGAGTGCACTGACATTCCTTCCTCTCTTTTCATATTACTACTAGAACAATGTCATTTTTATACACTAAAACCCCGGCTACTCTTCCTTATTACTTTCATATTACTACTAGAACAGTGTCATTTTTATACACTAAAACCCCCGCTACTCTTTTCTTATTAAATCGGTGTGGAACGTGTAATTTTCCTGTTCAGCTCAAAACCAGTGGTTGGCCAGTCCGAGTGCTTTAATCGAGACTCGAAACAAATCACCCTAAAATCATGTTAAAAATGTTTTAGTAAAGAGAAATTTATTTTTTAGTATGAGTTAGAGGATCCTAAACCATATTTAAATTTGTGTATCCTTGTCTGCATTCTTTTTCGCTTTTATTTTTTAAAAAATTGCTACCATTTGGATATTACCTTCAAGCAACTGAAGGAGGACAATGCCCGGCTTACAAACTATAAGGTAGAGTCCTTTTTAGTTTGGTGAAAAAAATGAAGCAATTTGATACGGCCGATCGTGAGAATACTTTGGTTTTTTTGTAAAAATAAATTAATAAAAAAATTAGATATCTATAAATCTCAAAAAAATAAAAAATGCTTTTACATAGATATTTCTTTGCTTAAGCTAAAGAGGCTGAAGCATCGGCCAAATCGGTATGAAGTAGACCCGAATTTGACTGAAGCGATCTGAATCTGACCGAAGTGATAGCACCAGGCTTCGTTTCCGTCGGTTTAGGATTAAATCCATATGCTTCAACCTCTTCGGCCGAAACGAAGCGAATTTGACAACACTGCTATGGATAGAAAAATACAAAATTTTTTTTTACAAAGGTTCCCCTTAGTCCAAGGCAAAGGGGGTGGAAATAAATGAATCCTAAATGTCCCATTTGGCAAATGAAATAAAATGGCCAGCTTTTTTTTAAAAAAAAAAACATATTCTTGAAGGATAATTAATACCCAAAAAAAAAAGAGTCTCTAGCATGCGGATTCTTCTCATCTTTATGCCTTCGAATTGTCGATTTCTTTTAGACAAGGGCTCAGAACCTCTTACAAAATTATTTAGGGGTTTTAAATTTATTAAATAACATGAGAAGGCCCTTATTCAAAGCCTGGAACCTGAACAAATAGAGAAATATCAGTAATTTGATCCGCCCTAAACAAGCGGGGTCCTCCAATGAGTTCGTTGGCGCGTCTTATGTCAGCCAAATTACGAAATGTGCATATTAATTTAGGTTTCCAACCTTAAATAATGCTAATTTACTTAATGTTAATTAGGATATATTGATGTTCTTAATGATTTTGTAAGGGGTCGGACCATTTAAATGGTATTTTGACAATACTTCATGTTCTTTAAAAGAGTACAAAAAAAAAAAACCAATGGGAACCCAAATTCTAGTTCAATTTATTTTTATTTAGTATCTCCTCTTTTTGGAGAATTTATGATCCTAGATCTTACCTATTTCACCAATAATCTTAATTCAGTTGTTTTTTTGTCTGATTTTTCTTAGTAAAACGAAAAACTTTCTTTTCTTTTAGTAGTAAGTTCTTAGTTTTTTTTTTTTCTTTTTTAATTTCTAAGTAACCATTATCATCATCATTGTAACATAAATTCGTTCAATAACATTGTTGTTGTTATTATTATTATTGAATATGGGATAAAAATAGTTTTAAATTTTTGTTCTTTATTGCATCAAAATTTACTTTATTTTGCATTTTTGGGCCAGTTATTCTCAAAGCTCGTCGCAGAAACACCCATGGAGCCCAGTAAAACCTTGAAGAGGTCTACGTCAGCGCCGTTTTGAGTCAAGGTTCGGAAAAAGGATGAACAAGAATTACGATCGTCTTCCCAATTTTGCGAATGAAGATTATAGCTATTTACTTTATAAGCAAGAATAAATAAATGAGTACAAATTCCACCAATCCATTCCAATGGACATGGACATTATCAACTTTTTGATTTATTTAAATTAAATGATGCAGCTCATTGAAGTGCAGGAATACTTTTTTTCATGTTAATTTTGTTAAGGAAAAAGTTTATATAAGATTGCAACCTTAAAATGTAGAATTAAAGATGCACATCGAAAATGCATCAGAAATATTGTTTTAATGTTGAAAAATCCTTTAATTTGTGGTTAAATACATGGTCCAATAGCTGTCAAACATTTTCGATTAAGAACATCCCATTCCCAATCTTCCATTCCAATAGGTATGACCTGATTACTTTGAAGTGGCCGATCTAATTTTTTTCCGACAAGATAATCTTTTATTATCATTTTCTATATTGGCCAATTACTTTGATTTAATTTTTCAAATTTCATTGCCCTTTCTATTTTTTAAAAAAAATACTGCAAATAACCACAATAGCAAAAAAACTCATTTATTCATAGACACAATGAAAAACAAAAACCTTAGGCTCTGATACCAGTTGTTAGAATCAATTGATGAAAAATCAACAAGGGTTTATAACATTCACATCTATTGTACATTCATATCAATATAAACAAGCAATGAAAACTACACAATATCAAAGCAAGAACATGGAACAAAAAATCCAGCAATATTCAATCCACAGAGCACAAAGATTTATTGTGGTTCGGTCACAAATTGTGACCTACATCCACGGGAGAATGACACGAAACTTAACTTACTAATTTGAGAAGATTACAAGGTGAAATCGAGCTCAAAATATGAATTTCCACCATGACCCCAGAATTCTTTTTCTTAACAAGATTTGAAAAACAAATTTTCCAAATATCTCCCCAGTTTCCCGGACCAATAGAAAAAGAGTAAAAAAACAAATAAACCTAGCAACCCTATATAGCTCAAATTAATTTACTTAACCTCCAAAACCCTCCACCACAACAACCACCTCCTCCACCACCAGTTCCACTGCAGACCACACCATCCTTCCCATCGCACATTTATCTTCAACTTTCACACCATCAGCACATGAAAATATGACTGTGGAGATGGATATTACCACAACGAAAAATATAAGAAACCTACTAAAAACTAGATACCTTGAAAGGAAGTTGCCCTACCTTTGTCCTGAAACTCTATTGAGGAGTTCGTCATTGCTGTGGATGGTTTTTTTTAGCAAGTATGAGGAGAAATTCTTGCTTCTTGAATGCCTATTATTTTTGTAGCCTTTATATGTTCCAATAACTAGCTTTATTGGATTGTCATGTTATGGACTAGTATCCAAATAATTATTGGTATGCTTGTGATTAAAAGGTTTAATGTATAAATTTCATTGGTTTATTTGTGTTTAAAATTTACATGATCGTTGGGTTATGGTTTTTAAGTCTAGATAGGAAGTTTCGTGGGCTTCCATATTATGATATTATTTTGGAAAAGTATATAAAGATATTATTTACTTTTAACACAAGGTGGTCACAATTATTTTTGTCTATTAGATTTTAAATCAGATAGTTGTCATTGTATCATTGACTAGACTCTAAGTTAAAAATAATAATTCTCAAACTTTGTGACACACACAAGCCATCAAATTTGACATCTAATGGTTAGTGCCATTTGTGAACTCCTTATATAAAAAATAGATGGTCTCATACTATACAATCCGTATTTTTTTGGCTGTATTTGTAAATTAATCTCTCACATCTTTAACAACCCCCCAAAACCTCCCTCCTTGTGCTGGACGACTTGGACCACTTCAATCGAAGTGAAAACCTAGTGCCAACAATAAAGGTAGTATTTTTTTAAATGGGTGTAGTTTCCACATGGTTGCAACCTTAAACAATCCCATTAAGGCACACCTTCAAATTTGTTCATAACATATAATTATTTTATTATCTATTTATAAAATCTATTTTATTATCTAATTATAAAATTTTAAACTCCAAAAAATGTTAAAATCAAGTAGATCTATAAACATATGAAAATTTTAAAAATGGATGGTCTAGATAATGTGTTGTAAGACACACTATTTCTTGGACTCAAAATCATTTTTTCTTTCATAATCATATATCTTGATGTCAATTAGAGGGTTTTTAAACTTTAAAATAATATATGCTCAATTAGAGAGTTTTTAAACAATAAAATAATATTTTCTGATGGATTTTTCAGGTGCATCCATAGTTCTAGTTGCAACCTTATATAAACTTTTTCCTTTTCAAATACTTTATTTCAAAAGATTATATGATGGGATTTATCAAAAAATGCGTAAAACATAAGCTATTAATTATTTTATCTATTTGTACTTATTTCAACTCATGATCATGTATTTTCTTCTTATTAGTTTAAAATTAAATCAAAAGATATGGGTAAGGGCACTAAATTCTTCATCTCTAATGGGTAATTTGATAAAATTCTTCGATCATATGTTACGAAGGAGCATATCAGATATTCAATCCTGGATTTGTTTTACTAGCAATCTGTACCAGTTTTGTATATCTCATTAAAATGTGACATACATTGTACGATATTGATAGAGAGAAAAAGTTTATACAAGGAGTCAACCTTATATTATTGAAATAAGGTGCACCTCAAAAAGCGATCAAAGAATGTTGTCTCGTCAAAAGAAAAGTCTCCAATTGGTCATGTTGACCTCGATATATATGGATATGAAAGAAAAATGAATTTTAAGTCTTAGAAATAGTACATGTTGTAATATATTATTTGGATCGTCTATTTTTAAGTTTTTCAAGTATTTTTAGATCTGCTAGATCTACACCATTTTTGGAGCTTTCAATTTTATAGATTATTAGGCCATGATAAGAGTTTCGGTACCAAAAATACATATTTTAACAAGATTTTGAGGTGCACCTCTTGTTTAAGGTTGACACCTTATACAAACTTCACCCTTGATAGAAATATTCTTAGAAAAAATTAGTGAATGAAAACATGTAGTACTCTCTCCTCCATGTTGTGTGACAGAATATTAGGAAAGTGAGTAAACTGTTAAGCGATAGTTTAAAATAAAATACAATATTTGAATTAGGAACCCATTTATTTAGTAATTGATATAATAATATTATGAGTGCGGTTTGTATAGAGCCTAGGCTCTAAACAATCAAATTAGAGCCTACTTTCAAATAGTATCAAGAAATGTCGTTTCAATACTGAAAACCTTTGTGATAGATTTAAAATATATTTTTATCGTTAATGATAAAATTTAAAGCTTAAAAAATAATGTAGATCACGCAGATCTATGTAAACTTGAAAATTGACGGTTTTTTTAAACTTGAAATCCATTTTTTTCTCATGTCCATGCATCTGGATGTCGAGATGATTAATTTGAGGATATTTGGGTATCAAAACCACCTTTTCCAGTGAAAGAGTTGAGGTGAGCTCAAATTTGATTGTTTAGAGCAATGTTTAAAAAAACGCCGAGTCGAACCGGACTCGCCCGGTTCGACTCGGGAATCGCCATGGACGGATCGAATCGGCGAAAAAAACGGGAATCATCCGGTTCTAGAGAGAACCGGACGATTCTGTACAGTGACTCGCCGATTCACTGTACGGAATCGGCGAGTCCGAACAGTGAATCGGCGAGTCCCGTACGGTTTTTTTTTTTTTTTTTTTTTTTTTTTTTTTTTTTTTTTTTTTTTTTTTTTTGTAATCCATGATAGATTTTTTTGTAATACTTGATCGATTTTTTGTAATCCATGATCGAATTGTTTTTTTTTTTTGTAATCCATGATCGAATTTTTTTTTTTTTTGTAAACCATGATAGAATTTTTTGTAATCCATGATCGAATTTTTTGTAATCCATGATCGAAATGTTTGTTTTTTTTTCTTGTAATCCATGATCGAATTTTTTGTTTTTTTTTTTTTTTTTGTAACCCATGATAGAATTTTTTGTAATCCATGATCGAATGTTTTGTAATACATGATCGAAATGTTTGTTTTTTTTTTGTAATCCATGATCGAAATGTTTGTTTTTTTTTTTGTAATCCATGATCGAATTTTTTGTTTTTTGCTTTTTTTGTAACCCATGATAGAGTTTTTTGTAATCCATGATTGAATTTTTTGTAATCCATGATCGAATTGTTTTTTTCTTTTTTTGTAATCCACGATTGAATTTTTTGTTTTTTTTTGTAATCCATGATCGAATTTTTTTTTGTAATCCATGATAGAATTTTTTGAAAATTTGTGATTTTTTTTTTTTAATCCATGATTGAATTTTTTCTTGTAATCCATGATAGTATTTTTTGAAAATTTGTGATTTTGTTTTTAATCCATGATCGATTTTTTTGAAAATTTGTTTCTTTTTTTTTTTAATCCATATTATTCAAAAAGAAAATGAGAGAGATAATGATTCTGAGGCCACCCTATCCCAGCCATATTATTCACATATCGAGTCCCAACAGCAACAGTGTAGGGATGAGCACGACAGTGTAGGTGAGCATGACGGATGGACAATCTTTGGGGGTTTTAGATTGGGAACACAACAAAACACTAACACTCAGGGATTTGGGAATAGTCAGACGCCTGCTAATATCGATGATTCTTTTTTAGATCGAATTAATGAATTGTTAAACGAATTCAATCAATGGCACCAGCGTGACCAAGAAGAACAATAACGTCGTCTATCATTTTATTTTTAGATCATATGTTACTAATTTTATGCTTTATTGTAGTCCATGTATGTTGATATACTTATTCCATGATAATTATATGTTTATCCTTTTGTGTGATGTAAATTAAATGCTGAATGGCGGTTCATGCAGGGAAAGAACATATCAATATTCGCATATTCATTCAAAAACATGAAAATTCTTAATGGAGTACCCTCATTTCTTATTGAATTCCTAAAAAAAAATATTTATAATGAATTTTAATAATTTTTCGGATTTTTTTTAAGCTTTATTATGACCGATTCACCCGATTCTCGATCCGGATCGCCGATTCGTCGATCCGGATCGGTTTTTTGGAAGCCCGATCTGGGTCACCGATCCGTTTTTTAAATCATTGGTTTAGAGCTTTGGCTCTATGTAAACTTTTTCCTTATATTATTATTATATATTAATAATAAAGTATTTGAATTACCCAAATAATGATAATAAAGTATTTTGAATTTTATTATTAGTAATTATAAAATTATAATTATTATGCATTATTATAAAGGGATTGTCTACAGAGAGACCATTTATCTTTTGTATATGGATGACACAATCATTCTTACCCCTTAAATTTTAAAATGGGTGGTTGTAAGAGTATCATTGAATAGAGACAAAGTTCAAAAAAAAGAGAAAAATATCCTACTTCGTGAGTCACCCCAAGCCGTCCAATTTGACATCTAATGAATGAGAATAGTTGTAACTTCCATGTACAAAAGATAAATGGTCTCTTAATACATAATCCCTAGTATAAATTATATGTTAAAGCACATGGTCACCACATTTATACTAATGAACAATTATCTCTACCAAAACTATGAATATATGCCTAAAAGACAATTATAGTTTTACTATAAATAAAATATAATTACGTAATGCTGTTATATATTTATAACATTTAGTATGCTGAAAATAATTTATATAAATAATATAATATTGATTACAATATTACAATAGTATGCTGAATAATATTTATATATATTTAATAATTAATACTACCACATGGTCACCACATTTATAATAATGACCAATTATCTCTACCAAAAATATGAATACATGCCTAAAAGATAAAATTCTAATTTTACTGCTAACAAAACATAATTACTTAATATTGTTATATATTTATAACATTTAGTATGATGAAAATAATTTATATAAATAATATAATATTGATTACAATTATTTTTTATGAGTAGCAACATATAAATAATATAAAGTAATATTATTTTCAAAAATTCATTATTTTTGTATAAATTTACAAAATTTTCATTAAATAATCAGAATAAATTCAATAATAAATAATTAAAATTTTAGTTATTAATTGATAATATTGAACTAATAATAATTATTAAAAAATGATAATGTAACTAAAAGGCAATATATATTGACTTATATACATATTGTGACTTGACATAAATAGTATGAGAAATAACATAGCCAAAGAGAAAATATGAAGAATGTATCTTTCTTTATGTTATATGTTTAAATGGTAGACATCTATTTCTCAAAATGAGATGCAATAAAATAGATCAATGTATAGATGATATTAGTTCAATTATAATTGAGTCATTTATAACTATATTTAATAATAAATAAATAAATATATATATATATATATATACATATTGTGACTTGACATAAATAGTATGAGAATCAACATAGCCAAAGAGAAAATATGAAGAATGTATCTTTCTTCATGTTATATGTTTGAATGATAGACATCTATTTCTCAAAATGAGAAGCAATAAAATAGGTCACTGTATAGATGATATTAGTCCAATTATAATTGAGTCATTTATAACTATATTTAATAATAACTAATTTTATATGAATTTTGTTACTGTAATTATATATGAAAAAAATAATAGTGGTAGTTACATTATGAATATATAATTTCAATATAATTACTAAACGTATATAACTTCAAATTATTTAATTGTTATAGTACCCATTTTAGAATATTTCAACTATATTATCAATATTGTAAACAATATTTACGTTGGTTTCTTAATATTATAATAATTAAGAACACATTATTATACAGTGAGAACAATTATTTACAATAATATTATGGACTAGGTTTTTATATAGGCCAAGATGCACTAAATATGGTGCTTTTGCATAACACTTCGTAACATCCAATTAATTTTGAATACTGTAGATTTATCTTGAACTTGGAAACATGGGTGACGAAAACAAATTCCTTCGACATATGTGTCAAGGTCTGTAAAACAACATGTACAAGTCTTGATGCACAAAATATGTTTCCTAAATTTAATTCATATTGTGAAATACTATTATATTAGTTAGAATAATTCTGTCAACTATATGCAAATCCGTTAAATTGGCATTATATATTTGTAATAGACGAATAATATTTAGTCTAAATTTCAATATGTTATATGATTATTGTAGCTATAATTAATGAAACTGATTAGTTTATAAATAAATTATTATGTTGATTTTTAATTTATGATAAAATTCTCATAATTAATCTTAGTTTATGACAGAATAGAAAAAAATATTTCTAAGATTTTAGATGAAAAAGTATATGAAAAGAGAAAGTTAAGCATATTTCTTAACAATTTTAGGAATTCAATGAAATTCAAGAATTTAAGAGATACTCAATATATTCATTATTTATAGTGTTTAATCCATTTATCTTCAAAAGATCAATATCATATATCGATAAAGATAGAGAAAAAAGAGAAGCCATATTAAAATATCAACTCTGTTTTTGGAGTACATTGCACGTAAATATCAAAATTCAATTTTTTATTATTTGTATATTAGAAATACTTTATAAAATACGAAAGTATAATCTAGAAGATACATTATACTTTCTCTTTATAATAGTGAATGAATGCACATATAATTAACTTATTAAGGGATTACTATGATTTAAAAATTATACGAGTAAAATAATTTTGTAAGGATGTCTCTATGTGACTAAAGATAGTTAATTCTACTACTTTGGGAAACACTAGATTATTTGACTAGCTTATCTTTTCATGAAAGATAGTATTTCATAGTACAAAGCCTATTCCTTTAATGTTTGGCACAATGTATTTTAGAAATGACTTTTATAGCTTTAAAATGTGTTTTAAGGATGACTATCATAGCTTCATTTATCCTGTACAAAGTTTATGTTTTTTTTTTAAATTGGCATCATTTCCTCAAGAAGGCTGGGATTCAAGACCTCTCTTACAGCAAACCATGTGACTTACCATTAAGCATTAGGTCTGGTTCACTGCTATGACATTCTTTAGAAATGCACTTTATACGAGGAAACTCAAGAGTTTATATCGTAAAAATTTATGATAATACTAAGCCAATTTAAACTGCTCCTTTCCTTCCTTATTTTGATTATGCACAACATCTATAGTATGCCATAGAGTGAAAATATGTTTGGTTTTTTATACTCAATTTAGAGATTTTCATGTTTAGGTGAATGGTGATTACCCTTTCTCGAATGATATTTGCATAGCATTCAAAGACACACCATATAATGAAAACCAACGGGTGACAATGTTTTAATGGATAATATCAAATTAATTATTTTTAATATGTAATCAATAGATTCGGCTAACCTTGCAAAGCATTGCAGAATTTATGCACGCCATGAAATCCTTCGCTATAATAGGCGATGACGGTTTGGGCCACTTAATGGCAGCATCTCCGCTGCTACTAGCAATTACACCGTTATTAGCTAGACCCCGCCTGAGCCGGGGTTAGGTGGGCTAGTCTATTAATTTAAGTAATTATCTAGTATTATAAATAGTATACTAGAGCTCTGTTTAAGTAGGTATTGTACACTCTCCTTTTCTGTGTCTCTCTTTTGCTGGGGTTTGGGTTGAGTTGGTGGATCTGTAGATTGAGGCAACTCTTGGTAATACTCTCTCTATTTATGTTTCTCTTTTATTGGGGTAAGAAGTAGAACTACCTTGTTGTTGTTGCTAATACCAGTCAATCTCTTTTGTGTATCTTTATTTCCTATAAAATCATCTATTGTTTCAATCTTAGCTGTATCAATGTTTCTTTGTGTGTTGGTAGACAAGTATTCTAGAATGGAGGAGATTTTCTTTGGAAGGAAAGAATTCACTATTTGATTTCTTGATTTTAGTTAATTTATTTCATAACATTAAAAAAATGCATTCCATCACTATAAAGATTGGATTTTTCAAGATTCAACCTGGAGCAAGAATAAGTAAGGTCATGCTGGCAGTTTTTGTTTTCTAAACACTATAAAGGCCAATTAGGTTGTTTTTTCTTTTTAGTGAACCAATTAACTAAATTTAAGTCAAGTTTCATATCATTGGTCACGCTGATCAAAAGTTTTGTCCACCTCAATCAAGTTTTTGAGTAGGCAAAACAATAGGTAAAAAGATTTATGCATTAAATTAGTCCACATCCTTTGTGAGGCATATGATCGAATCAAATTATTTATTGTTTTTCAATCATTTCAAATTGACAATTTATTTGAAACGAAGGAAAAGTTATAATCAAGAAACGATAAGTTTTATAATTTGAAAATTTATTTACATTGTTTAAATTTAAAAGAATTTAAATTGAGGAGTTATTTTTATCCTATTAATGCACAAAAAAATCATTCAATAGAATAGTAGATGCTGGTAAATTGTCATTCACATCCCTTATTTTTCAATTGTTATTTTTTGAAATAAAATTCAAACCTAAGAAAAATAAAATCTAATGAGATATATTTTAGAATTTTTATGTGAAAATAAAAATATCAATTAAAGAGGCTTATTATAATCCTATATATGCACGAAAGCCATATTTATTATGAATGTATAAAGAGAGATTCTTCCTAACCTTCTATTTTAAATTAAAAGAAAAGTTATTTGAAAAGGGTGTGGATTGTATAGAGCCGAGGCTCTAAAAAATCATATCAGAGCCCAACTTCAAATAGTGTCGAGACATATGGTTTCAATATTGAAACGTTTTGTGACAGCCTTATATTATACTTTTCATCTTTAGTTATAACATTTAAAGCTTCCAAAATAGTGTAGATCGAGCAGATATATGAAAACTTAATAGTCTTAACAATTGACCTTCCAAAATGTGTTATAAGATGCATTATTTTCAAAACTTGAATTCCAGTTTTTTCTCAGGGACATCTTGATGCCGAGATGATCAATTTGATTATAGTTGGGCATCAAAACAACCTCTTCTAGTGAAAGTTTTGAGGTAGGTTCTAATTTGATTGTTTAGAGCCTAGGCTCTATATAAACTTTTCCCTTTTGAAAAAGTAAAAAATTTAATTCTTAAATGAAGGAGTACTCAAATTTAGAATTTATATATTTGAGGAAGCCCTATTTTTCGAAAACTATTGCATGAGGTTAAAGGATTTATGAAATATTATGAAATTAAATTATTAAAATTTCAAATTATAAAAAAAGAAGAAGGTAGAGTTAGATATTCCATATGATCTGTGACAGTGTATGCATGAAAACTTTAAATTATTAAGATCTTACTGTGTAAAGAAAATTTATTTAAAATATTTATTTCATATTTATTTAAGCAATATAAACTCAGAATTAAATTATGAAAATAGCATAAAACTTGTTTTTACTTGAACATAGAACAATTCAGGAGGTAGAAAAAAGTTAGAAATTTATTTTTATTGTATGTATGAAGTGATACCTTTGGAGTTCTTTGTATGTCAGGACCGAAGTTTTGTCTACACGTACTAAATTTCTTAGGGTGTATTTGTGTGTAATCATCATGCAATCATATCATTTCATTTCTTTAGTTGAAATCACAACAATGGATAAAAAGGAGTAGTAGTTTAGATGTTGCCGTCTAAGAATTGGCAAAAGAATGGAGATTTGAATTGTATATTTCCCCAACAAAATAGGAATATGTTATTATAGAATTATGATAGAAAATAATTTTATGTATATACACATTCCTCTAAAATCATGAGTTTTTCTATTTTTTATTTGTAAACGGAAAATATATAATATTGTCTTAACTTTTTCAAAAATTTATATAATAATATTATTTTGAAATTTAATTATTTAAATCTAAGGGACTTGATAACTAATTTTCACTCACATTGCTACTTCTTGGAAAATGAGATAGTTTCCCAAAATAAATCACCTTTTTCTATTTGATGATGAATCTCAATCATTAAAATATTTACTTGATTAAATAAGTATTTAGGAGAATTTCTTCTATAGAATTCTAATTATGAGATTTACATGTGTAAGGATCCTAATAAATATGGTTTCAATACACAAATAAGAGTATGGAAATTTATATTATTTTCCGTTTTGGTTATTATTTATATATAACATTTAATAGTATGGTATTCTCTTAAATTTATGAAATGTTATAATAAATTTTAGAAAAAAGACACAAACCCCCTTCTTTAAAATTATAATCCTTGGTTCTATAAGTATTCTATAGAGCTCCCAAGTTAAACAAAAGAGAGAATGTTTAACCCTTCCTTATCTTTTTCGTTGACCAAATTATGTAATTTACCCTTCTTTTTTTCTTTTCCTAATCACCGTGTTATCAAAATCATGGAAAAGCTCCTACCATTCTCTTACTTCCTTACCAATGGACCTCTTCAACCCACTCTCTCTACCAACCCTCCTTGAATATGCCCCTTTCTCCCTCTTTCTCTCTCTTACACACACTCACACACATCTTATGAGCCTTACAAATAAGTTCAAAGAGACCTCACAAACTCAATTTTGACAATGAGATTATTAAAAAACAAAAGAAGATAAATTCTATAATTTGGATAATAAAACAACAAGGAATGGGTTAAATGTCATTTTTTGCTTAACTTGGGGTTTTCCAAACGTTTTTATGGGACCAAGGGGTTATTTGAGATAATGATTTTAGAAAAGGTGCATACATCTTTTTTGCTAAATTTTATTATTTAAAATGTTAATAAATCTAGTCGGGAATCGAGAATTAACTTATCCATTCACAATTGCTTCCGAATAAATATAGTTTCTTGGCATGTATAGGATGAAAATAAATTCCTAAATGAAAAATTTGTATTTTAATTGTCAGTTTGGATTTTTTAAATATTATTAATCATTTTAAATTAGGAGTCTCTCCATATAAAGCCCTAGCTCCTCATAGATAAAGCTTTTATGCATACATAAGATTGAGATATATTTGGTTACTAATTACATTGTTTAAAAAAAGTTAAAATTTTAAAATTAGAGATTTAAAAATTAATTTATAGTCATACTATAGTTCTGATAAACAATGTTTCATTGCATCTATGGTATGAAAAAAATTTCTCAAATGAGACAACTTTTTTATGTTTAAACTATGAATTTTCACTATTTTTAATATTTTGTTGTATCAACTTAAATTAGGATGTCAGAACAATCATTCAAAATTTGATCAGAGATGATGCATCTCACAGGCTATGGACTAGTATATTTAAAAATCCCATGTTTCCTTAAAAGTTAGATTTCTAAAGCCCTGTGCCACTCAAAATATACAGCTTGAATTAAATTTAGTGGACTCAATGGACCTTATTGCACGATGATGACATTATAACATATCTTATGAAATTTAATACTAGTCCATAGCTGATAAGTTGTACAGGCCTAACAAAGTTCAAATGTTTTACAATTCAAATGAAGGTTGCATCCAAACTTTAAAATACATGGAATGTAGTAGTTTGAAGTAGTTGATAACACTGCACATTTATAATTTTTTGCTTTTTAACGCACAAATTAGGGCACGTTTGGTTGATGTGTAAATATTTCGCAAAAAAATATATTTACATATGTAAACGGTTGATGTGTAAATATTTCGCAAAAAAATATATTTACATATGTAAACAATTTGTAGGAAATTTTTTTGCCAAACTTTCTTTTCACCACGTTTATAATGAATGACATATATTTGGTAACTTGTTTATTAGTTAGATCTATCTATGCAAATTTAATTATCATAACTAAAAATATTTAGTTATAATTATTTAAATAGTATTTAAATATTATTAAACTATTATACAATAAATATTATTTAAATATGATTTTTATATCAAATAAAAAATATATTATATTAAAAATATCTGTTACATAAATAAAATATATATTATACAAATATATTATAATGCGTAATAGATATATTCTATATAATGTAAATATAAATTACTAATATAAATATAAATATATATTATTTATAGAAAACGATATTTATACATTATATATTAAATATTATTGAAATATAAGTTATATACTGAATATATTGTTTAATATATGAATATATTTTATTGTAAATAGTGAATAGTGAATAACGAATAGTGGGTCTGCATGTGAAAATAAAACCGCATGGAATATTTCCCCAACGTATGGAACATAATTTACACATGTAAATGTTTTCAAAACAATTGTGTTTTTTAGAAATTTAAAATAAAAATATTTATTATTAAATCTCCTCAATGATTCCAAACAAACAATATTTTTTTTGCACATACAAGAACCTTATTAGATCCATAAAATTTGTATTTTTGTGTAAATTTCTGTTGCCAAATATAATTTTCAAAATTTTAGACCTTCTAATTTTTTTTCAATTACAATTTAATGTAACCTAATAATAACTTCTACCATTTTAAATCAGTGATTTCAAAATTTTTATTGCTAAGTTTTATTTTTTAAGTCACCTTTCCCATATGGTGACTTAAATAGGGCACACCAATTCTATGTACTTTTATCCCATATATAAGGTTGTGAGTCCACACAAAATAGGGCTCTTATCCAAGAATCCTAATCTTTTTTAATGTTTATTTTTTTTAGGAAATTTATCAATACCAATCTCAATCCCACATAGTATGAGATTTCCTTATGTGAGTGATTTTAGATATCAACATATCCAACATCAGTTCCTTGTATATGTAGGAATAGAATAATGATCATATGAGACCCTCCCACACCCATGTGTGTAGGACCTCAAAAGATCACCATTAAATTTGACATAGATTTATAGAAAAGTTATCACATGGGTGTAGGACTAGACTTTTCTAAAGATCTGTGTCAAATTTAATGGTGATCCTTTAGGATTCTATACACATGGGTGTAGGAGGGTCTCATAAGATCATTACTCGTAGGAATAAGATAATTCATAATATTTTTAATTTGCTTGTCCATTTTTTTAATAAAAAAAAAATACTGGAAATTTTTTTTTTGGATTTCAAATTTCTATTATCTAATTGTCCTCATTGAAGTACTTATAATAAGGTTTGCATGCATATGTAGGAATAAGATAAATTTTGAAATTTCATGAGTTTGCTTGGTTTCTATTTTTCAAATAAAATTTAAGAATATCAATCTTTTTCTAATTTTTTTGGAATTTTTAATTACCAAATTAAAATTAGTTACTTATTAATTTTTATAATTATAAATCAGGGATTTAGAATACTATCTATTTTATCTAAACAATTAAAAATCGTGAAATTTATCAAAATACAAATAGATTATCAACTATTTAACATTTTACTCATCTTCAACTAAAACTCATAATCAAGTGTACTTTGATGGGCTTTTTGAAATTAAAGCAAAAGATATGGGTACAATGTTAAATAGTATAAATGTTTTTACAAATTATTATTAAAATTCAAATTAATGAATTTTAAATTATAATGAATTATTTTTTAATAACAAAGTCGTAATAAAAATCTAAACTTTGATACTATATAAACTTTATATTGGTTTTAGGTGGATCACGAAGTTAAGAGTTACCAAAACTCAGTTTCAGTTTTGGAGCAATTTAAGAGCACCAGCTATCTTGAAGATGATGCTATTTGACTAAGATTGTTTCTTTAGTACACTTGATTTTTTTTACTCATAAAATTTATTTTCATATTTCAATAATTCGTGTCAAAGAACCGAGTGTCTGTGAGGTTATATTTGCGCAATGTCAAGCCTTAGTTGCCTTTAATGTTGCGAAGGGGTGACACACAGCATACATGTTGGTTATTTAGAGGTAAGAATCAAACTTGATAAATACGGTTGTTAAAGTCAACTGCTAACCACTAAAGCTCAAGCCCGATTCCTACATTATTCATAGTTAGTTTGTCAAATCTGGTGACTTAAGTCATGTTGTAGCTAAGTATTTTTAAAATCTTTCAAGTAAAAATACAATCTTATTCATTTATTTTTTCGCTACAGGGTTTGTGCAGCAATCCCAATTGTTGTATAAATTTGTATAAAAATATATAAATATGTTACGAGCTAATCCTTGTGTGATATAATTATTCACAATAGGTCTCACTTAACTCTCTGTCTATCACTATGTGACTAGAATGTTCTCATTCCATTTGTTCTGTGGCACTCAATGCAGTGCGAGTACAATCTTTACACAATGCTCTCATCAAGTTCCCAAATGGAGTACACCCAGACTAATGGATCTTCACCCACTACTAACGGGGTCCAAACCGCCGCATCACTGTCAATTTGGCAGCAATCAAACCCCTCAAACAATCTCATGTTGCCTTTCGAACAAGGGTCTTATGGGGCTGGTATTGGTGGTAGCCATAGCCATGGTGGTGGAGTGGACATTTCTAATGTGATCTACTTCAACAATGTTAATGGGAATGGTGTGCTGGGGAATGTGGTCCGCAATGGTGGCCAAGTTCCTCGGAGGCGCAGGAATGTAATGGAGGCCCTTGAGGAGTTGGAAGAGAGGAAGCGACAGAGAAAGATAAAGAATCGTGAATCAGCTGCTCGTTCGAGAGCAAGAAAGCAGGTACCCCTCTGTATAACGTTTTCCTCTCTATATTCCAGGTGTGTTGACACTCACTCTGCCCTTTCATCTTATTACCGGAGTACTATCATTTTCATAGCCTGAAATGCTAGATGCACTTGCTACTTATCAGTGTTTTGAGAATCGGGATGGACCTTCCAGTTTTCTCTATTCAACTCAGAACTGATGGTGGGTGACTAGTCCAAATCCCTCACATAATCAAAGCTTGGAACAGTTCCCCCCAAAAATCATATGCAATATAATATAATAAAAATGTAGTCTTTACAATGATTTCAGGATCCTAAATTCTATGAATGATTTTCGCATTCCTTTTGTTTTTCTTTCAAAAAAAAAAAAAAATGGAGGCTACTTAGACTCATAACCAGTGCGTCACTAGTTAAACCTACTTGTCCGAATTATTGAACATTAATACTCACATTCTTACTTGCTATGCCACCACTCTACTGATAAAGCTTCTTTTGTTTTGCTTTTATTTCTAGGCCTATACCTGTCAGCTGGATATTTCTGTTGCAGAACTGAAGGAGGAGAATGCTCGACTTAAAAACGAACTGGTATTTTAAATGTTTCAGCTATCTACGGATCAAACAATACAAAATGTTTTTAAGGGAATGAGGGGGAACAGTAAAGGGATGGTACAACATCCAAATCATGTGACGTTTGAAGTGTGCAAGAGCACGCTTCAACGATTCAGATTGAGTTTAAGCTGTTTTAATGGCCCCAAATTGATTTTATTTTTTATTTTTTATTTTTATTTTTTAATAAAATAATATGCCTATAAAGATTGCTATGTTTATGAATCTAACATGGGCACACCCAATAAAGATAAAAAAATTAATCAAAATATCCTTGAATGTTTAAGGGGTATTTGGTCAATTTTTTTATTAGAATTATCTTTTATTTTTAATGAATGTATGCCTTAATTTCACTTAATTTAATTTGTAGAACAAAAAAATTTTAAAAAAAAATGAATTGTGACCATCGAAATGGAAAGATTCAATTTCAAATATTGGAAGGGTGCTGGTACATCCTTCACGTGTCTACATGATCCGAACATTCTTTTCCATAAATAAATCCTAACGCCCATCTAATCACAACTTCTAAAAAATGAAAATAAAATGCCAAACCTTATCAAAAATTTTTTATGAAGGGTATAAAGTATGTAATAACAAAAAGAAAAAAAATTCTAGCAAAAAAATAGAGTTCACCATAGGTTTTAGCATTGACATTTAAAAAGTATATTAGACAAAACTTGGGGTTTTAAAAAAGAGGACAACACATAAATAGGTTGGTGTATAGGAACCCCAATTCTAGTTAAATTTATCAGTATTAAATGTGCCCTCCTTTTAGAAATTTTGATCCAAGATAGTAGCTAATTCCACCACACTCTTCATTCATTTGTTTCTTTATATGAAACAAAAAAATCTTTTTGATTTTATTAAAATATTCCTAAATATATTTATTTTCAATAGTCATCATCATCTTCACCATCATTATCTTCCTTCTTGTTATTATCACGATTATTTCATTAACACATGTACATTTTTTTGTGGTTTATTGCACCAAAGTTTAGTTATTTTGAATTTTTTGGCACAGTTATTTACAGAGCTCCTTGCGGAAACACAAGTGCAGCCCCGAAAACCCTTGAAGAGGAGTGCCTCGGCTAAATTCTGAATCCAGCTTGGGAAAAGGATGGAAAATAATAATGATATTCCTCCCCAATTTGCTAATGGGGATTATGGCTATTCACTATAGAAGAAGAATAAATAAATAAGGACAAATTCCATCCATCCAAGCCAATCGACATTATCATCTATGATTTATGCTTTTTAAGTGATGCATCTTGTTGAAGTGTAGGGAAAATTTATATTTCTGGGTTTTATTTGAATTCTGTTAAAACTATAAAGACTCTACTACAGAAATAGTTTGATTTTCAAAGGATACAGCTTATGTGTTATAAAGACTCTACAAGAGAAATAATTTGATTTTCAAAGGATACAGATCATGTGTTCCTACTTAATGCGGATTATTGTTAACTTTTTATTAAGGGATTGAATACTATGAGACTATTTATCTTTAGTAAAAAGAGCTCACAATTAATTATAGCCATTAGATGTCCAATTGGATGGCCCGAAGTATGTCACGAAGTTTAAAGAATTTTTGTTGAACTTTGGGTTTAGTCACGAGTACACTTACAACCATTTGATTTTAAATTTGATGTACAAAAATAGTTGTGACCTCTTTGTACTAAAAGTAAATGGTTTCTTTGTATACTTTTTCTTTTATTAATGGTTTACATAACTAAGTATCTTGGTGTGATCATCAAGTTTGGGGGTATCTTGGTACGATGTGGACATAGGCAGGTCAGTTTTGATTCATTAAAATTGGACGTAATGGGTGGGGTCAGGGTTCAGGTCTAGATCTAGGTCCAATTGGGTTCTAACCAGTGCAAGTTCAAACCAGGTGGTCTATCGACTCAAACTCTAGTGGACCCATTGGGTCAGATCAACCTTAATGGGATGAGCTCCAATCTGCCTTAGTCCTTATCCGGTCTAATCCATGACATGGTCGACTCATCTTGAGCCTCACAATTTTATATTTAGGCATTATAATAAATATAAAAATACACATACAAACACACACCTCCTCTCTCAGAAGGTATGAACTTGAGAGATTGTCTCCCAATCACTCCAATCCATTTATTGACTAGTGATAACACCAATCGCTTTTGTACGTTTAACTGTATATTCCATCTCTTTTTCAGCTTGGAAGTGTGTGAATATGGTGCAGCATGATGCATGGGTAATGGACATGCTAAGAGAGAAATCCTAGGCAGCTTTTTGTCCATGGGTGTTAATATACAATATGGTCGACGTGGAGCATATGCTATACGTCCTAAAAAACCAGATTAATAGAGAATTTATGACTTATAGCAAATAGGAAGTTAAAAGGAGATGACTGCACCTGACTCATCTCAATTAGGGCGGGCAATGGGTTGGGCAGCCTCACCGTAGTTTTTAGGGTTGGCCAAGGCTACAAAATGTGGCTTGAGAGCTAAGCAACCTGGCCTTGTGGCTCGAGAGCTAAGCAACCTGGCCTTATAATTTTCTTCTTTTCTCTAATTTATTTTTCTTTGCGTGTATTAGTCCCTGCTCAACCTTGCCTAGGCCTAGCCCCACTAGATTAGGAGGGGCTCGAGCTAGCCCTATGAGCACTAGGTGAGGCTCTGGTCAAGGTTGGCCTAGCCCTTTGCCAGCTCTGACCTGAATGTGGTGACATGATCATCTTAGACGGGCGACTCCCCACAGGAAGAATCTCTCTTTGTCACTCTTAATTCTTGGATTTCTCTGAGGATATTTTTTAACGGAGTCATATTATTGGATATGGCGATATCCAAAAATTATCCATCTAAAGAAATTCTATATTAGGGGGATGTTTTCTAAAGAAAATTGAAATCTAAAAAAAAGATTAGGCTTTTGGGCATATCTTTAAGTTTTGAAATATATATAATATTTATAGAAAATTTTTTATTTAGTGTGGATTCGTAACGAAGAGATATGAAAGAATAAGTGTTACCCTATATGGGATAACATATAACCACTTCTAGAGGGAAAGAGGAAAGGGCTTCTTGTTCATGAGAGACAAGACCTCTCTTTAGAGAGAAGAATGCTTTCTATGGAGAGAGACAGTGTAATGTGCTTCTTACATAATGAAATGCTGGTTTCTCATAGAGAAACAGTTCCAATGAAGAAGAAAAAAATTGTAATATTAAAGAATATTTTTCCCATTTTGGAACTATCAATCAGATATAAGTATTTAAGAACTCAATATCTAATTTCTTTTTTAAACTACTAGTCTAGTCACAAAATTTCATATGGAAAGGATTTTTTTTAAGCTAGTATTTAGCCCAAGTAGGGTTGCAATGGGTTGAGTTGCGCAGCCTAGCCCGGCCTGCCCACCCCTAAAAAAATGAGGGTTTGGGCCACAAAATGTGGCCTGAGGGTTGGGCCAGGGCCGGACAACCATGACTCGAGGGTAGGGCCAGTTGGGTTTGGGCCAAGGTTGACCTGGTTTGGCCCGGCTCGGCCCCGTCATCTTTTTCTTTGATGAGACCCCAAACGACGTCGACACAAAGTTTGAACTTTGGAGGGATGTCCTAAAATCCAAAGGTTTTAAGATTAGCCGGACAAAGACATAGCGTATGGCATACAAGTTTAGTAATAATAAGAGTAAAGACGAGGAAGTAGTTATGATTCACAGCCATGAAGTACAAGCACTTCCAATATCTTGCGTTGATAATCCAAGAAAATGGGGAGATTGAAGAAGATGTTGCTCACAAAATTAGAGCTAGTGGGTGAAGTGGAGATACCGATGAAGCTGAAGGCAAGTTCTATATGATAGCTGTGAGACCAGCTTTGCTCTATGGGGCCGAATCTTGGGCCTCAGCGAGGGTATGTCTTTTAATAGAGTAGAATGGATAGACTAATATTTGTGTTGCCGATCCCAATTAATTGAGAAAAAGATATGATGATGATGATGATCTGGCCCTGTCTGTCCCTTATAAAAATTAGGTTGGGCTTGGGCCAGGCTTTTTTGGCCTGGTTAGAATGGAAACATGCCTAGACAGGTCCTTTCGGAACTAGGTCCAAGGGCGGCCTAGCCTGGCCCATTGCCAACCTTAAGCATGAGGGAGCATGTATTGTGCTCCCACCAGAGTACATTCCAAGCATCACATTATTAAAAGGGAATACACATTTCAAGCATATAAAACTTATTGACAAACATCACATTATTAAAAGAGAAATTTATCAAATGGAAAATTTTATACAAGGCTACAACCTTAAATTGTAGAATTAAAGTGAATCTCAAAAATCCATCGAAAAAGGCTATTTTGGAATGGAAAATCCTTTGTGATCATCTTGACATTGATATGTATGAAACAATAGTACATCTTGCAACATATTATATGGACCGTCCGGTTTCAAGATTTTCATGTGTTTATAAATCTACTTGATTTGGACTATTTTTTGAATTTAAAATTTTATAATTAAAGATGAAAATAGATTATTAGACCATCTTAAAAAAATTTACACCAAAATTACGTATTATTGTAAAATTTGGAGATGCGTCTTACTTTGATTACTTAAAGTTGCAACCTTATCCAAATCATACCCTTATCAAAATATCCATGAGGGTTGCATCATTTAACATTCTACACATTTGTTACTATTCCAACTCAACATTATGTGCATTGTCGTGGGTATTTGGAAACTCAATTTTGAAGGATTTCCCTTATTAAAAATAATACCACATCTCATTACAAACATGGACATTTATACAGCATAATCCATTGCGAAAACAAAATAAACATGTTTTGAAATGAGCGGAAACCAGTTCATGTGATTTCAACAACCTCCTCCAATCAACCACCACCACCAAAACCACCGCCACCACCACCACAACCTCCACCGCTAAACCCACCCCCCCCAAAACCGCCACCACCACCTCCACAACCCCCACCATCACCACCACCACTAAAACCCCACCATCACCACCACCACCACCACCACCACTCCCACTATAGCCACCGCTACCAATATCACCACCAGATATCCCAAACGCACCAACACCTAATGCTGCAACACCACCACTTGCACCACTAAAACTGGTTCCGCCACCACTGCGGATGCCAGTCTTTGCACCACCACCATCTATACTAGTTTTAAAACAACCAGCTATTACAACCTTTCCATGATTACTAGTACTGGTTTTAACACCATCACCACCGCTACCAACATGTTTTTTATATTTTACGCAGTCAACACATGAAAAAAGAACAAAAGACATCAACGAAAGCGGTGCTACCGCCATGACAATTACAAAAGGCTCAGAATGAGAACCGACTGTGTCATCGTGTAATAACCTCGCCATTTTTCTTAGACAATCGTGAAGGTGGTTTCAAAACACCCACGTTTCCTCGTTTTTTATGCTGAGTTATGAAAAGACTTGGTCTACATGGTTAAAAAATGTCATTGCCAGTTCATCGTTATCATGTTTTGAGAAAGTCAATTAAGCAAATTCAACGGTTTATACTTATCATTTTTTAGCAGAAGAATCTCAATTAGGCAAATTCAACGGTTTATACTTATCATTTTTTAGCAGAAGAATCTTATTTTATTCAAAGGCCACACTCATATAAAATGAGTATAAGTATACAATAAGATTTATCACATTGATATAGAAAGGTCACAATTGTTTTTAATGGTCAGATATGAGATCAGTAATTAGAATATAATTACCACACTCACATCTTGAGAATTTTTTTAAGACTTTAAGTGAACTAAAAAGTTTATATAAGGATGCTACCTTATAATGTAGAACTATAGATGCCCCTCAAAAATCCATCGGGAAAGGTAGGTTTAATGTTGAAATACCCTTTGATTGATCATCTCGACATCGAGATGTATGACTATGAAAAATAAAAATATTTTAAATATCAGAAATAGTTCATTTTAAAACATATATATAATAGCCGGTTCATATTTTTTACACTCAAGCGTGATTAGCATAGTGGTAGAGGATATAAACTTGACACAAATGTCTTAGTTTTAAAACAGAGTGTTGTGCCTTAAAGAAATACCATGTAGTATGTAGATTTAGGGCCTTTAAATCCTTGCATACAAGATTGATTACAGGGTAATTCTTCTAATTACGTCCTTAACTGAGGCAGGTTCTTCTCAAAATCCACCACAACTGCAAATGATCTCCCTTCTGAGATAACCACAGCGGATTTCTGATTGAAAGCACCAAGAACTTGCTACCCTTCTAAGAGGGAATAAGATCCAAGGTAGATGGAGGGAAAAATAGGTGCAATATTTTTTAATCAATGGTTAGAACTGAGTATTCAGTTACCGCATTGAAGGACACCTTGCAATAACTATGAGTCCTGCGGAACGGTACTTCACGAGCTTTCATCCCTAAAAATCAATGGATTGTATCTTGATCGAGGTTGAAATAACAATTTTGGGCCTCAAGGATTACTCTATCCCGAGGCCAGAGATGATGCCTCAACCAAATCAAAATAACTCAAAGGCGATCATAGTTGTGACCATAGTCATTGAACAAATGACAACTAGTCACACCAGTGCCACTACTCTGCAAAATAGAAAACTCATGGTGGAGTTATGATAGTTTCAAAATTATTTTGGAGACAGTACAGTTCATAGAGTAATGGGATGCATCCTCCGTCTTCCAAGTATTAGACACCGTTGACACAGAAGATTATGTGACGAGGTTGAACAGCCTTTAAGGGACTACAGAGCCCTAGACCAATCTTCCTTTCGACTGAACTTGATAGGTGGTTGCATGAATCACGAAGAATTAAGTCTGATTTCTCAATTAACCACGATGAGTACTTATTACAGAGTTTCACCTCTTTGAACAATTTTTTTTGAGTTTAATGGACTAAATAATCACGGTTTAAATCATATAAACCTACAAAATGGAGACGTCCAAATAATTTGAAAGCCAAAACTGCATTCCTACCGCATTTATGTTGTGCGTTTTTTTTATATATAGTATGCTCAACTATCATTTTGAGACACTCTCTGGTTTGAGACCTTTTGAAGCTTTTAATTTTTTTCCTTTTTATGAATAGGAGTTCAGCTTGAGCTGTTGTTGGCGATTGACATTAGCAAGACTATATCTCAAGTTCAATTCGTACCATTAAACTATCCTAATATAATAACAATAATAACCGTTTTCCTTTCAAGTGACTTCTCGCGCATTCTCAAGATTTCCTTTTTGGAATTTATTTTCTATTTCGGATTGGATCCTTTCACCGTTTAAATTCACTGGATATTCCCCAAGTGCTTAAAACAAAAGCAAGTAAAAACCGAGAAGAACAATTTAACTGTTCAAACAAGTGATCAATAAAGATAGAAGAAACTAAGCCATGCTATAACAAATAAAAAAATCTTATAACAATTAAATTTTCAAATCTCTCACACCATAATTGAAGTAAGAATGTTAAATAATTTCAAGAAGCGCCACCACCACCACCACCACAGCCACCACCACCGCCACAGCCACCACCACCACCACCATCGCCGCCACCACCATCGCCGCCACCGCCATCGCCGCCACCACCATCGCCGCCACCCCAACAAGAACAGCATGCTTCGCAGCACGAAGAAATGTCAGCATCATATTTGGAGGGCTTCTTTTTTCCTTTCTTACCATCTCCGACTTTGGAGGTTTTCTTTTTCCCCTTCTTACCATCTTTGGAGGGTTTCTCTTTCCCTTTCTTTGAGCCCTTAGCACATGAGAAAACTATAAAAGACATCATAGAAAGTGTAATTGCCACCATTAAAATTGCATAAAATTCACTCGAAAAACTGCCATGGCTGCTTAGCTCTTTCAAGAACCTCGCCATATCTAGAACGATGAAAATGACCAAGGTCTATATTGCACATTAGTCTCCTTTCGTTCTCCTTTTATACCACTACTCATCCAAGACATGAATTGTGGAATTCAAAAAAGTCAAGCTCCATAGCAGGGTACAAATATTCTTTTTTGTCAATTTTCAAATCGTTGACCGTGAAGCAAGGGACTGCTTTGTAAGACCAAATAGTGAAGCTTCGTTGCAATTTTCACTTGCTTGAATCATTGAATGTGTCTCAAGACACGTTTCTTTTATGATTCAGTCAAAATTCCGATGTAGCGTCGTTAATGTCAAGAATCAAGTTCTAATCACTCAAGCCTAGCCCGATTGCTACCTCAATAAATTTTATTGTATTTTATAGTAATAAATTATTTTTGAAAAAAAAAAATCATTTAATTGTCTACCAGAATCAAAATTAAATGGTGGATAATTAAGGAAGTGTGTAGTGGATGTGTTCCATTACCAAACAAATTTCTTTCTTAGTTTGTCCTCTCTTGGAGCCAGGCCCTTCCTTAGTTTTTCCTCTCTGGTGGACCACACGTTTGTTTGAGTTGAAATCATATCAATGGATATTTCAGTGAAAATGCCTTCCCAGGGGTGGGACACCAGCTTCATACCTATATTGAGTTATTAAAAGGCACAATGTTCGTGCTTTCACATCCACCCACCAACATGTGAAAGCGATAACTTGGTCGAGATCCGATTCTCATAACAAGAATGTAACGAAATCAAACACGCCTTTCATTTGGATCGGATTCTGTAAAAATTAAGGAAGGGTTTAGCCGGAAGGTTGCAAGAAAGAGAGAGTTGTTTTATGATCTCTCTCTCTCTCTCATTTTTTGGGGTGGATCTCAGGTGAAAAAAGGAGGACCCTGTAATTGTGGTTCCCTTCTGGTAGGGTGGTGTGGCTTGAGGGGAAAGCTAAGGAGGTGAAACAGTGGCCTGAAATTGTGACCTTGTCTTTCACATTCTCTCAGCTGAAATAGCTTCTCTCTTTCCATCGAATCCCTTGCCTTTCTCCTCATTCATGGCCCTGCTCTCACTAAACCATCTGTTGCCTTTCTCCTCACCTAAATTGCCATTAATGGACCTGACCTGCTTAATCATGTCTCAGAGAGAGGAAGAGGGCTTAATGATTGGGGCTACGACTCATTCAGTTGCTTGCTCGAACTCATGATGCCATCGATTCGTTGATGCAAGTCTCCGTGATCACCAAAGAAGAGGGATTACCAAATCCACGTTATTGATCTTTACGTCTCGTGAAAGTTTTGAGGTACGCTCTAATTTGATTCCTACGCTCTATCTAAACTTTTCCCTTAAAAAATTTCAATTCTTCCCTTTTGAAAAAGTAAAAAACTTCCCTCCCTCTACTCTGAAACTTGCTTATTTTCCTCATCTCTATCCTTTCGTCCGGGTTTCTCCCTCCCCTCCTCTCGGTGTTTCTCTCTCTAAGCACTCGGTGCTCGTCGAGCTTGGGGAGAAAACAGAGCCCTGATCCTGATAAAAATTCAGGAGAAATGGGTTTTTATGGCGATGTTGCAAAGGGACATTTCCCGATTTATCTTGGAGAGAAGCACACTCGCTTTGTGGTCCTCAGTTTAAGTCCCTCTTGTAAAGAGCAGAAGAAGCATTTGGATTTGACCATGGGAATCACCATTCCTTGTGAGGAAATGGTTTTGGATTATGAAGATCAAAACCTCAAATGTTGTGCCTTCCAACTGTCCATGGAAAAACCAGATTCATTTTTTTTATATATTATTGTTTATTCGGATAAAGGAGAGATCACAATTAAACTTTCCGTTCAGCAAATAATATAAGAGAGGGAGAAAGCTCTCGGGTTGGGTCTCGTGAGAGAGGAAAGAGAGATAAAATTGCACAGATTTTATTTAAGAGAGAAAAGAGAAAAAAAAAAAAAAAACAGGGTGCACTTGGCGTGCGGATGCATATGTAGCCGTAGAGATAAAGTGCATTTTTAAATTTTATCATGGTATATAAATTTGATGTAAAATGTTATTGGGATTCTCTCAAAACCTATTTTTATATCTAATTATAAAATTTTAAATTTAAAAAATAGTTAAAATTAAATAGATCTATATACATGTGAAAATCTAAAAAATGCACGGTGTAGATAATATGTTGTAAAGTGCACTATTTTTTAGATTTGATTTTTTTTATTGTTCATGGTCATACATCTCGATATCGAGATGATCAATCAAAAGGTTTTTCATCATTAAAACTACCTTTTCCTATGAATTTTTGAGGTGCATCCGTAGTTGTACAGTATAAGGTTGCATCCTTATATAAACTTTTTCCGTGACAAAATGGCATAGAGCAAGAGTAGACGGAAAGTTTAGGGTAGTGAGAGAAGGATGAGTCATTTTTGGTTATTCAAAAACCGAAATCACATTCATTTTTGTTTTTGAAAGACCAAAATCACGTTCATTTAAGTTTTTGAAAAACCATAGTCATGCTCTTTTTGGATTTTAAAAAACCGAAATGGGCAATTTTGTATTTTTTTAAATAAATCGTTATGAAATACAAAAAAGAAACATATGAGTAATACATAAAGTTTTAGGTATTTTGGTAAAACGAATATTTACGTAAATTTTCCTTTTTTTTAATCAATATGTTCTCTTAGCAAATGTGGTGGGGGACCCTAGTGGAATAGTGGCTGCCAACAAGCATGGCCGAGGAATAAATGCAACTATCCAATTTCACATTTAATGTTTAAGATTGATTATGACCACCGTGTACTAAATGTTAATCGTATTAGTGTATACTTTTCAAAAATTTATATACAATGTCAACTTCATATTGTAGAAGTAAAATGCACATAAAAAAACTGCCTAAAAAATATCGACCTTATCATATTACCATCTTAAATTTTTGGGTCCAAAGTTGAAATCCAATATGTCAACAATTTTTTTTTTTTTTTTTTTTTTTTTTTTTTTTACTTTGAGACAAAGGTTCCTCTCCTCTCAAAACCCGCTTTTTCACTTACCACTACCTAAATTATTCAATATACAAACAAATTGGAAATATGGAATCTTATGTTAACGTATTTAACCAACTAGGAAACCATACATGCATTTTTTTTTTTCTTTTAAGGGGAGGTTTGCATAAGATGTCAATCTTCTTTAAGGGGAGGTTTGTATAAGATGTCAATCTTGTACTATAGAAATAAGCCACGCCTTAAAACTATACTCAAAGATGCAGCTTCAGTGTTGGCATAAAGATATATTGTCGTACCAAATTATTAAATTTAAAACGTAAAAAATGATGCAGATCGAGCATATCTACAAACAATTAATAATTTAAAAACAAAAAAAGTTTATACAAGGTTGCAACTTTAAAATATAGAATTACATATGTATATCAAAAATCCATCGAAAAATATTGATTTAATGTTGAAAAAGCCTCTAATCGATCATCTCAACATCGACATTAATGAATATGAAAAAAGTAATAATTTAATTTCCAGAAAAAGTGCTTCTTCAATGCATTATCTAGATCGTCTATTTTCACGATTTTCATATGTTTATAGATCTACTTGATTTTTAACCATTTTTAGAATTTAAAACTTTATAATTAGATATGAAAATAGATTTTTAGATAATTATAATAATTTTTTATATCAAAATTATATCTTATAATAAAATTTGAAGGTGGACCTTAATTGGATCGTTGAAGGTTGCAATCTTATAGAAACCACACGTTTCTAAAAATGATTGTCCAGATAATACGTTACAAGAGGGATTTTCATGATGTAAAATCTTTTATTTTCCATATCCACACATCTATCTCGAAATTGAACGGATCAATTTGAGACTTTTTCAACATCAGAACAACCATAGGTGCGCCTTAAAGGTAGACTCTCAATATAAACTTCTTCCTCTTTTCTATTACTTACAAATCAACACCAATAAGCACACATTAATAGACACGTATTATTAACAAGCACCATCTTGTTAAAATGAATCATCCATAGCTCTCTCTCTCTCTCTCTCAATTAACATACGAAGCATATGCAAGAAGGATATAATTCCGATCCACAAAAAACTTGGTCACCTGGCACATTATATGTAACTTCAACTTCAATCACCTCCTCCTCCTCCGCCGCCACCACCACCATTGCCACCACCACCACCATTGCCACCACCACCATCACCACCACCGCCACCGTCACCACCATCACCACCGCCACCGTCACCACCACCACCATCACGACGTTTTTTCCTTGTCTCCCCATCTGCACATGAAAACACAATGAATAATGTCATGGAAACGGCAATCCCCACCATACAAATTGCAAAAAATCCACTGTAAAATCCGCTTCCATGGCCTCCAAACTCATTCAAGAACCTTGCCATCTCTTCCAATGGTTTGATCTTAATAGCACAGCTTTTATATGCATTTATATGCCCCTCTTTTCTCCTTTTGTATGATTGGAGAGAGAGATGTCTTAAAAGGAAATTCCAATTTCAATACAATTGTACAATAATTAATTGTATTGATTAGATGTGTATATGTATTTCTATCCCTTTGACCATTTTAATTATAGTAGAGGCCCAATTAAGGGCAACCATGTGTATTCATACGTGGACTAGTGACAATGCATGACTTGGTTGCTTACCCAATATCTCAACCCTTTTCTTAATGGTTTTCCATTAGAGATTGCGCTTATTGACATTGAGGTTAGGGGTTTGCATAGTTATCCGTGGATCAGGTTTTTTTATTCGAGTTGAAAGAGAGATAGTTATCCGTGATCAGGTTTTTTTTTTCGAGTTGAAAGAGAGATAGTTATCCATGGAGGAGGTTTTTTTTTTCGAGTTGAAAGAGAGATAGTTATTCGTTGATGAGGTTTTTTTTTTTTCGAGTTGAAAGAGAGAAATCGATGATTTTTTGACTGAGAGGCTATAGGTTTTTTCGGTTTGTCCGTGATAAGGTTTTTTTAGTAGAGAGAGATGTTAATCTATTTTAAAGGTATGTTTCAAAACTTTTTTTTTTTTTTCCTTTTATTGATGGTTCAATTGTTTTTATGGTGCCTTTGTTTTTAATTTTACTCTATCTCTAGCCTCATGCTTGCATCATCTTTATATTGCAACTTCGCCTTCCCCTTATCCCTCCTTCTGATTGCCACGTCGCAAGTTACGTGGCAACTCTGTCTCTCCGTTTTTCTCTTATACCCTCTCACCCTACCACATATCTGTGTCGCTTTAAAATATTATTTAATCTATATAAATTATGAATTAAGACAAAAGAGTCAAACATAAGTGAGGCTTTAAAACCAAGGAGAGAAGTAGATGTACTAAAAAGATCAGTGACGCTTCAGGAAAGGAAAGGTAGTGATCTTACACAAGAAAATCAAGGAGTTTGTACTTTGTAGTGTTTTGTGGTAAAGCATTAAAGATTTTAAGCGAGTTTCTGCTCATGCAACTCAGATTCTCGAGAAGAATTTTTTTGATATGGCTGTATTTTAGGGGTGTGCTTATCAAATATATATATATATATATATATATTATAAATGTTATGAATTTTTATTAAAACAATGCTTCAAGAGCATGAGATTATAGAGATTGAATCAAATCGTTAGAAACTTGTAAAAAAGAAAGAGAAACACCATGTTTAGCAAGCCCATCAAGAACATCATTGGTTTCGCGGATGGTGTGGTCGAAGCTTATCCGTAAATTAGGCCAGGCACATAGGTTTTGAATTTTTAACCAAATAGTAAAAAAAGACCAGGGGATCCTTTGCTCTTTTCTACACCACTTGATAACATTCAGGGAATCCCATTCAATTATAATATCACCAATAAAACCCATGTCGATGATAGTATGAAGGCTTTGAAGGAGAGCAGCCAATTCAACATGATTGACTATCGTAGACCCATGAGGACCCGAATAAGAAAAATGAATCGAACTAGAATTGTTGCAAAGAAGCCCACTAACACCTGCAGACCCTAGATTTCCAAATGAGCTGCCATCAAAATTAAGTTTGAGGCAATCTTCTAAAGGTGCAATCCAAGTTCTACGGGGACGGCTAGTGCAAGAAGAGGAATGAGCTAAAAATTTTAGATTCATATAAATATCAGTCCGAATAGTACCCCGTCCTTCAGGAGTCAAGGAAAACCAGTTCCAAAGATATTGTAAAATGAGATCTTTCACCCTTTCAATACTCTGAGACACCCCATCAAATGTTCTCCTATTACGTTCTGACCAAATCTGCCATAAGATTGAACTTCTGAAAATTTTTCAAATCACTACTCCATTTTTTAATAGTCCAATGGCAGAAAGATGATTAATACAGTTGATAAGATTCAAATGTATCATGAGGAAAAAACCCAATAAAGAGAAGGCTCATAGCCATAAGCTAGAGGCAAAAAGACAGTGAAGGAAAAGATGAGAGCAAATTTCTTCATCATTTTTGCACATCAAGCAAATATTTTGAAGAATTTTACCTCTCTTTTACAGATTGTCTATTGTTAAACATCTCATTTGACATACAACCCATAGGAAGGCTTGGATTTTAACTGGAACTGACCATTTCCAAAGAAAAGCCAAAGAGGTATCAACAATACGTACCCGATCCATAAAAAGGAGCCTATACACTGATTTGACAGAAAAACGTCCGTCAGTTTCTGATTCCCATATGACCAAGTCTTCGGTATTAGAAGTGGTGTAAACTTGTTCAAGCGGTTGGTTGGAAGAGATTATGAAGCTACGAAATAACCATGTCTGGTAGCTTATTGTAGTGGGATCCGATGTTCCATACCATACAATTAGAGGGGGGAAAAGAAATCAACTTTAAAAGTTTTGCATAGGGTTGAGCAACTCTGGCAAAAAAATCAGGATAAGTAGAAGAGAGAGGCACATCACCAAGCCATTTGTTGAACCAAAAGAAAGTGTTATCTCCAATGCCAATAAGTCATCTGATGTTGCTGAAAACAATATTTCTGCAGCTATAAATATCCTTCAAAATCTGTGAGATGAATTTGGTTCCTCTAACTTTTTTAATCGAGTGGGTGATATGATTGAAACCATATTTAGCAATTAGCACATCCTTCCAGAGATGAGAAGAGTTTTGAAAGATTCTCCACCACCATTGGAAAAGAAGCGCCCAGTTAACAAGTTTAAGCTTTCTGATACCGAAACCTCCTAGCTTTGATGGCATACAAACCTGGTCCCAATTCACCAAATGAAACTTGTTGTGGTTTATTACCCCAAATGAAGTATCGCATATAGTTTTCAATAAGCTTGATTACTTCACTATGTATTTGTAGGACCGATATTAAGTAAATAGGAAAATGTGCATAAGTGAATTTAATCAAAGTAGTACGCCCACCAAAAGATAAAGTCTTAGTCTTCCAAATGTCAAATTTAACTTGATACCTGTGAATAAGAGGGTCCCATGCTGCACGAGTGAGCTTACGATTAGAAATAGAAACCCCTAAATATTTAAGGGGAAACTTCTCAACTCTGCAACTCAAAATTGAAACAAGAGAATCCAAAAGGCTATTAGAGCAAGAGATGTCCACAATTGACGTCTTATGGAAATTTACTTTGAAGCCCAAAGCTAGCTGGCAACACAAGAGGAATGTGCTCAGATTCTGCATTTGTTCTTCACTGGCATCACAGAAAATTAAGGTGTCATCTGTATATTGCAAATGTGAATAATAGTAGGCCCAGATGAGGAAACTTGAAAACCTGTAAAAAGACCTGCATTTACAACATTCTTAAATATCAGGCTAAAACCTTCTACTACTAAGGTAAGAAGAAAAGGAGATAGTAGGTCTCCTTGTCTAATGCCCCTAGAAGCATAGAAGAACCCCTTAGGAGATCCGTTAATAAGAACCAAGAAATGGGTCGAAGAAATCCACCCTATAATCCAAGAATCCATCTGACACCAAAACTCATTCTTCTCATAATCTCACTGAGCACTTGTCATTCAAATCAGTCCAATGCCTTCTCTATATCCAATTTAATAACCACTCTCGGCTGCTCAGAAAGATTTATATAGTGAATGCATTCTTGGGCAATAAGAATGCTATCTGTGATCATGCGGTCTCTAATGAAGGTTGATTGTTCATTAGAAATCACAAAAGGGAAAACTAACATAAGTCTCTCTATTAAAAATTTTGCAATAATTTTATAAAGACTAGATAAGAGACTAGTCGGCCTAATATCTCCAATATCATCAATGATATCCTTTTTTGGAATTAAAGGAATATAAGCAGAGTTAATGCCCTTAAGAATACTCCCAGTGGACATAAATTCCTTAACCATTAAATAAACATCATCGTGTAGTAAATCCCAAAAATACTGAAAGAAGATAAGAGGGAAACCATCAGGGCCAGGGGCTTTATCCCCAAGAAGAGCAAAAATTGCCAATCTAACTTTTTCCACAGTAAGATCTATTTCCATATCAAAAACCAAGAAAGATGGCAGGGATTTAAAAGGAGCACCATGTAAGATAACACCAAGGTTAAAATCACTAGAAAAAGTAGACTCAAAATGTTGAACAAAGGCCTCATCACAAGCTAAAATGTCGCCTTCCGATACACCCGGTTGAGAAATAGTAGAAATATCATTTTACCTTCTACACGCATTCACTATAGCATGAAAAAAATTGGCATTTTTGTCACCCTCCTTGAGCCATTTAACTCTTGATCTTTGTTTCCAATAAATCTCCTCCATTCAAAAGAGATCATGTAACTTATTAAGCAGAGAATTTTCATTAACAATCATCTCATCAGATAAAACTTGGTTTTCCTTAATAGAATTTTCAATCATCTTTAAGTCCATCAAAGTGGTATCAATCTTACCTTTAAGATGATACTGGTTTGCTTTTTTCCAAGATATGAGTTTGTACTTTAGGTAGATTAGCTTCTTGTGAAGACAGAAGCCAAAACTGCCCAAAACATAACTACTACCCCAAGTATGATTGATGATGTCCACAACTTCAGGCTCATCCAGCCAGTGAACATCAAAACGAAAAGGTCTAAGCCCAGATAAGACCTCCTCAGTATGAAGACAGATAGGGAGGTGATCAGATGAAAGTTTGGTAAGAGCATTAACCTTGATCGAAGGGAATGCTCTTTCCCAAGCCTCCGAGATAAGAAAGCGATCAATCTTGGACATAATCAGATTGGATAAACAGTTATTAGACCAAGTAAAGTGAGCTCCAGCAATAGGAAGATTTAATAAATCATTCTCCATAATGAAGTCATTAAATAAACGCATATGAGAATTAAACCGGGAAAAAGTGAAAATTTCATTCGGGTGTCGAATAAAGTTAAAATCCCCTTCATGCAAACAAGAAGTCCCGAAGAGGAAATAAAAGATTTCAAATCATCCAAAAAGATACCTTTAAGAGTAGCAATATTAGGCCCATACATGTTAATAAGCACCCAACGAAAACCCCTGACATGACCTTCAAAAGTAATAGCCAAGAACCTGTCAGATTTAAAAACATCCAGGCAAAGCAAAGCTGTTGGGTCCCAAAGAACCCACAGACCTCCAGAAAATCCAATGGCATCCACACCCTCAAAGCACACAGAACCATTACCCCACAAAGTCTTGACATCCAAAAGAGAGGGCGAAGCACTTTTAGTTTCTTGCATAATAAAAGCACAAAGTTTAAAATTAGAAATCAATAAATTGACCTCTTTCTTACGTCAATCAGCACAGAGACCACGCACGTTCCAACTGATAATCTTCATGGACGAGATGAAGGCTCACGGGGTCCCGCAAAGCCACCATCTTGACAATGACAAAAAGAGCTGCACGAGCAGGTGTTGCAGCTGCAACTAGTGGAGGACCGGTTCTTTGAAGTCGCATGGCCTATCCTGAAAACCACTCCATCTGAAGAAGGAGCTGAAGAGCCCCGAGAGCCACGAGCAGCCAATCTATCCGATGAGCGCACAGCTTTAGAGTCTGCTTTTAAATAGGGTATCAGAAGCAGCTTAGAAGTAGGTGAGGAGACCTCCAAATCATCCGGCAGACCAAAAAAATGGTGCATAGGGCGCTTGGTTAGATCTGTCCGAGTCTCATCCTTCAAACTTTTTGACATTTTTTGGACCACCTTAACTGTTGCATCCATGGCTGCAAGTACCACCTCTTGAAGAGCAACGAAAGTAGCGACCATGTCCTTGAACATACGGTTGAAATTTACATGGTTGGGGTTGCCCTATTGCATCTATGAATTGTATCGGGTAGAGGGTGATCTAACACTTTAAAAATTGCAAGCTCCTCTCATGCCTCCAGATCCGTAATACTCGTTCACTCTGTATAACATCTGAAACCTGCTCCTCTCGTGCCTCCAGCTGACAAATGTATAATATCCAAAACTTTATTCAATTCCTACAGGAATTGGATTGGTATTGGGAGTATTTAATTGACAGATAACCATCGAAACATGTTCTAATTCCTATGGGAATCCAATCAAGGACTATTTTGGTTTTTTTTTTTTTTAACACTAATCCTTGATATGCTGAGAGTCTGCCGAATTTCTAAAAATAGGATGACAGTAAAAACGACAAAATTTTTAAACAGAGAGAGAGAGAGAGAGAGAGAGATGCCTTCTTCACTTATAAGGATCGAGAAATGTTTATATGGACCCCATCCACATATTTAGTATATGTGACCCTTGATCTCAGTCGTCAGATCTGAGTATATGGTTGAGATGGCTTAAGTCACAATTTCACAAGCTAAAGATTTTGAGATCGTTTCTCTCTCCAAGATTTCTTAAAGAGTGAAACTATCTCAAAAATTTTAGAAAGAAACTATCTCAAATTTAAAGTTTTAGATAGAGAAAGTACCTTAAATTTTTAGAGAGAGAAACTATATCATATTTTAGAGAGAAAATATCTAATATTTTTTAAAGAGAGAAACTATCTCAAAATATTTATAGAGAGAAAATATCGCAAATTTTAAGTTTTAGAGAGAGAAGATATCTCAAAATTTTACAGAGAGAAACTATATCAAATTTTAGATAGAGAAAACATCTAAAATTTTTAGAGAAGGAAAGTATCTCCAAATGTTAAGAGATAAACTATTTTAAGTTTTAAGTTTTTGAAAGCCAGTGTATTAGAAAAAAAAGGCATATCAAATTTTAGAGAGAGAGGATTTGTATTTCCATAAAAAAATATTCTGCACAATCCAAACGATGAATTTGCAATTTCCTAGTTTTTACCAGATGTAATCCAAACAGCATACAAATATTCAAGGAAATGCCAATTCTGAAAAATATCAATTCCATGATACACTTTTCTACAAGATTGAAAAATCTAAGGAACCAAATAGGCCCTAAAGAAATTGAAATGGTCCAATCAATTTCCATTTGAACTGATGATTTCTTTAACCCCAGTATAAAGTGTCATCAAAACATCCAGTAATCATGGAAAGGAGGTCATGAATAGATTTTATTTGTGAACTCACGTTCATGCATCTATTTTTCAAAAGATTATTGGAAAAATCATTAAAACAAAAGGAATCTCACGTATTTTCATTCTTGCAACTTTTTTTTATGAGGTTCTCTAAAGAGACCGATACTTGTTGAGCTAACAAAGAAAAACGATGTTGAAAAATGTAGTTTTGATGCTGAATTCATCTTAACCTATTTCAAAACTCGTGGTTGAATTTTCTATGAGACAAAAAAGAATAAATAGCAAGACAAGAAATGATGGTATTTGAATACATCTGAGGAAATTTAGGGGTGATTCCAATAGGTGATAAGATAAAGGACAGTAGACTTAGGTGGGACGGCCACATGCAACATCAACTTAGAAGACAAGAAATGATGGTATTTGAATACATCTGAGGAAATTTAGGGGTGATTCCAATAGGTGATAAGATAAAGGACAGTAGACTTAGGTGGGACGGCCACATGCAACATCAACTTAGAACAACATCGGTTAAGGGGGGTGAGTTGGTTCAAGTGAATGACTCTAAAAGACAATAGGAAGGCTCAAAAGGATATGGATAGAAGTAAGGAGAAGAGAAATAGTGACTTATAGTTTCACTATGGATTTAACCCTTAATAAACTAGCATGACAAATTATGATTCAGATAGCTGACCCTAAATAGTTGAGATAAAGCTTGGACGATGATGATGATTGAAACTTTATTATTTGCTAAAAAAAATTATAATAAGATTATTGGAGAATTGTAATCAATCCAATATCAAGAGCATATACACATGCTATTGCCGAGCATGGATTTGAAAGTTAGGCAAGCTAAAGTTTCGAGCCACAAATACCAGTAAAATCATCATAATATGGGACGGAAAGCTCTACTGTTTCAAACACTTTATTAGAAAAAGATAACTTGGCGTTTATGAAACCTTTCTAGTACAACATCGGATTTACTTTTCTTAATCAAAGATATTGTAAACCATAGTTTTAGTCTCATTTAATCTTCCCAAAATAAAAAATCTTTTCCTTTCAAAGAGACTAAGATCCCATGTCAAAAATAAGGGAAAATTACAGCATACCCCAAATTCTTTGTAAGCCATACCACTAACTCAAAGGGCAGGTTTAATAACAAGAAATTATGGGAAAAAAATACAACTCTGGTGTTTGATGCACATAACCTATACAGAAAATAAATTCTATAACCGTAAAAAAGTTCCCCTTGTGCTTAAAAAAAAATATATTCCGTTTAAAAAGATGGAACTTGGAATATCTCTTCCTAACTAAGAGAGTTTGATCCCATGTAAAACATAAGGGAAAATTACAGCATGCCTCAAATTCTTTTGTAAGCCATACTAGTAACTCTTTAGCAGTATTTACTTGTGAACTACCACACAAGTAAGCCGTACCTCAAATTCCCTCTTCTCTTCTTATGATCTTATCTATTTCTTTCCTTCTCAATGCCCCAAGCTTCCACTTTCTCTTTCAAACTCCAACACACCTTCACTTCCTTTCTCAAGCGACCCACCCCCTCACCTTCTCTCTCAAGCCCTCCCACTTGTCATGCGCCTCCACAAACCTCCTCTCACTTTCTTAAGTTTCTCTCTCAATCTTCCCACTTACTCTACCAAGCATATTATGCACCTTGCTCCTCCACACAGGTGTCTTCCCTCAAAGCTCTTACATTACACGATGCTCTTTCTAGCCAGTTGGGCACACTTTGTGTCACACCAACTTCAAGTAATTTGAATTTGTAGAAAAAAAAATATAAAAATTGAAACACTATCGGACAACTATGACCGTGTAATAAAGTTTGGATGGTGATAAGGGTAGGTGAAACCACTGTTCATTATATGGAAAACTCTTCCCAATGCCTATAGGCAAAAATGAATAGTGATTTCGTTTAACCTCATCACCATCCACACTTTATCGTACAATTATCGTTATCATGTAGTGTTTTATTTTTCATTTTTTTTCAACAAATCTAAATTACTTGAAATTTGGAGTGTGTGTAGATCTTAGTGAGGTGTACCTAATAAAAAAATGAAAAAAAAATAATTCAAAAACTATAAATTGACCAAAATACCCCCAAAAATTTATGGGCGGATTTTGGTCAATATATATTTTTTGAATTATTTTTTTTCATAGTTTTATTAGGTGTGTCTCACTAAGATGTATACACGCTCCAAATTTCAGATCATTCCGATTAGTAAAAAAAAAGAAAATTGAAACACTACTGGATAATTTTGACCGTGCGATGAAGTTTGGATAGTGATGATGGTAGGCGAAATCACGGTTCATTTCGCCTATAGGCCGCCTACCCTCATCACTATCCAAACTTCATCACACGGTCACGATTGTCCGGTAGTGTTTTATTTTTTATTTTATTTTTACAAATCGAAATGACCTGAAATTTGGAGCGTGTGTTCATAAAAAATAGGCGAATCTACAAAAAATATAAAAAAAAATATTTTACATAAGAAAATGATCAAAATACCCCTTTTGATCATTTTATTATGTAAAATATTTTGGTAAATATTGTTTTTGCGAATTAATGTAAAATATTTTGGTAAATATTGTTTTCGCGAATTAATGTTTTATATTTTTATTAGATGTGTCTCACAAAGATGTACGTACGCTTTAAAATTCAGGTCATTCTGATTTATAAAAAACAAATGAAAAATAAAATAGTACTTTACAATCGTGACCGTGCGATGAACTTTTGACGGTGATGAAAATAGGCGAAATCATTGTTCATTTTCACCTAGGCGTTGAGAAGAATTTTCTATATATATATATATATATATATATATATATATATATATATATATATATATATATATATATATATATATATATATATATATGGGAAATGATTTAATGTGACGGTTGTATAATAGTATAATGTAACCACACCTCTAGAAAACCATATTTTTGGCATTTGTATGACCCCAAATTTTGTACACATATTTTCTTCATCCTCATAATCAATCCTATGAAGAAAAAAAAAAATCAATTTGCACCCAAGATATGGTCAAAATTAGTACCATCCAAAAATGAATATCGACCATCTATTTGGTGAATTTCAAGATCTAGGCCTTACCAAATTCAAAGTCATTTTTTCCTTTTTTAGCATTATTAATCTAATGATGATAATGCTATATAAAAATTTTGGGAATAAAAAAAAATCCTTCTGAGGCCTATATCTAACCATCTCAATAAAATATACGACTTATATTAATTGGGCTAGAATGAAAACTTTCTATAATATTTTTTCAAAATTTTCTTTTTTGTGGTTGTTCTTCAGAATGAAAAGAGTGTACATTTAAAAATGGGCATGCTTAAAATTTATTTTTTGTGATTGTTCTTCAGAATGAAAAGAGTGTACATTTAAAAATGGGCAAGCTTTCTATGCTTCCACTACAACATAGAAGTCCTATACTCCCCCTTATCCAATCGTCCATTCTGAATGGAGCCCTAAAATCGCCCCCATCACATTGTCACGTCTCTACACTATTTTATTTTTAATTTTTTTTTCTATAAACTATTTTGACACCAAATATTCGATGTCCATTCCTCTATTAAACTCCCACTAGCAAAAAATATAAAAAATATATTTTCAAATAAATAAAATGACCAAAATACCCCTGAAAGATTCAAGGGGTATTTTGGTCATTATATTTTATCGAAAAATTATTTTTAATATTTTTTATAAGTGCGCCCCAATGAGAAGATGGCACGTACCAATTTTTATATTCATACAATTTATATAAAAAAAACTAAAAATAAAATATTTTGAGACATCGAATCTAAGATCAAACGATGAGTGGCTCTCTCGATCAAAATTGGACAGCTGGATGGTAAGGGGAGGATAGAACTTATATGTTGTAGGAGAAGTATATATATATATATATATATATATAAAAGTATGGTTTGATATTGGCTGCAACCCTATCAAAATAAGTAAAGCCTCAATTCAAGCATTGAAAAATATTTGCATCAATCATCTTGACTTGAACGTTATGGTTATAAAAACAAAATAGGATTTCAAGCTCTAAAAATAGTGTATATGTTAAAAAAGAATGTTGTTCTCCATCATCTGTACCATGGATAACCTCCTTCTCAAGTTTTTGGTTGTTTTTCTCAAGTTTTTCATTGTTTTTCTTTTTCTTTTTGGAAGGAGCAAGTGGGGAGGGGTCCCCCGGATGAACCAATAGGGAGAGGGCCCCTACCTTGATAGGAGTTGAGCCTAGGTCGTAGCGTTGAGAATCGTCATGTGCTATCTAGTTAGGCCTTGGCTAACTTCAAGTATTTATCACTTGCAAACAAAATAGACATCAGTGCTTGATGCAAACGTGATAAGCTCTTGATTTTCATTAGTATAGTGCTCATTCAACAAAAAAAATTAATTATTCTAGGGATTGCTAATTCTAACCCATGCTTTTGTGCGGTTTGTATAAGGTCGAGGCTCCAAACAAAATTAAATAGTGTCGAGAAATGTGGTTTCAATACTAGAAAACTTTATGATAACCTTAAACTATATTTTCATTTATAATTATAAAATTTAAAGCTTAAAAAATAGTGTAGATCGAACAGGTCTATGAAAATCTTGAAAATTGACGGTTCAAAAGTGCATATTACCAGGAGCACTATTTTCAAAACTTGAAATCTATTCTTTTCTTATGTTCATGCATCTCGAGACCCGGATGATTAATTTGATGATATTTGAGCATCAAAGCAACTTCTTCTAATGAAATTCCAGCTTAAACATGGATGCGAGTAGGTGTTCCATCCAAAAACAATGGAAACTAATTGTCAAAATGTTTCTTACTAGAATTATTATTTTTAGTTTTTAAAATTTATTTAATTATTCATGTTCATGATCTCCATGTTAGAGATTACAAATTCTTAAAAATTATGTCTTATCTCAAAAATAGATTTATTAAGAGGACCGCATTTTAATAAATGCAGGCTTGGCCGCATAGAAACCGGGTCCTTTATCATATGCACCCATATTTTTACTTTTACACTCAAAAACTTAAGCGAGGATATAATATGAATATTTTGGGCGGGCTAGCAAACTATGGTTCATGTAGGAATGGGGCATACGAACAAGTCATACTCTTCGCTTGACTCAGCCTTGAAAAGCGACAAAACTTAAGCATTTATTTTATATATTTTTTATGTTATAAAACCTTTGAGAATAATATGCTCTTATTGTGATAAGCATTCATCTTATTTATTGTTATGTTATAAAACCTTTTAATGGTCTCTTAAAATAGCTATTTGAGAGAGGAGCCTTGAAGAGGCTTAAGAGCATATGTTGTGGCATTGGAGCACTCCGAAGAGGTATATAAATTTTAGTTTTACCAATATATATTTTCCTGTCCATTTTTATTTTGATTGTGCTACATAAATTATTACTGAACAATAAATTTTAGTTTTACCAATATAAGTTTTACCAAGATATATATTTTCCTGTGCATTTTTATTTTGATTATGCTATATGAAATATTTTAGCGTTCTTGCTCAGTTACTTTGAAGTTAATCACGCTCTAGAACAAATAGAAGTAACTAATTTTTCATTGATTTGGAGCTACATTGTGGCGTATAATAGTTATTTTATGATAGTTCGATTTATAAACTCTTGTTACTTTTTTGTGCTTTTGAAAACTACAGTTTTGATAACTTTGTATTCATGATCAGTCGCCGAGCCGAGACGAGTCCCGGTCGTCGAGTATGGAGTGACGCATAGCCCCTTTTTAGCCCCCAAAAAGGGCAAAGAAATTGGTTTTTTTTAATTAAAAAAAAAAGTAAAAATAAGAGAAAATGTGTAAAAATCATTAGAATTTTTAAAAGATCGAACAAGATATACAGAATATGGATTATTGAAATTTTTTATTTAGATTTTGAATATTCTAAAAAATTGGAAAAAGGGTAAAAATATATATAAAAGTTCTCGAATCTTCTTAAAAACTACTAAATTCATCTTAAAAACTACCAAAATCATCTTAAAACTTCTTTCTAAGGGTAAGGTGAGCTGCCAGACTCCGAGTCGACTTGAGGAAGGCACGGAACCATGAAATGAAATATCATATTTTCATTTGTTATAAAAAAGGTAGGTGGTATATAAGGAGGGAGAAGGGTGAGGAAAGAGACCGATTTAATCTTTTTTATGCTTCAAAACCAATAGAGTAAGAGTAAGAGAGAATCTTTTTATTTTTGCATTTTATGTTCTGCTTTTTATCATGTAATATGTTTGGTTAATGCTGTTTTTAATCTTTTATGCTTTAAGGAAAGTAGAGTAAGAGAGAATATTTTTATTTTTGTATTTTATAGTTTTTTTTTATATGTTTTATTTTTGAATTTTATTTTATTTATTAAGCCATTTTAGTTTTCTTTTTGGGTAATATTGTTTGTTATTTTTTTATGCTTTAAGGAGACTAGAGTAAGCAGATAATCTTTTTATTTTTATAATTTATACTTTTTTATATATTTTTATTTTATTTTATTTATCAAGTAAATTGTGAAATGAAATAATTGAACATATACTCTTTCCCCTCTCCCTATATTCATGGAGGCGACAGGAGTTCTTTAGGTGTTTAGGCACTCACAAAAGTGATTTATGACATACTTCTTTTATGCATTCCAGTACAGTTACCATGTAACAGAGACAAAAATCAAAAAATTTCGAAATTCATCTCCGTAAACATGTATATCCGTAAACATGTATGTACGCATGTATATAGAGATTCTTCTTTTTGTCCATTCCATTCTTTCTGGAATGGAATATAAAATGTTTTTTACATTGATCTCCATAAAAAACATATACATGAATGTCAAAGGCATTTTACCTCCGTGACAAAGATATACTCTTATTTGTGTCAATAATGATGATATGACTCTTATTTCAGACACTTTCACAAAAGAGATGGCCTTTTAAATGTCAAATATTTCATCATTTGTGTCAATAATCATGATATGACTCTTATTTCAGACACTTTCACAAAAGAGATGGCCTTTTAAATGTCAAATATTTCATCATTTGAATCAATAATGATGATATGACTCTTATTTCAGCCACTTTCACAAAAGAGATGGCCTTTTAACCTCTCTTATTAAAATGTAACCAAGTAGTTAATGTCATGTTAGTCCTACTCAACATATCCTATTAAAAAAGGTAATCAAGTAGTTAATGTCATGTTAATCCTATTCAATACATCCTACTAAAAAATGTCGCTATATTGTTAATCTCACATCAATCCGATTCTTTTACTCTCTTTTTTTCTCTCCAAGTGATGTATTTATGTATATATTTTGGGTCAGTACGCTTGAAATTCGTATCCATGTTAGATGCGATAAGTGATAAGTATCCGTAAATATAAGATACATGTATCCATGTAAACGCAAGACACATGGAGACGTCTTTGAAAATGCAAGAAGGGCACGTCTTTAACAATGAAAGAAAATCTAGATTAGATAAGACACATGAACACGTCTTTGAAAATGCAAGAAGTACACATCTCTGAAAATGCAAAAAAATCTAGATTATTATTAGGGAAGAGAATTTACAACTGCACCAAGGGTTTAGATCTCTATAGATTGAAAAAGAAATAGCTTCGTGAAAAAGCTTCGAGAAAAGGAGACTTCTAAGAAGAGATTTATATCACAGTACCACTGGGGATGAGAGCATCTTTTATCACTGTCACAATTCCGCTCTTTATGAAGTACCCATCTGTTTCTCTTGCAGCTTCTTGTACATTGTCTCCATTGATGATCTGAAGAAAGGAAAATAAATAAGTAATTCAACGAGGAAAAGAAAAAAAATAAGTAATTCAACGAGGAAAAGAAAATAAATAAATAATTCAACTTTTTAAATTCCATATTTAATTAATAATGATTCCAAATATAGAACTAAAGAGCAAAAAAAAAAAAAGAATGGTTGTTTGATATTTTTCCATTGAAAAAAAAAGACGAAAAGAAATGGAACTAATAATCACAAAAAAAAAAAAAAAAAAAGATATAAAAAAGACTATCCAAACAAAACTATACAGAAATTAATTTTTATGATGGTGATGAAACTATCCAACACATTCACTCAAACCTTTAGCCACATCTTTGGCAAGGTAACCTGCTACTACAGTATCACATCAAATAGCAAGTTTGACCCAACTACTTAAATGGGATCATTATGTGTTTGTCTTCCCAAAATATGTACTTCAAATATGTTTCTTCTTTATAATCTACTTTATCTTCCTCAAAATGACAAAAAAGGACCAATAAAATTCAATACAAATATGCTACTTTCCTCAATCAATAAATATGACTTGCCATATTGGCCATATTGGCATGACAAAAAAAAGGCTAATCGTGTTCTTCAAAAATATAACATGGAGAGATGAAGCTCATATTCCACAAAAGTTTGGGATACTAACCTTTACATTGTCACCAATGCGCGCATTCTTATCAATAATTGCTCTTTTGATGTGAGAATTAATTCCAATACCAATTGGCACACTACCTTTTGCAGCCAAAAATCTCCTATCGACATCAGTCTGACAGAACAATATAGTTTTGCAACAAAATTTAGTTCACAAATTATAAACCAAGATAAATAGAGTCCAAAGATCATTACAAAGCCACTGAGCCAAAAATAAACAAATAAAGAAATGAAGACAACGGGATTGAGACAACTAAATCACCTCATAGTAATCTGCACCCATCAACAAAGTGTCTTCTATTATTGCACCCTCCGAAATACAAGAACGAAGCCCAATCACAGAATGATGGATTTTGCAGTTCTACATAAGCAAAAAAGGAAAAAATGGACAGTTAAACAATAGCAATTGAATATCTCTTATAAGCATGAAGAACTAAAACAAGGAACATTTCTAGAGAATATTAGGGCTTTTGCGCTTCAAAAAGAAGCTATAATTGGAGTAATTTTTCGTTCGATGGAGTAATTTTAATTTTTCGATGGGATGAGCACATGACAGATGTTACCATTCAATTGGTAAGCCTCACATTTTCTCCCTAGGCATTTTGTAAGAACTGGACTGTTGGAACAATATCCTCTCATTGGAAAAAACAAAAGACAAGACCGTGATTGGAAACCAACACCAACATTCCAACTTGCTTCCTCAAGATAATTAAGTAAGATCACATTTGACATACTGCACATTCAATGCCATGTAATTAGTTGTACATTATAATCATTTTAGGAACAAAGATATCATTGGAAAACAAAAAGGCAAGACCATGATTTGAAACCACCACTAACATTCCAACTTGCTTCCTCAAGATAATTAAGTAAGATCACATTGGACATAGTGCACATTCAATGCCATGTAATGTTATTGGGGATAGTTTTCTCCCTCATGTAATGCCCATGGGACTGATTTTTACAGTACCACAAGGGGTATTTGGCTAACAGATCAATTGAGCACATAGTAGTTATTTGTAATTATGATGGTTTTGGGTTAATGAATTAGGTTCATTTGGATTTAGATGGAAAATGAAATCTCATTTGTCACAGTAGGCTGGCCACTTAAAGACTTCTGTCAACTGATCAAGCCAGGGTCTACGACTGATTTCAGCTATTAGTTTGTACTGTATATGCAAATTTTAAAGTGTGAAGAGATAAAAAAAGAAGAATTATTTGTGTAAACAAATGAACATGGCCTTTATTGAGTTTAGGACTTCAGATATACCCCAAGACACGTTCAATTCATTAAGAAAGATTATTATCTGTAACAAACTTACTTTGATCACGCAACCTTCACCGATAACACTGTCTGTCACATCGGCATCAAGCATCTTTGAAGGAGGTAGATACCGAGGTTGCGTATATATTGGAGAAGAACGATCATAGAAGCTGTAATAAAACAGTGGATAAACAACATTTAAATTTCTTAAATCAATTCCAGTACGTCGACCACATGATACAACGTGAGCAAAAGTCCCTAAAACCTTAGCAGAAAAAGGTAAGTTTGATTATGTTACAACTAACAAACCAAAACAAAACTTAAACCTTTTCTAATAATTACGCTAATTTTAACCTTCATGCATAGATCCATTTTCTCAACCCTCTTCGATAGGATGATCAAATAACCTTCTGTTGATATTTGTCTGTAAAAGAATACCTGAAATCGGGTATGGGCTTTTTGGTTATTCCCAAATTAGCATTGTAGAATGCCTCGATGGTACCAATATCCTCCCAATATCCATCAAACAGGTAAGCTTGGACCTACACATCATTCAAATGTAGAAATCAGTAATTCATTGTATAAGAAGCTAATGTATAAGCAATTGACATGCAGAGAAAGCCATTGTGCCAGATATTAAAAATAATTCATACATTGAATAAACCGTAGTCATACATTACCATGCAATATGATAGAGGTGGGCGACCAAGGGAAAATGAAGAAAGCAAAAAAAAGTAGAAAAAGAGTTTTGGTGGATGAGACAAAATAATAACTTCAATAAGAAGACCTGTAAAGAGGGAAGATTCCGTAGTTTAATGATTTCATCAATAAACATATTTTCATTTTAGATAGGGACAGTTCCTCAAGCCTCTTGAGCAACAAAGAAGCATATAAATAGAGAAACTAACCACAACATGATTAACAAGCTTAATAAGCCAAAGAATAGATTAAGTAAAAGAAATAAAGAAACATTAGATCTTGGCAACCATTAGGGAAGAATCAAAGCAAACTCTGCATTTAGAAAGAATATATGAAGTGGGGCTATTTTGTGTGCGTGCGCGTGTGTATATGGAATTGTATACTATGAGACCATTTATTTTTGGTACAAGGAGGTCACAATTGGTATCAGTCATTAGATGTCAAATTGGATGGCTTGGGGTATCACAAAGTTCGAGAAAAGTTTATTTTGAACTTGGATTATAGTCAATGGTACACTTACAACCATCCAAACTGAAATCTGATGGACAAAAGTCATTGTGACCTCATTGTATTAGAAGTAAATGGTCTCTTTGTATAATTTTCGATATATATATATAATGTTAACACTCTAAATGATGGGACTGCCGCTCTAGGAAAAGATCACTGCCAATGTTAGAGTTTAACATACCCTCAACCCAATGGAAGTAGCACCGGGAATGACTTCACTTCCAAAGTCATTGGCTCCAGGAAACTTCTCACGCAATAGGTCCAACATCACATCTTTGCTTACCACATAGATACCCATACTTGCAATGAAAGGCATATCTTTTGCCCTTTCGTCGTCAAGGCCTAAAATTGTAGTATCCACCTAATATAAATTCCATCAATGACAATGAGTACATAAACAAAAACTTAAAAGTTCAATTAGACAGATAAATATGCAATCTATAGCATATCCTGACTAAATTTGTGCAAGACCATCAATCAAGTCATTCTAAAAGGAATTTCACATTAGGCACGAAAATGCCACTGACATTAGGAAGGAACCATAGTCCATTAGAGGAATGATGAACCATTAGAGAGAGAGAGAGAGAGGAGAGAAAGAGAGAGAGAGGAGAGAAAGAGAGAGAGAGAGAGAGAGAGAGAGAGAGAGAGAGAGAAGCCCGTAACATTCCATTGCATGATAATGATCCTAATGGACCATGAGTATACCATAGTCATGATATGTAGAATACTTTCCCAATCATGTGAGAGCCTACCTTCATGCCCTTCAACTGCTCTCCTTTGGGTTTCTCAGCAAATTCTATGATTCGGCCTTCTTCGTCAATCTTCATTAGACCAAAAGCAGTGGCACGTTTTTCATCCATTGGCAGTGCAGCCACTGTTATATCAGCATCTGTTTCTCTATGCGCCTGAATGAACCTCTCATAATCCATTCGGTATAGATGATCTCCAGCAAGAACCAGGAATTCCATGACATTATGCTCCTCAAAAAGCCATAAATACTGCCTCACAGCATCCGCTGTTCCCTGCAAAGCAAATCGATCTCTATTATTCGATCCATGGTTAGAGTAAAGAAAGTGAAATAGGAGGACCCCATGTTCTCCATTTCATTTAATGTAGTAAATTGAAGCTTATGAAAATGATCGAGATTAGGAAATAGTAAAATGTTTATTCAAAAGGATAATTCAGAAGCAATGTGAAGGGAGACCTTCCCTGAGTCACTCAGATTGATTAGAAAAGGCCAGGCTTATCTACATACTCTTGAAAATGAGACCACTAGGACACACTTACATGGATTTTATGGATAAAGACAATGCTATGTGGAAGTTTCTACCTGCTATATACATGTATCTGCTGCCAAGAATGCCTACAGCAAGAGCATAGAGTTTGGAAGGTAATAATCTTAACCAACAAAGAAAGGAATCTAGATGCAACAACTAACAACCAACATCTCAAGCAATAGGCACAAAAGAACCAACTTTGCCCATGGAGTTGTATAATCCTCAGAAAGAATTTGCAAATAATGACCTAGAAAAGTATTCGAGCTCTAATGAAAGAAAAAAAATGTATTTCAGCTCAGGCTAGTGTTTGCTCTTTCCCTGCAAGAACAAGCCTTAAAATGCATTTATCTGTTTTTCTAATGGTGGTGAATAGATATACCACTATGTACGAAATTTAAGCATCCAGAGACAATAGTGTGCAGAAATTGCATTACTTTTCCTATCTGCTCAAAGCATTTCTCCAAAAAACATGAGGAATCACAGGAGAATACATGGAGATGAACTATCAAAAACGACATCATTGGAGCATGCATATTTCTGTAAAAAATGAAGCACTTATTACTTCATCATTATAAAGCAACAGAGCTCAAAATCGGGAGCACTTCACTATTCATCAAATTTGCAGAACCTACTTCAGAGCAAAGAGAGAAAGAAACACCCAACCATATTGATAATATTCCACTAAACAAATGAAATCACAACTTTAATAATTAAATCATAACTTTTTTTTTTAGAGTATTCACTTTAACTTTAATAGAAAACCTACACATGAAATGAAACCATTGCCTTTACCTGGAACCAGTTTGGATTCTCAGGGCTTTGTTGAGCTGCAAGGACCTCAACAAAACCTTCATTCTGGTATCCGCTCATGTTGCTTCCATATGCTCTTGAAAGGTGGCGGTTAAGAGATGCCGAATTAAATTGGGTGAGGACATAAATCTTAGAAATGTTACTGTTGAGACAATTGCTCACTGGAATGTCAATTAGCCTATAATTTGCTCCCAACGGAACAGCAGGCTTTGCTCTCTTCTTTGTCAAAGGGTAAAGGCGGGTCCCAGCCCCACCGCCAAGGATGATCCCCAACACACTCTGCAAAAGCAAGAATCAAATAATCAACTTGATAAAACCTTATATAAGATATAGAGATGTCAAAATTAGATTCATTTTCCGCAAAAAAAATTAATACAACTTTAGAACCATAAGCCAATAATACTCAAGGACAAGTATGAAGATGGGAAAAGTTCTTAAGCCAATTCCCCAGAGAGATATTCGATGAAAAAGAAAACAAATCCTAAAGAGATGATAAGGACTTGTAAAAGTTAACTGCTGTAAAGCCAATGGATATTCCAGAGATGAGGAGTCAACCAGCTAAGAAAAGGAGTAATTTGCATAATACATCTGGACACTCAGAGTTTCTTTAAAAGATTGACTGCAAATGGGCATTGATAATTGAATTTCGCATTGAGTAATCCAATCAAATTGAAAATCTGAAGCTTGTCTTCAATCTTGCAGATGTAAGAAGACATAATAGACACTAGAATCTGAAACTGAAGAGTAACATGTTCTCATTAATCTAACTGAGAACATCATATGATTAGCCCTGAAACAACAAGTTACCATGACCCAACTCCTAAATAAGCAAATGTAGCTTGAGCAATTGTTAATATCCTCTACCAAAGATTGAACAAATTATCATTCATTAGGACACGGAAAAGAAAAAAGACAGAAAAGAAAAGTCAAAGATGTTTTAATCACTGTTTTAAACAGTTTTCAGCTTATCAAACAGGAATCTCACGGAACCATAAGTGGATCCTTCCCAATCACCATCTTAACCACGTATCCGGAATAACTCACAAGATAATAACCCAAATCCAATTATAGAACAACTAAAACCTTTGTATTATCCTAAACTTATCGACAATTATTTATCAAATTCTTATGTAATTTTGTCTACCGATTTTACTAATACAACAAATGCTACAGTTTCAAATGCCAATATCCAAAATTCAGACGTTCACAATGACCGTTTGGATACAAGTAACATTTCAAAATACAATAACGCAATATTAAAAGAAAAAGGTCATTTCATTTCAAACACCATCCGAAATTATCCATCTGCATTTATAAATATCTAACCTCTGAAATGCAAAGAAAACCGAAGATCACCACAAACAAATCATTTCTAGTAATTTGCACAATCTAAATCCAATACAGTGTACTATTATTTTCTATCATTTTTTTCTTTAACAATTCAGTGCTTATCCCTAGAATCTCTTGAACAGAGAAATTCATAATGTGAGATTCAATGGAATAAATATTCTTGATAACGCACTTCTCATTTTCAGTTTTGGATCAAGAAATTAGAAAGAAAAAGAGAGAGAGACAAATGGAATACGTTTTTTTTTTTTCTATTCACCAAAAAAAGAGAGAGCTAAACAAGATGGATGCTATAATAATTACGAACAATTTTTACCGCATAACTGCATTTGCAGATTCAAAGTAACTAACCAAATAAAAAAGAGAACAAAAAGTACAACTCAAACTGAAGTACCTCAAAGAAAATGAAGATATTACAAATAAATTCATCACTAAAATAGCATAAAAATTACAACCCAAAAGAGAACACAAAAACCACCCTTTCAAAGAACCACTTACCCTGCTTGCATCAGGGTCAAGACATGTCTGCGAATTACGAGAGTCAGAAACCGCTTTTGGTGAAACCACAAGCGGTTTTCTACAGTTGAGAGGGGCTCTGCGAGATAAACGGAAGCAGGACTTGATTTTTTCACCATATAGATTTGAGGCCGCTGATGAGAGCTTGCGAGTGGATAAGATGGCGTTTATGGGGTTTGGAGGTACCTGAATTCTTGAAGCTCCGATTGCTGCGATCGCCATTGTCCTGTCTCTCCAAAACTGTTTCTCTCTCTAAAGATTGTTTCGATCTCTAATATCTGCAAACTGCAATGTTGTGGACTTGTGGTTCAGGAGTGGAGTGAAGCGAGACTGAGGCTGTTATATGCTCAAAAATCACTGCCGCTATTATATGCACAAAAATCTCAGTGGTACTTACCGTCAGTTGCCACTGCTTTTTAAGAAAATTACTGATTTGCCACTCTGAAATGTTTGGGTAAATAAAGCGAGTAAACAAAATTCATGTATGGTCAAATTTACGATTGAGAATAATTTTTAGAATTAAAAATAGTCCATAATTGGAACATTATATAAGAAAATTTATTATTGATAATAATTTTAGAATTAAAAAATAGTCCATAATTTGGACATTTTAGGGTGAGGTCTATAATTTTTGAGGTTTTTTTACCATTTTAGCCTCATTCTCAAATCTAACTTTAGATTACTTGAAATATAAATGAACTAGTAAGCGTTTTGGCGGTTGGAATTTGAACGGCCAAAATACGAAAAAAAAAAAAAAAAAAAAAAAAGGTGGAATGAAATATTTGGGCTAAGAGAATCCAATTTTTAAACCACCGAAAGCACAAAAGCACTAATAATTGCTCAAGATTTGGACTTTCGAATGAACCAAAAAAAAGAATTTGTTCAAGAATCCAACTTTGGACACTTAGTTATTTTTTTGTTTTGGTCACTCCAATAGGGTAAAATCATCATCATCGTGCTTGAAATAAAGCTCTATAGAAGCTTAAATTTTTGGGACGAAGAGTATTGCCTAATTGTGTAACTTGATTCACAATCAAATTTGTTATTATTCGTAAAAAAAATGAGTATTGCCTAATCAGAATTATTTATTTTATTTTAAATTTTTTATAATCTTGAAAATAAATGGTCCAAATAAGGGTTAGAAGATGCATTACTTAATTTACTTTTAAAATCATCAATTTGTTTTTCTATGTTCATGCCTCTTTAAATCAATATGATCAATTGGAAGGTTTTTCATCATCAAAATAATTTTGTTTATACAATTTTGAGTTGCGCACCACCTATATAGTGATGCATTATATAATGTTTTTCATATAGTAATAATAGGAAGGTTTATACGACATGTAGTTTTACTTCAATTATAGTACTTATCATGATGCCATGCAGGTAAGCAATCCTAGTTTTTGAAGGACTCTATTGTTCAACTTTACAAAGAGAGACAAAAAGATATTATTAGATTAAATAAAATCAAGGGCTTTATTTTATACTAATGACAAATCGACCAACATCGCAACAAATTTATCATACATGGTAGACATTTTATATGCAAAATTATTGTTCAGCTGTTGCACATCTTTTGCTTTTTTTAAATATTAAAAAATAGTTTGAGTGCTTTTGTGCCTTTGCACACAAATGTATTTATGTATCTCACGCTTGACAAACTCTGCCTGAAGACGAGTAGGGTAAATTGGTTTTTACATGCATTTTGAATTCTCAATGAAAATAGGATGAAGTTTCTATAAGGCCTAGGCTTTATGGAAACAAAATAAAGCCTCACTTCAAATCGTTATCTAGTAAGCACTTTTGGGAAAAGAAATTTCCATGATGGATCTAAATCAATTTCCAATACTAGCTGTAAAATTTGAAACTAAAAAAATGGTATAAATCTAGGAAAACTAATAAACGGTCTAAATAATTCATTACAATATACACAATTTTTAGAGCATAAAATTCTAATTTTTTTTTATAACTAATATGTTCTAGATGAGATGATCAACATAAAGGTTTTTTGATGCTTGAATTGTAATTTTCGATGAATTATGAAATGAGGCTTCACTTGTTTTGATAGGGCACCATTTTCCGTATAAATAAGTATCACATCTCATTGTCAAAGGCCATGGTTTTCTAGGGGCCGCAGCTTTATGAAGTTTTTTAAAGCCCCGCCACCCACTTCCACTTAAAAATGCAGTTCTACCATTAGAATCGTGTGTAATCTCTTGCAGCTCTATTTATGACTTTGATGGTAGAATTTAAAGCTTTAGTATTTTTATAAATTTGATAAATCTATGAATACTTGAAATGCAGTACAAAAATATGTTATAAAATAGATAATTTTATGATTTAAATATTATTTCTTTCATATCCAGGATTGTCGAGATGAAGATGATGAACCATTTTCTAATATTTTACGATGTTTGAGGCACGATATAAAATGCAGATCCTTTGAAAATAATTTATCCCCCATGAGGAATACCATCTTTATTTGTTTGTTGCCATTCTTGAAATTTGGGAGCAAATGAAGGGGGTAAGTACTTGATCAAGACCCAAATAGAAAGCGGAGAGGATCATCCTAACATTGGGTGGTCACGATCATCTCACCATCAATCACAACTGATTTGGAGCTCCTGCCACGTGGACCAATGGTACACATGCATAATTATTGAAATTAATTTGTTTTTTAATATTTGACGGTGGTGGTGAATCCGCATGCGCATTTGCATAGAATCCACGTGAGGTGGGTCCCATGACTCTTAACTCTAGACCCGTGTGAAAAGAAAATTAATTTTATTTCTTTCGAGGATGGGTTTCCATGAGTATTTGTTTACATTATTTTCCCCTAACATTTGTAACATTTACTTGTTCACCCCGTTGGCTACGTCTATGACATCGGCAAGTAAAAATTACTACAATTTATCTGTTATACGGGATGTATCTCTCTTTAAACATCAGTAAAAGATGCCATCGATTTTTTCTCCTAAATTGGATACCGATCACTACCATGATCAATCTCATCTTTCCAACTGTTAAAAAAATTCCTAGAGACCTTAATTCTGAATCTTAAGAACCACATAAACTCTAGTGACCCATAATCAATTTAGACTCAATTTAATTATCACAAAACTCTCTCAAACATATTCCAAGCGCTTCAAGATCTTTCCAATAGTCCAAGAATCACTCAAAATCGACATACCATTGGGAAGTTAGGGCTTTAGGAGTGTCCAAGGGAAAAAATACCAAAATGTCTATGAGTGCGACACGCACATGTCGTGCTCAGGCCGCGTGCCACACGGCGAGTCAGGCAGCTTGATCTGCTAGGCCTGAGGTGGTGAATTTTTGCTTAATTCCTTTTTTTAAAAGGATTTTGAGGCAGTCAAATACAAAATATTCCAAATAATTTGAAATATGCCTTTTTTTTTATTAAATCTAGACCTTTGGATTAAATCAATTATTTTCAACCTTAACATTAGTCAAAATCTAGAAATGCCCCTTTAAGTTCTTAGGAAAACCACATTAAAAAAAAAAAAAAAAAGACAAAAAAAGAAAAAAAAAAAGAAAAAGAAAAAAGAAGGGGCTAAAAATTAGTTAAAAAACTCCCTAGAAAATTATTAGGAAAATCCCAAAAATTCTAGAAATTAAAAAAAATCCTAAATAAATACTAAAACTTCAGGGAAAAACCTCAAAAATCCCAAAAACTCCTAAACTTCGCAATAAACATTTGAAGACCTCAAATCCCAAAAAAAAATTAGGATATCATCTCCCAAGTTTAGAAATAACTAGGGAAATTCATACTTAAGCTCCATAATCCTTTTCTAAGCCCTAGAATTACTAGATCTAGGTAAAATAACCCAAGATCTAGCAACCAAAAGCATTTAAATATGAGATAATTGTATGAGAAGAGTGACTTAATCACAGCCCGAAACTCTAGATTTCTGGTGCTTAAGGTAAGCAATCTCCCTTATTTTCTTTACAAACACTTTGCTTCTATATTTCTCCAAATCAATCCATATAGCTATCTAACCTTTTCATTCATCTTTATCTTTAGGAATAGAAGCCTTAGTCATGTACACACCTTGTGCTCTGATACCAATTACATGGTTTTTGGGAACTCTTAACTTGCGGAACTAGGAATCCTAAATATCGGGACCCACTCAAGATCATGTACATAATTGATTAAATACGAAATAGATGAATATAACTATAAATTGAGTATAAAAAGAAAAACAAAAATACCACAACGACCCAAGATTTATTTGGTTTACCCTGTAGGGCTATGTCCACAACGTCCACAAGAAAAAGCTCACTATCTTAATGAAAAATTATAATTTTTTGTTATAAAGAGATATGCCTCTTAAACATCGGCAAAGGGCATCATCGATCTTTCTTTGTAAACCCGCTTTTCTGACCGGCCAATACCATTGATCGATCTCATCTTTTCAAACTCTATATTGCCACCTGAAAGAGTACCTTGAGAGCAATGATAGATTTTTTCTCTTTAAAAGTGAAAAATTAACAAACTCAAAATCTCATGGGAACGCCGCCTCTTTCTCTCTCTTAGAGACCCATCCCCTTCTTGGAGATATCTTGTCATAAAACCCAAAAGGAAAAAGCTTATCTAAGAATGCAGCTTTATAATGTAGATCTATGGATGTACCTCAAAAATCCACCAGAAAAGGTAGTTTTAATGTTGAAAAACCCTTTGATTGATCATCTTGACATCGAGATGTATGACCATAAAAAATAAAAAGATTTTAAGTCTCAGAATATAGTGCATTTTACAACATATTATCTACACCGTCTATTTTCAAGATTTTTATATGTTTATAGATCTACTTGATTTTAACCATTTTTGAAATTTAAAATTTTATAATTAGATATAAAAATAGATTTTGAGATAATCCTAGGAATATTTACATCAAAATTATATACCTGATAAAATTTAAAGGTGCACCTTATTTCTACATCTATGGATGCTTCTGTATGCAAACTGCACCATTCTAAAAAAAAAAAAAGTATTGCATGTTCTTTGACTCCCTTATATACGTCACTTTCTTACTTAAAAAACAATCATTTTTCTTTTAAAAAAGATAAGTATTTCATCTTCTTTGACTCCTTTATATACATCACTTTCTTACTTAAAAAACAAACATTTTTCTTTTAAAATGAATACATAGATGTGGTAATTTTGACTGTCACCACCTAAGAGTTGTAAATTGGCGAATACCATTGATACATGGGGCATGGAATAAGGATCTTGTCGGTGGTTTTTGCAGAGAGAATGAGGTTTTGGGAGGATTTATTATTTGAACGCATTAGCTCTAACGGGTTGATGTAGAATTTGGTGGAGATTTCTGAGAGCTTCATATTGGAGGGAAGGAGATAAGAGGGAAGGGAGTTGGAGAAGTATGATGAGTGGCAGGTGACTGATTTGAAGAGGCCATAGAGTAGAGAAGTGAGAAAAAGAGAAGGAAATGCACATAATAGGGGATGTTGATTCCATTTTGTACAGCTTTCTGAGGAGAGAGAGAGAGGGGGAGGGGGTGGTAGCTCTGAAAAAAGGAAAAGCAAGATTAAGAAAGATCGAGCAAAAGAAAAGACGGGAGGAGGGGGACAGAACCCTGGTATTTAGCGAGAGAAAAGGCGCATTGATGAAGAGTGAGATGCAGATTTTTGAATGAAGAATTTTGTCTTTTAATAGTAGGCTTAATTTTAACTCATGAGACAGGACCATGGTTTGCTTCAAGAAGTGCCGTTCCATGAGATTGAAGTAGTTGGCAACTCTTTTGAGTGAAATCGTACTGGTAGCAATTCCATTATAGCCTTTACAGGATCACCACAACAGAAAAATATTTGAATAGAGCCCATACATTGATTTACCACAAAATTGAAGGTCAATTCCCCAATTGGAATCTAGCCAGAAATTTCTAATTACTGCAAATTGACTGGAATTTTCTTTCTATGAAGGACTCAATTTTTCATTAATTTACTCGAAGATAACTCGAAATTCGGTCAACAAACTTACAGCCCAATTTGGAAATAAAGCCCAGCACAGTAGGTGAAAAACGACCATACAATCCCCTCAAAGCTTCAGTTTTACGTACCTGAAAATATAGAGGACAGAGTTAGAATTTAGTGGGGTGTTTATAGGTATTGGGAAAGAGAGTGGAGGTTTAGATAATATCCTTAAAAATATATACAGATAATATACTTCCTCTGTTCTTATCTGAATTTGACAACGTTTCCTAAAGAATATTTAAATGAAGGAAATTAAATTGGAATTTTTAAAGAGATTGGGATTTCTCCAAATTTGACTACGTTTCCTAAATAATCTTTAAACGCAGGAGATTAAGTTGGGTTATTTTTTATGAGATTGGGATTTCTTCAAATAATGAAAAATATAGTAAATTTCTTTCGAAACCTATATAAATAGAATAAATAATTTATTATTTTTTAATACGGGAGAAGTAAAAAAAATGTTAATACAAATCAATCATTAATAAAGATCATAAAAGAAATACAATTTACGAATTCAAATAATCTAAAATTCGGGGATTCTAAGAGTACCGTAACATAAAATGCCTAGAGTGCCTAAAGGAAAAGTATTTTGTGAGTTGGCTGACTCACCTATGTTCATGCGGTCTCCCCCCGAAGTATATTTCAAAGATGTATTTTCGATCGAAAATTTTAGGGCAGCATATTTGAAAAATAAATATTTCCAACAATGTAATTTTTTTTTCTTTGTGAATTCCTTTTATTCCATTGTTCATTTAGTGTATGTAACATTTTTTAACGGTTTGATACGGCTTACTCCCAAAACCGTATCCAAACCTAAATGTAGATACGCAGTAACTCTCTATCCCACGTCCCCTCTCTCTGCTCATATCCTATCCAGAATGATCCACTTATTATCTTCTAAAATGTCGTAGTAGCCCCCAATAAAATTGGCGATTTAACGAGAAACGTTATTTTCTTTCACGCGCGTTGGAATTTTACTGTAGATGTCACGTACGAACTTCCATGATGCTCATCTTTTTCTTCACCTTATATTTTTGGGAAAATATCTCTTTGGCTTGTATTTTTGGCTTTCATTTCTCAACAGATCCAATAATTTAAATTATTTCTAGTTGCATAAAATCTATATCTTCTATCTTTCAACTCTTAGATCTTTTGACCATACATTATTGATCTAAACATTTTGTAAAATGACTCTAGTTCTATCTTTCAAAACTAAAATTCTGATGATTTTTTTCTGTAATTCTGGTACCGTCCCTATGGCTACTTTATAACCATCTCCACAACTGTATAACCAAGAGACCATATATCAAAGGCCGTGATCTGTTCCTTATGGCCATTTTCCCTATGGCCTTCTTCACGACTATATAACCAAGAGACCTTAAAAATTTCAAGCACCATCCACCTCAAATAGGCTTATAGATGTTGTGGAGAAATTGAGAAAAAAAAAAGTCGATCAGGAGAGAGAGAATGAACTGAATTGGAATGAAGGTTTGGTGCTAGTTAGTTTGGTATTGAAGAATATTACTCTCTCCTCTTGCCCAAATAACAGAGAGAAAGATTTGTATCGAAGAATATTACTTGCTCCTCTTCCCTAAATAACAAAGAGAGAGGATAAGATGGAGTTTTTAGAGAGAGAGGGGAAAAAAGATAGGGAGTTTTAAAAGAGATAGAGATGGTGTTATTTTATAAAATATTTAGATCAATAATATATGGTTAAATGGGTCTAGAAGGTAGGAAGATAGAATAGATAGAGAGTTTTTGTGGAAGGAAATAGTTTAAATTTTCGAGTCTCTTGATACATGAAAGTAAAAAAATAGAAGCTAAGAAGATATTTTTCCTATATTTTTTTCCTTAAATAAGCCCATATAAAATTTGAATTTCCACTCAAATCCAAATCTTTAAAATTCCACCATCCACGCGAATGGGTAAGATCTTGAGAGAGAGTAAACCAAAGTGGGAGCAGGATTCCCACAAATACATCTCATAAGAAATCTTTCCCCCAATGAAAAACACACCATAAGAGAAGAAAAAGACCCGGCTCTCTCTTTTGTCTCTCTTTAGATCTAACAGGAAGCTAAAAGCCGTATTCTTTCTCTAAAAGGAAGAGAAAGGAAGCGAAATTTTGTCTATCTTTATTGCAAAAGCATATATTCAAAACAATTATTGACTACATTTAGAGATGATGTTGAGAAGGATGAGTGGCAAAGCAAGAAAAGATAGAATTCAAAATGAATACATTCGGGATAATTTAGGTATGACATCAATAGGCGATAAGATGTGAGAGAGTAGATGGACTCGATATGTGTTGCATACATCTAGTACATCACATGTTAGGAGATTCGAGTTAGATGGAAGGTTAGAAAAACAGCAAGGCATATGCCCAAACTGATATGGTTAAAAGTACTCTTAGGTGGAAGGCTAAAAAATAGGCAAAAGATATGCCCAAAATGATATGGTTAAAAGTACTAAGAAAAGGGCGCGAGATAAGACCTCTTGGTTCCGGTTAACCCCCAAGGGTGCTAGTGGTAGGTTTTACCCCCATCCCCCAAAATGTCGGAACAAAAAACCAACCGGCTAGTACTAGAACCAACTGGATTTCTGCTAACCGGACCAGTTTTTGATAAATCAAGTGTAATAACATCAATAACGGCCGTTTTGAAATACATGACCGTTATTTAAAATAGTCGACCATTATTTGGAATAGAAACATGTGAATTACTTCTTTTTTTTTTGCTTTTTTTATTCATTTTTCTACCATATTTTGGCATTTTTCAGTGTATTATTGATGTGAATCATTATGTTGTATCAATAAAACAATGCTTTTGGAATCAAACATCCATAAGAGCAGAGTTTCAATCGATCAAAATGGCGTTTTTTCTTGGTTTTTGAAAATTTTTCCATTTCTTCAATTAAATATTTACTACCAAGTCATTTTTTATGAAATTTGGAGCGTTTGATATAAATCTAACCCTCTATTATATCTGTATTTCAATTTGTTCGACCTACATAAGATTGTGGGTCGATTTTGGCTTGAAAAGCTGTTGCTGAAAAAACCTAAGTTCGATCCAAAATCGAAATTTTTTTTATCAATTTATTGTTTGTTTTGGATCAAATTAAGTTGTGGTTTTTTATCATCAAGGCTTCATCTCTCAAATAAAATATCTATGTTTATTTACGATTGAGTAATTTTGTTTACATGAATTTTTTCTTGCTCGATGCAATGAAAATTTTCAACATCTAAAATTTCAACTATTTTTTGAATTAAATATTCAATACCGAATCATTTTTTATGAAATTTGATTCGTTTGAAAGATGATTGAAGCCTCACAATACATGTGTGTTGATTTGTTCAATTATTAGAATATTGAAGGTTGTTTTTCGCTCAAAACGTTGCACGATTTTAAGACTTTTGAGAGATAATTTTTTCTTTAAAAAATTTATTTTTCTTAATAAAATTATATCTTTTGATGAATAAGGGAGTATGTGTTTTTTCTATTTTTTATTGTCTTCTTGTTTTAATGTAATGTTATATCTTTTTTCTAAAAATAAACTTATTTTGCTTAATAAAATTTGTTATTTATTTTTTTTCTTTTAATGTTTTATTTTTATTTTTAAAATTGTAGTATCTTTTATCTCTTTTTAAATTGTGTGATTATAACATTTAGACATGCGTAAAAAAATTTTCTTATTATTTTTATTTACTTGTAATAATCCAACATGTTCCCTTTTTTTTTTTTTTCGTGATGAATGCTATGGTTTGTTTATCTTGATCTTCCTCTATTTTAGCCTATTTAATTATAGTTAAGGTTTTCTACTATTTTTGTAATATATCTTTTTGATGGGTGGCTTAGATAAAAATAGAAAATCATAGAATAATGCAAATAGGACATTTTGATAACTATATAATATTTACCTTTTGTACTGATTAAAAAAAAAACATTCCCTTGTACCTTGTGTGATTTTAATCATTGAAATAATTTTTGAAAATAAAAACTCCTTTTGTTGAATTAATGTCAAATTCTAAATTGTCTTGCATATCTATATAGTATATTAATTTATATAAGAAGTTGTTTTTTTTTTTTTTTAAGATAAATCTAAGTAATAATATAATATAGACTTTAATCTATATTTTTTCATTTTTTGAATGTTTGTTTTTGGGTTTTTGAACTTTTGTTTTTTCATAAAAAGTTTATGCCAGACCTAACCGGCCAGTTAGCCAAGTTCCGATCTAACTGCTTTCAACTCCACGTCTAGTTAATTGTTTCGTTTTGATTTTTTGACACGGACAATAACTTATTGTGTCACTAAGGGTACGTGTTTTAATAGAGCAAAATAAACTCCATGTCTAGTTCCACGGACGATGACTTACGGTCTCACTAACGGTACGTCCTTTAAAAGAGGAAAATGACGGATCAATATGTAACGGACTTCAATTAGTTGAAAAAAAGTTCTAATAATGATGTGATGATTTTTTGAAACTAAGTTTTAGGGTATAAGCTCGGCTATAAATAAGGATTGTTAGAGTGATTTGATCGGAATTTTTTTTTTTTCATATCTATGATTTATGCCTCTACGTTATCTGGTATCAAAGCAATCTCGTTCTTAAAGCAACCCAGATGCTGCAACTTTATATGATGGCTGCTAGAGAAGCCCGAGTAGGCCAAGGTGTGGTGGTGGTTCAGGACCTACACGTGAGGATTCAAGTAGATCCTTGGTTTTTCTTCGTTTCTTTCTTATGGTTTTCGCGATTCCTCGTTATTTAGGGAGAATCGACTTGTTTTTTTGATAGAGTCTAGAGATTTTGTAGAAGTTGGTCCGATTTTGAATTTCATAAAAGGAATTGAAACGATCTAACCGATTTTGATCCGGAGTAGCGGCTTCTTTGACCCCAGTCATAAGTGCCATGAATACATGCAACTGATAAAATACCAATAAAAAATAAACAATAAAAAGGAAAAAGAAAATTGCATCCCATAAACGATTGCAAAAGATGCAAAAATCCTCAATTCCACAAAGTGATTAAAATGAGAAATAACCCCATGAACATAATAGAGATTCCCTTAAGATCAAAGAGCTAAGGGGACCAACCCCAGAAAAAAATATTTTCTACATTGTAAAAATGGCTTAATCTAGAATTTAGGTGATGGGGGTTCGGCGAGGAGGTGGAGGTGGACGTAAACGAAATTGAGGCGGTGTAATGACAGTTCTCGGTGGGTTAGATTGGGGACTCGGACGGCTAGATTGGGAACTCGGACGGCTTCTTGGAGGGCTACGAGCACGCTGAAGGATAACCACCTCACGTGTATTGTATTCATTTTGAATTTGATCTCCTGCAATAGTTAAAAGCAGTGATTTAAAATTCATCGATCCAACTCAGACTCTACCCAAGTTAGTGAACCCTATCATAGAGCAGATTATCGACTCGGGAGGAAAGACCTTGGGAACTCGTCAAGTCTCGCCGGTTCCCAAGTTTTTTCCTTGTTTATTTTTTTCTCAAGATGCAGGTTGGGAAGTGAGTTCCTCGTTTAAAACACTGTTTAGAAGAGAGTAAATTTTCACTAACAAAAATTAAAAATTTGTAAATCAAGATCATGAATGGTATTACTACATTTAATAGAAAGTATTCTTACCAAATTGTGGAGGAGCTTGCTCATAAATATGCCTTGACCCCATAACAGGAAGTAGTAAAGCACACAGAAGGAAGGCTAAAATAGCATTCAACAAACCCTGCATTGTTCGTGGGTTTGGCAGTTCAGAAGAAACCTTATTTCTCTCACTCTCGCCTCGCCCTTGTTTTATCTCAATGTGTATCTCTCTTTCTCTCTTTCTATGCCTTTCATACTCAAATATATAACTTGCGCATTTACTTCCAACTTAAATTTGGGTTGGAACCATGGTGTGTAATTTCCTGAATAAAGAACCAAAAAGGTTGGTCTAGAATGACAGACAAGTTAGGCAGCTTTAGTGGCCAAAGAGTAGCGGTTTGTTGACCCAAAAGTCTTAAGAGAAAATCACCTATACTTCTCTTCTCGAAATTTTCATTGACCCAAAAGTCTTGAGAGAAAATCACCTACAGTTCCCTCTAAATTTTTCTCGAAATTTTCAATCTCGTTGGCCCAAAAGTCTCGAGAGAAAATCACCTACACTTTTCTCCTCGAAATTTTCATCCTAACAAACTTTTGCGTTCACCAAAATCTTTAGTACTTGCTCAAATTTATGGTTGGTGCAGCTGGATGGACCGTGACCCGATGCATTGATTGGTCTGATAAACATTAAAAATCAATTTAATAAAAAATTGGTCAAAATCAGTTGACCGATGCCTTGATTGGTTTGATAAATATTAAAAATAAATTTAATAAAAAATTGATCAAAATCAGTGCTTTCGATTTTGACAGATTATACAGTTTAATCATCGAAACAAAATGGGTAACATCTTATTTTTTTTGGTATATAACATATTTTCAAACTATTACTCTTTTTTGTTTTGTTACTATTTTTAAAATCCAATTATATCGTTTCGACCGGCGGTCGTACCAAATTTATTTGGACTAGAACCCACATCAGTTTGATGACGGGTCATATCTTGATAACCGTGGTTTGAACCCTTTGTGGTTTGAAATCTTTTTTTGCTTGTTTGTGCCCCCGAATATGAAATTTGGATCCACACTAGTAGATAATTTGCATGCTTGAAATATATAGGTTACAGAAAATATGTAACACAATTAATGTTCAAAACTTGCCTTGACTTGGTTCCGGGCCTTGCCTGAGCCACGTAAGTCTGGCATGTACGGATGGACTGCCAGTATTGTATGGGGCCAAAACAAAGCTTAAAAAATTAAAAATAAAACATTAAAAAGCGTACTGAACTAAAAACAAAATTAAAAGTCAATAAGATAAAAAATATGAATTTAAAAAATAATTGATAGTTGAAGACATTTTAGAGAAATCGGGTGATATAAAAATAACGCATATGAGGAGAAAAACAAACAAATCATTGTAAAAGCATCACAATCCTATGTACATTAATTTTACAAATAATAAAAAAATTTAGGATTTTTTGTGGATAATTTTCTCGAGTGCTGGGCTTCGCCAAGGAATCAAGCCAAGTTTTCAATCGTTGTACATAAAAGATTATTTTTAGGGCGTAAATCAATTTCTACTTTTCGTGAGCCCTCATTTTTAAAAGTTGAAATGATCAACTAAAGCAACGGCATAATGGAATAAAAAGCAGTTGTTGTAACCTTCTTGTGGCAGCTTCGAAGTTTCAAAGTTGTCCTCTTGACCCAAACATCCTCTCTCTCTCTCTCTCTCTCTCTATCCAAGAGCCACCGTTGTACTTTTATGACCCGGTCATCGTCGTTCTTCGCTTGAAGCAAAAATCCAACAACTCTCTCTTTTATTATTGGAATAAGTTGGAATAAGTACTCAGTAGGCTGGCAACAGGGTCACGCCTCACCTGGGCAGGGCCAGGCCCGACCCGGCCTTGCTTCCCTAAGGGTTGGCCTAGGCAAAATAGAGCTAGGGCTTCAAATGTCGGTACAAGTATTTACAAAAGCAAAAAGCTTCCCATACAATATAAAACTTATATATTTCTCCTTATCCTACCGTCCATTTTAAATGGATGGTTAAGATTGCCCCAATCGTAATGTCACATCTCTACACTATTTTATTTTAAATTTTTTTTTTCTATAAACTATTTTGACACCAAATTCTGTATGTCCAATCCTCTATTAAACTCACAGTAGCGAAAAATATAAAAACAAGATTTCTAATAAAATAAAATGACCAAAATACCCCTGAAAGTTTTAAGGGGTTGGTTATTATATTTTATCTAAAAATTATTTTTAATATTTTTTTATAGGTGCTCTCCAATGAGAAAATAGCACGTACCAAATTTCATATTCATACAATTTATATAAAAAAAAAACTAAAAATAAAATACTTTGAGATGACGGATCTAAGATCAAACGGTGAGTGGCTCTCTTGATCAAAATTGGATGGCTGGATGGTAGGGGTAGTATAGATCTTCTATGCTGTAGGAGAAATATAGAAACCTTTCCCAAAGAAATAAGCCAATAGGAAAAAATGGATCTAGAAACAAAGCAAGGAACAATTTATTGTTGCAAATTATTACCAAATATAGCAGATAAAAGGCATTAACACATAGATTACCATCTTAAAAACTATTTATTCCCATTTTATCTCCTCTCAGCTGTGGCACAAGAAAGGAAACCTTAAATTATTGTTGGTCTTAAGTGCAATAACATTCCCTGGTAAACATATTTCTCATAAAAATTTCATCCAAAATCAAGCTTTATTATGTAAGAATAGTAGTATAGAACTGAGATGAATTGCGTCTCTTGTTTCAAGTGCACATCAGCCATCAAAATGAAGGATCTATGGCTAACTATCCGATATCCCCTCTAGCTGGACCATTTGGTCGGGGAGAAGGAGGCTTATAACCATCTCTCATTACCCTTCGGTGCATCCATTAAAAATAAATATAAAACATTAAAAGAAAAAAAGAAATAACAAATTTTATTAAGCAAAATAAGTTTATTTTTAGAAAAAATATATAACATTACATTAAAAAAAGAAGACAATAAAAAATAGAAAAAACGCATACTCCCTTATTCATCAAAAGATATAATTTTATGAATTAATGGAATCCAATGATGGATCTAAATTTCCATGATGTTACCCTTTGTCTTTGTTACACTTCTATTTTTTTTTAATATCATGTTTAATTCCCCAATCGGTTAATTCATTCTCAAAACATCCTCGTGTCTTTGCTGCTTACAAGGTTTTATAATTTCCATGATGAATCTAAATCAATTTCCAATACTAGCTGTAAAATTTGAAACTAAAAAAATGGTATAAATCTAGGAAAACTAATAAACGGTCTAAATAATTCATTACAATATACACAATTTTTAGAGCGTAAAATTCTAATTTTTTTCACAACTAATATGTTCTAGATGAGATGATCAACATAAAGGTTTTTTGATGCTTGAATTGTAATTTTCGATGAATTATGAAATGAGGCTTTACTTGTTTTGATAGGGCACCATTTTCCGTATAAATAAGTATCACATCTCATTGTCAAAGGCCATGGTTTTCTAGGGGCCGCAGCTTTATGAAGTTTTTTAAAGCCCCGCCACCCACTTCCACTTAAAAATGCAATTCTACCATTAGAATCGTGTGTAATCTCTTGCAGCTCTATTTATGACTTTGATGGTAGAATTTAAAGCTTTAGTATTCTTATCAATTTGATAAATCTATGAATACTTGAAATGCAGTACAAAAATATGTTATAAAATAGATAATTTTATGATTTAAATATTATTTCTTTCATATCCAGGATTGTCGAGATGAAGATGAAGAACCATTTTCTAATATTTTACGATGTTTGAGGCACGATATATAATGCAGATCCTTTGAAAATAATTTATCCCCCATGAGTTAGAGCAACCCAGATCCTAAGTTTTAGGGTATAAGCTCGGCTATAAATAAGGATTGTTAGAGTGATTTGATTTTTTTTTCATATCTATGATTTATGCCTCTACGTTATTTGGTATCAAAGCAATCTCGTTCTTAAAGCAACCCAGATGCTGCAACTTTATATGATGGCTGCTAGAGAAGCCCGAGTAGGCCAAGGTGTGGTGGTGGTTCAGGACCTACACGTGAGGATTCAAGTAGATCCTTGGTTTTTCTTCGTTTCTTTCTTATGGTTTTCGCGATTCCTCGTTATTTAGGGAGAATCGACTGGTTTTTCTGATAGAGTCTAGAGATTTTGTAGAAGTTGGTCCGATTTTGAATTTCATAAAAGGAATTGAAACGATCTAACCGATTTTGATCCGGAGTAGCGGCTTCTTTGACCCCAGTCATAAGTGCCATGAATACATGCAACTGATAAAATACCAATAAAAAATAAACAATAAAAAGAAAAAAGAAAATTGCATCCCATAAACGATTGCAAAAGATGCAAAAATCCTCAATTCCACAAAGTGATTAAAATGAGAAATAACCCCATGAACATAATAGAGATTCCCTTAAGATCAAAGAGCTAAGGGGACCAACCCCAGAAAAAAATATTTTCTACATTGTAAAAATGGCTTAATCTAGAATTTAGGTGATGGGGTTCGGCGAGGAGGTGGAGGTGGCCGTAAACGAAATTGAGGCGGTGTAATGACAGTTCTCGGTGGGTTAGATTGGGGACTCGGACGGCTAGATTGGGAACTCGGACGGCTTCTTGGAGGGCTACGAGCACGCTGAAGGATAACCACCTCACGTGTATTGTATTCATTTTGAATTTGATCTCCTGCAATAGTTAAAAGCAGTGATTTAAAATTCATCGATCCAACTCAGACTCTACCCAAGTTAGTGAGCCCTATCACAGAGCAGATTATCGACTCGGGAGGAAAGACCTTGGGAACTCGTCAAATCTCGCCGGTTCCCAAGTTTTTTCCTTGTTTATTTTTTTCTCAAGATGCAGGTTGGGAAGTGAGTTCCTCGTTTAAAACACTGTTTAGAAGAGAGAAAATTTTCACTAACAAAAATTAAAAATTTGTAAATCAAGATCATGAATGGTATTACAACATTTAATAGAAAGTATTCTTACCAAATTGTGGAGGAGCTTGCTCATAAATATGCCTTGACGCCATAACAGGAAGTAGTAAAGCACACAGAAGGAAGGCTAAAATAGCATTCAACAAACCCTGCATTGTTTGTGGGTTTGGCAGTTCAGAAGAAACCTTATTTCTCTCAATATAACACGCACTCTCTCGCCTCGCCCTACTTTTATCTCAATGTGTATCTCTCTTTCTCTCTCTCTTTGCCTTTCATACTCAAATATATAACTTGCGCATTTACTTCCAACTTAAATTTGGGTTGGAACCATGCTGTGTAATTTCCTGAATAAAGAACCAAAAAGGTTGGTCTAGAATGACGGACCAGTTAGGCAGCTTTAGTGGCCAAAAAGTAGTGGTTTGTTGACCCAAAAGTCTTAAGAGAAAATCACCTATCGTTCTCTTCTCGAAATTTTCATTGACCCAAAAGTCTTGAGAGAAAATCACCTATACTTCCCTCCAAATTTTTCTCGAAATTTTCATCCTTGTTGGCCCAAAAGTCTCGAGAGAAAGTCACCTACACTTCCTTCCTCGAAATTTTCATCCTAAGAAACTTCTGCGTTCACGAAAATCTTTAGTACTTGCTCAAATTTAACCATAGCCGTCTTCATCAGATCAATGCTTGTTGGTGCAGCTGGATGGACCGTTGACGGATGCTTTGATTGGTCTGATAAATATTAAAAATAAATTTAATAAAAAATTGATCAAAATTAATGCTCGGTCGATTTTTGACAGATCCTGCAGTTTAATCATCGAAACCAAGTGGGCAACATTTTATTTTTTTTAATATATAACATATTTTCAAACTGTTATTTTTTTTTATTTTGTTACTATTTTAAAAATCCAATCATATCGTTTCGACGGGCGGTCGTACCAAATTTACTTGGACTAGAACCCACATCAGTTTGATGACGGGTCATATCTTGATAACTGTGGTTTGAACCCCTTTGTGGTTTGAAATCTTTTTTTGTTTGTTTGTGGCCCCGAATATGAAATTTGGATCCACACTAGTAGATAATTGCATGCCTGAAATATATAGGTTATAGAAAATATGCAACACAATTAATGTTCAAAACTTGCCTTGAGCTTGGTTCCGGGCCTTGCCTGAGCCACGTAACTCTGGCATGTACGGATGGACTGCCAGTATAGTATTGTATGGGGCCAAAACAAAGCTTAAAAAATTAAAAATAAAACATTAAAAAGCATACTGAACTAAAAACAAAATTAAAAGTCAATAAGATAAAAAATATGAATTTAAAAAATAATTGATAGTTGAAGACATTTTAAAAAAATCGGGTGATATAAAAATAACGCATATGAGGAGAAAAACAAACAAATCATTGTAAAAGCATCACAATCCTATGTACATTAATTTTACAAATAATAAAAAAATTTAGGATTTTTTGTGGATAATTTTCTCGAGTTCTGGGCTTCGCCAAGGAATCAAGCCAAGTTTTCAATCGTTGTACATAAAAGATTTATTTTTGGGGCGTAAATCAATTTCTACTTTTCGTGAGCCCTCATTTTCAAAAGTCCAAATGATCAACTAAAGAAAGCAGTTGTTGCAACCTTCTTGTTGCAGCTTCGAAGTTTCTTTTCCTAATCCATACACGATTCCATAATGAAAAGGACCGCACTGACCCAAAATTCAAAGTTGTTGTCCTCTTGACCCAAACATCCTCTCTCTCTCTCTCTCTCTCTATCCAAGAGCCACCTTTGTACTTTTATGACCCGGTCATCATCGTTCTTCGCTTGAGCCAAAAATCCAACAACTCTCTCTTTTATTATTGGAATAAGTTGGAATAAGTACTCAGTAGGCTGGCAACAGGGTCACGCCTCACCTGGGCAGGGCCAGGCCCGACCCGGCCATGCTTCCCTAAGGGTTGGCCTAGGCAAAATAGAGCTAGGGCTTGAAATGTCGGTACAAGTATTTACGAAAGCAAATAGCTTTCCACACAATATAAAACTTATATACTTCTCCTTATCCTACCGTCCATCTTAAATGGAGGGTTAAGATTGCCCCAATCGTAATGTCACATCTCTACACTGTTTTATTTTTAATTTTTTTTTTCTATAAACTATTTTGACACCAAATTCTGTATGTCCAATCCTCTATTAAACTCACAGTAGCGAAAAATATAAAAACAAGATTTCCAATAAAATAAAATAACCAAAATACCCCTGAAAGTTTTAAGGGGTTGGTTATTATATTTTATCTAAAAATTATTTTTAATATTTTTTTATAGGTGCTCTCCAATGAGAAAATAGCACGTACCAAATTTCATATTCATACAATTTATATAAAAAAAAAACTAAAAATAAAATACTTTGAGATGACGGATCTAAGATCAAACGGTGAGTGGCTCTCTTGATCAAAATTGGATGGTTGGATGGTAGGGGAAGTATAGATCTTCTATGCTGTAGGAAAAAAATAGAAACCTTTCCCAAAGAAATAAGCCAATAGGAAAAAATGGATCCAGAAACAAAGCAAGGAACAATTTATTGTTGCAAATTATTACCAAATATAGCAGATAAAAGGCATTAATACATAGATTACCATCTTAAAAACTATTTATTCCCATTTTATCTCCTCTCAGCCGTGGCACAAGAAAGGAAACCTTAAATTATTGTTGGTCTTATGTGCAATAACATTCCCTGGTAAACATATTTCTCATACAAGCTTTATTATGTAAGAATAGTAGTATAGAACTGAGATGGATTGCGTCCCTTGTTTCAAGTGCACATCAGCCATCAAAATGAAGGATCTATGGCTAACTATCCGATATGCCCTCTAGCTGGACCATTTGGTCGGGGAGAAGGAGGCTTATAACCATCTCTCATTACCCTTCGGTGCATCATGGTTTGCACATTTCCTGCAAATCCAAGTAACCCAAGAGAGAATCAAGCCAAAAAGGTTGTATGCTCCCGAGGGTAAAAACCCTAAAATTTCAGGGTTGTAACCTCCTCGACCAACCACAAAGAAAAAAAGATAAAGGGCCATTGTTTGATGTGGCAGAGGGGACCAAATGCATGTAACCGCAAAAAAGGGAATTCAACAAAAAAAAAAAAAAAAAAAAATAGTTCGAAGTTTTTCTTAAAAAATACTAATTCTAAACTATAAAATTTATTTAGTTTCCAAATGAATAATCTCCAAGATAGATATTGTAGATCCTTAAAGTATTTGCTTCAAAATCTATGTCAAAAACTTATTAAGGAGAGAGGATGCATTTCTATAGATGAGTAAGTGGACTCATTAAAACCAGGAACAAAGAAATATAGGTATATACTCTACATGTGCTTGAAAATATAGCATATTAAAATTGATCAAAGGCTGTCTAATTCTTGGATGCCTAGATTAAGTGTTTTGAGGCGTGAAACCTTTTTTTTTTTTTTAACAATACTCGTGTAGTGATTTTAAAGTGGATCCCAAACTCCCTAATAGGTCTTTTACTCGAAGGCGCCGTTTTGAAAACTAGGTTAAAACTCCAACAATTGTTTCATTTTATTTGATAAAAGTGAAGAGAAAATAAAAAGAATAATAAAAAAATGAAATCAGGTGAAAAAGTTACCATGACTTTTTGATTCAACAAGAGAACCTGTGGCGCACAAAAGGAAGAATAAAGCGAAACATAAACTCATGAGGAAAGCAAAACATGAACTTCTTTTCACAACCCTTGCCATCTTCTCTATGCAAACTTTGAACTTTTTGAAGGTCTATATATGTGTACGCTCAAAAGAGGGGCCAATACATTAAATGGCCATTCATTAAGTATGAATTGAAAAAAGTGAGCGTTGAATTGAAAGAAGTAACAATTTTAGATTTGACTATGTTTATAATTTGAATGGAGAAAGAGAGAGAGAGATTCAAACTTGAATGGAGTTTCTTAAAGCAAAGAAGCACATTTTGTTTTAAGTGAAGATTGAGAATGTGGTGTGTATTATTTTTCCCAATAAAGAATGGGTTGGGCCTGGTCAAAAGATGAGAGGACACGGTTTCCATGCAGCCAGCTCGCATATTGTAGAAAAGCCGGCTTGACAATAAATATGTTTTATAAAAATAATTTGATCCTAATTTTTAGAGAATATATAATTTTTAACATGTAGATTGTGTATATGAAAAATAAAATAAAAATAAAAACCATAAATAATGATTATATTAAATAAAATATTTTGACCATTAGTTACTATTGCTTTTAGATGGACCACCTATTTGCATCCGTTTTCAAGATGGATACTTTATAACTCTGGACCGCATGTTGTAAAAATGCGGTGCAGCCCGCATGACAATTTTCCAACATGAAATAGTCTATGAAGACTATATAAAATGTATTTTTGGATTGGTCTTTCTTTCTCATCAAATTGAGAGAAAAGATTACATGTTCTCTCGGGAGCAAATTGGTCACTTTCTCCCAGGGACTTTAGCAGTATACTATGAAATCTAATTTTTTGGTGATGTGGTTCACTAATTTAGTAATTCTATAGACCATTTTTCTTACCTAAGAAAAGGGTGGAAATCAAACTCTAGAATTGCTCAGACAAGAGCTATCCTTTTTTTGATGGTCAATTTAGTTCTACAGGATCTGAAAATCATTTTTTTTTTAAAAAAATATCTATACGTTATTTGTCAAAATACCAAAATGAAACAAGTCTTCCTAACTTGGCATTTTACTCGAGAGAGGAAGTGTACAATTTGCTCCCAGAGGACTATGCTATTGGTGTCCTAATTTGAAAATCCGAGAGGAAACGATTAAAGTGGAAGTGTCCTATTCATGAGCTTCAGTTTTATTGAATGGGTCTCGTCAACTTTCCCCTATCTTTTACCTTGCATTATGGTTGACCGCTGGGCATATTTCTCTTTCTTAAGGTCCAAATGACTCTGCTGTTTATAACGTGATAATTTCTTTAATTTTCTTTTTCGGGTTAAATCGGCAGGAAAAGTCAGTCCCCTACTCATTTTATTAATAGAAAAAATAAGATACATTAAGTACAAAGGGAGAACTTTTGATGAGAAATGTTCAGGGCATTAGAAAGCAAAAGGAATAGTAGAAGTTAAATGGCCCTGATTGAATGTTTTAGAAATGAACCGTCATCATTGCATGTTAGAATTATTTTTATTTATTTATTTATTTATTTTTGAAAAAGGTCAGTGTTTAAAGGACTCCAAGTTTTGCGCACATGTGTTCTCATCTAAGTGCTTCAAATAAAAATACAACATAAATACACTTAAAAAATGTTAGGAAAATTATGTTAGCCATTGTCAATTGTCCGGATTGTCCTTTTTTTCAATCTAGGTTGTTGGATTTATACTGCAACATATACTATCCGGCTCACATATTCTTTATCCAAGGGCATCTTATATTATTGGATGCTTTGTCATTCTTAACAACCCCACTCACTCTCTACCCTCTTTCTCTGGCATAAAATTTCCTAGACACTTACGCTCCATCACAGTGAAGTTTGCCATTCAGCTAAGAAGTGCGAATGTCATAAGACCCATATTCTTATGAGTGGAACATTTTGGACAACAATGATTTATATAATTTGTGGGGGTTAAGACTAATATTTGCTATAAAGAACACATGTAAATATTGTTGGGATGTGATGTAAAGATCACTCACATGTGATACTCGCTCTCTCTCAAGGGGTATTTTCATTGGCGTTTTATGGAGTCCTTATAAAAATACATTTCTAGAGAGAGAAAATATATAAAAAAACATATAGATAAGTTTGTGAGATAGAAATTAGGGTTTTTCTACAAATCCTAGCACTATTATGGCCTCTTATTGGGCTGGTTTTTTATTAGCATTTATTCACAGCAATGGTGACGGAGAGAGGGGTCGATTTTTTTTATTAGTATTTCTTATGGTTAAGTCAACATATGCTCTTATCTTTTGCGATCGATATAGACAACTGGATTCAGGACTTTCTTAGATAAAAAAACTCCATGTTCCACTTAAAGTTTAGTTGTTTCTATGGATACTTTATCAAGACAAGCTAGCCACTGTGGATAACTTAAGGAAGCGAGTGTTCATTATACCCAATGTCTGCATTTTATGCAAAGCTAGTGATTAGATGGCTTAACATTTATTCCGCTTCTACCCTTTCATTTTTTATCTTTGGAATTGGGTTTGCCAATATTTCAACTTATCCATTCTAATTCCAAAATTTTGTAGATTGCTTATCTCTAAATGGTTGTCCACTGATATACCAAAGGTGGGCAATATATTTTGGTGTTCTTTATGGGTAAGTGTCTTTTGGGGTGTGTGAAAGGAGAGAAAATGAAAAGTGTTTGAAGGAATCTCTACTGATTTTGATGCTAAAATCTAACAGTTTAGCCTTAGTTGTAGATTGGTTTTCATCTAACAAAGATAGTGGCTCTACACCGAATAGTCTTTATCATTCACAACCCCTAAGTAGTCGCAACCTTGGGCAACATGAGATCCACCGGAAGAGATGTTGTTTGCTCTCCTTCTCCTTTATACTCAATCAAATTGAACTTTGATGGCAGCAGCTTTGGCAATCCAGGAGCAGTTCTCTATGGTGGGTTGATTATACATAAAAAAGTATAGTGCTCATATTTAGGTGCCTGTGGTATTGCTACTGCTAATGAAGCAGAGGGTAGAGGTCTCCTGGAGGGTTTAAAACTTCTTTCATGGTGAGAAGGGCATACGATTGTTGAAGGAGATTCAGTAAATGTTATAGCTTGGAGCCACGAAGAATTCAATGTTTCATGGAGCTTTAGAGTATTGTTTCACGAAGAATTCAATGTTCGGCAAATGTCATAGCTTTAGATCCGTGAAGAATTCAACATCATTTCTTCTTTCAATGCTAATTTGCATCATTGCTATCGTGAGATGAATGAAGAGGCAAATGCTTTAGCCAAAGGAAGAGCTAACTCCACCTCTCAGCTTGTCAATTTTTTCTAATGCTTCCTCTTTTTTATTTCCTGTATATCTTGTATCTTATATCTCTTTTTTTATTTAACAGAAAGGTCATGTTAATGTTAAAAAAAAGAGATTGATGGTGGTATTGTGGCAGAAAAAAAAATCTATTTAAGGTTATTTTTCCATTATGTGAGGTAATATCTATAAAACCCAAATTAATAAATTTCTTCTATTGATAGTTAATATATCATTACCCATTGCTCGTGGATGTAGTCCATTTTCGGTGAACCACGTAAATTTATATGTGCTTTATACTTTTACTTATGTTATGAGGTTTGGTGATTTCCCATTTTACTTATTTTCTTATTGTTATATTTTTTTCAAATATAATATATTGTACATATTATTGTTCTTAGGTAATTTATTCAGGTGTTGAATTCATTGTTGGGGGGAGCGGAGCTCATAAGATCAATTAGGGATTTGAGTTATCCCGCTTTGGCAACAATATTAGTTGTAAGTTATTATTTGAGCTTAATGCGGGATGCCTGAAGTTGACGTTCCACCCTTCATTCCCACATTTAAACTTAAAAAAAAAAAAAAAAAAAATCGCTTAATTTGGAATTTTATGTGTATACTGACGCAAAATGGCACTATAGGATAGGATTATAGGTGTTCAAATTACCAAAACATGGAACACAATGAAAAAACTTGAACATACTACCAAGGTTTAGTAAGGTCCAAAATGGCCTTGGAAAGGAGCTGGTTTGATTGTGTTTTATTACTTGTTTTTTTTTTTTTTTTTTGAGCAAGATCAATAATTTTTTTAGACTTTAACCAAAGGAAATAACATCATCAAAAACAACTAAAGAAGTACCCCCGTTGGCAAGAAGGTCAGCTAGAAAATTGGCCTCGCTATAAACATGCAAGAAGGATATTGTTAAACTTGTCGCTAAATCCATGACATGGAGACCGAAGTTCCCAGGTAATGTTTTGCTCCAATCTACACTACTTAATCACATTTAGAGAATCACTTTCAATAACGCAGCTTGACTGTAGATTCTTTTCTAAAAAGATCTTCAAGCCACACAATAAAGCGTTTAATTCAACAAAAATAGCAGTTTTGACACCTATGGGCCAAGCAAAGGAGAAAACAACACTTCCATAGGAATTCCTCAAAACACCACCAATTCTAGCCAGCCCTGGGTTGCTACCAAGGCATGAAGCAATCCAGATACTTTTAGGATGAGCAGTAGTACTATGTCCCAAAGAGAATAGATTATGCAAATTGACCATAACATCCACCTTACTAATACCCCATCCTTCCTTTGAACCGACAACCACGCCCAAATCGTAGTCTTACAAATATGGAGCAAACGATCAAAGGAGCAAACAACTCCTTCAAAGGTCCTTCGATTCCTCTCCCTCCACACTTCCCAAAGGATCGTACCAACACAAATTTTCCAAATTTGTTGCCTCGTTTTTGTAAAGAAGTGACACTTTCAAAAAGGATACAATACCCCCTACTGATTGTGGTAATGACATTAGAACACCCACCATCCCAAGCAACCAATACCGCAACCTCGCAGTAAAGGAGTAATGAATTAAAAGATGTGCTCCATTTTCAGCATCTTGTTTACATAAGAGACACACATTAGGTAGAATTTTTTCTATCTTAATCAAGTTGTCCACAGTTAGAATTTTATCCCTTGCTGCCAACCAAATAAAAATCTGTACCTTATGGGGAATTGGCCATTTCCACATCTGTGCAATATTACTATTCGACCATCTCCATCGATCATGGAAAAATAAATTATAACAAAATTTCACTGAGAATAGGCCATTACTTTTAATTTCCCAGATTAGTTCATCTTCACCGTCGTCCATTCGAAATGAACGGTTGGATAAGGAGAAAAACATAAGTTTTATGCATTGAAAACTCACCCATTTAATATTGGGTGCAATTCGTTTTAAAAAACTACCCCTTGTTCTATGTTTTACGTGTTGAAATTCCTCTTCTTATTGAGTGAGTAAACTTGCAATTTTAGTGCCATTTTATAATATGAAAATTTGAGAGCCACCTACAAATCACTAAATGGTTATTTTAAATAGGAAATTTTGAATTTTAAGTGCATAGAGAGTGATTTGAAATTTTTTTGAGATTTATCTGTGTTGAGTAGGTTTCATCCCGAAAACATAAGAACCTAAATTTACCCTAGATTGGGTTTTATTCAAGGGAAGTAAATGGAAAATGTGTCTATATGGTGTTGGTACGACCAAATAGGCCCTTTTTATTGTAAAAGAAAAAAAAGGATGTTCACCACACTTTGGGGGATTGCACCCTTGGTTGGTCCGTTGAAAATACGTGGACATCTCACAAATTTTTAATGATAGCAGGCAAAACCTCCTCACATTTTTCACTATTCATATTATTGTTTTAACCTTATTATAATTTTTATTCCCTACATTTGACTATTTTTTTCAGAAAAGTATCTCACACCCATACCCTATTGAACTCCCTCTCTCACCCTCTCTCTCTACCCTTTCTTCAAATCTCAATCTCTACTTGTCCTAGTTGAGGGAGAGAGAGAGAGAGAGAGAGAGAGGGAGTGAGTGCTAATAAAGATTTGGAAGAGACCGTGGTATTTTATGCCTTTTTTTGGGTAAATAAAACTTCCATATATTTTTTGATAATTCGTTGGAGGAATCAAACTCGATCCATGTGTCATATATAGCTGCCCCGCATCTTAAATTTTCTAAGTGCTAAATTTAGCCTATTGAGGTTCTATTTGAATCAGTGTCTTAAAGCCCAGATCGGGTTGCCCAATCATCCATTGGCTAGACCGATAACCCGTTCTTTGAATTGTCTTAAAACACTAAAAAAAAAAAAAAAAAAAAAAAAGAAAAGAAGATATTATTATTTTTAATATTTAGAATTAAAAATATGGAAAAATAATAGTGAAAGGATGGAAACTATGAGATTAGGTAGATCCAAGCCTCTTGGTGCCTGACAGGTTCGCCTAGTTCACTGAAACACTAGGAAGTGATAGTTGGACTATGTAACCAGGACAAGTGTATATCGATGAAAATGTTTTATTTTTTATTTTTTATTTATTTTTACCACTCAGATTACTTACATATACTCAAATACATAATAAAAAATATAAAGAGTCTCAAGGGCTCTCAGATGCTGTCATTTTAACAACTATTTATTGTATAAACTTTATTTTGAAATCATGAAACACATAATACTCATGGGAATAAGAAAATATAATATTGAAAACCATAAATAAGATTGCCTGAAGATTACTTCAACTATACTTTGCACACTCCACTCTGGTTCTCCTCCTCCAATAGAAAACGTGATCAATTGTCTATCTCAAACCTTTGAAGCATGGAAAACCATAGGTTACAACCCTTAAACAAACAAGAGAGCAATAGAGCAATGTGCACACTACAAGATCTCATTACCTTGTGCATGGGCATGTCACCTCTTGGAGCCATAGGCTTGGGCATGCCCTCTATTTCTTCCTCAATATTTTTATAAGGGAGTGAAGATAGAGATCTTAGAGACATGAGAGGTATAGAGATATGCCCCCTATTTATATACTTTATATGGGATTGGTGTTTCTTAGGGTTAACGATCATTATGGAAATTAGATATAGACCATTAATCATAAGAGATCTCTGGGGTTCAAGATCTAAGCCTTACAATCTTGAGATCAGTCATCATGATTCAAAAAAAGGTGCTAGAATCTTATCTTTCAGCTTCCGTAACTTAATCCCATCAAATAAAAGATATGAAAAATATATAATATATACCTTTTATTTTCATTTTCTCTCTTACACATATTTAAACCTAAAAAATCAAATCTCTTTAATTTTCAAAACCTTCTTATCATGTTTCAATCAAAATCTCTGCAAAACACTTTCCATAACTTATATATTGATTGAGAAGCTTCATAGACCCTTCACAAAATAGGAAGGAAACTTCCATAAAGTGGGGCGTGCCACAAATGGTGCCTCTAGAGGGCCCCAAGCACCACCCACACCAACTTCATAATGGCCTAAATTGAATTTTAAGGAAAGAAGAATTGATTTTTTTTATTTTTCTGTAAATAAAATACTAAAAATGTAGTTACTCTATATTTATAAATCCAGTTTGAGAAAATAAAATATTCAGAGACTTTTAAAAATTCAAACCATCAAATCTAAAAAATATTTAACATCAAAATATAATTTATTTTAAATAATTTTGATGAGATTCAGTTCCAACTAAGTCAATAAATTATAAACATGTTGAAAGCACTCCATCTTCTACCGGACTATAATCCACACATACTTTCTCAAAGTAACCTAGCAATTCCTACGACCTACAGACCATAACAAAGGTTTATAATTAGGCCACCAAAGCCAGTCAATAGGTGAGGGGCTAAAATTCCAGTCTATAGATTACATGTTGTGACCTAGAGACCTAATGGCAACCAAAGCTCTCAAAACTTTGTATCCATTCAAAATACTATTACAACCACCCATTTTGAAATTTAAGGACCTACTCAATATTATCGTCATTCAGTTCCCTATATCAACTAGACAAGGTCACAAGAGCAGTTTTACAAACTTGTAAAAAAATGTCTCACATCCGGATACAAAATCGGACACCGGAGTAAAAGGGTTTACAAAGGCAAAAAAAAAAAGGCAATAAGAAGAATGGATCCATAAATAAACAAAGGAACCAATTTATTGATGCATATTATTACCAAAAATAGTAGATGAAAGGAATTAATGCATAGAATTCCATGTAAAAAACTTTTTATTTCAACCTTTTCTCTCCTCCCGATTGGTGCACAACAAAAGAAACCTTATATTATTGTTGGCCTGAGGTGCATGTAACATTCCCTACTGAACATATTCCAAGAAAAATTTCATCCAAAATCAAGCTATCTCATGTAAAAATAGTAGCATAGAACTGAGATGGATTGTCTCTCTGGTTTGAAGTGACATCAGCCATCAAATTGATTATCCGGTGACCCTCTAGCTGGACCATTTGGTTGGGGAGAAGGAGGCTTATAACCATCTCTCATTACCCTTCGGTGGATCATGACTAACTCATTTCCTGCAAATCCAAGAGAGAATAAAACCAAGAGGTTGTATGCTCCCTCAGGTAAAACCCTAAAATTTCATGGATGCCACCTCCTCCACCAACCTCAAACAAAAAATATAAAGGGACAGTGTTTGATGCGTCAGGTAACCAAACGTCCATCTCTAAGATGGGGTGGAACCGCAAAAAAGGGGATTCAACCAATAAATAAATAAAAATAAATCAACGGTCTAAGTTTTTTTAAAAATTATAAATTTAAACTATAAACTTTATTTAGTTTCAAATTAATGATCTCCATGATATCGTAAATCCTTAAAATTTTTGCTTCAAAATCTATGTCAAAAACTGATCGAGGAGAGCGGATGCATATCTATAGATGAGTAAGTGAACTCATCAAAACCAGACCCAAAGATATAAAGATATATAAGTATAATCATACGTATTCTACATGTGCTACAAAAAATAGCATCTTAAAATTGAAAAAAGCCTGTCTAATTTTTTAATATCTAGATCTAAGTGTTTAGAGGCTGAAATCTTTTTTTTTCTTCTAAAAATACTCATGCAGTGAATTTAAAGTGGATCCCAAACTCCCAAATATGTCTTTTACTCGAAGGCGCTGTTGTACATGTTTAGCATTGAACACTAGGTCAATGTTTTATTTTAGGAAAAATATACCATAAAACTATTTACTTTTGGTATAAGATGATCACAACTAATTTTAACCATTGGATACAAAATTGGGTGGCTGCATTTATTCCATTGATTAAGCTAAAACTTCAAAAGAAATTTTATCGAATTTTGTGACACACCGAAGCAATCAGATTTCACTTCGGATAGTTATAAATAATTGTGACGTTCTTGTATTAAAGATAAATAGTCTCATTGTATGCAATGAACAAAAGTGAAAGAAAAAAAAAAAAGAAGTGAAATCAAGTGAAAAAGTTACCATGACTTCTTGATTCAACAAGAGAACCAGTGGTGCACAATAGGAAAAGTAAAGCGAAACATAAACTCCTGAGGAAGGCAAAACATGAACTTCTTTTCGCAACCCTTGCCATCTTGTCTCTTTCTTCTCTATGCAAACTTTGCCATCTTCTCTTTCTTCTCTATGCAAACTTTGATTTTCTTGAGGGGTATATATGTGTGTACAAAAGAGGGGCCAATAAATTAAATGGCCATTCATTTGGCATTGAATTGAAAGAAGTAACTGTTTTAAATTTGACTCTGTCTATAATTTGAATGGAGTTTCTTAAAACAAAGAAGCACATTTTGCTTTAAGTGAAGATTAAGAATGTGGAGTGAATTATTTATCAATAAAGAATGGGTTGTGTCTGGTCGAAAGATTAATAGTCTATGAAGGCTATAGAAAGTGTGAGTGTGGTCAACGGGTAAGTATCGTTTTCCAGCGCATTACTTTCAGATTGGTCTTTTGTTGCTCATGCAATTGAGAGAAAATATTATATGTTCCCGCAGGAGCAAATTGGTCACTTACTCCGCCAACATTAACTCTTAAGTTGTACCCTATTGAATCTAAATTTTTGGTGATGTGATACCCTTCCCTAATGGGGAATGATACAATGTCACCATGTCACTATAATATAATAAAACCGTACTTTTTTAAAATCATGGTTTTGGCATTTATTTGACCCTAAATTTTGCACACACTCTCTTCATCTTAATAACCAATCTCAAGAAAAAGAAATTTCAATTTGCACCTTAAATATGGTCAAAACGAGTTCCCTTCAATAATGAATCTAGGCCATCCATTTGATGAATTTCAAGATCCAGGTCTTTCTAAATTCAGAATCAATTTTTCTTTTTTTATTATTGTTAATCTAATTATAAGAAATTATCGAAAAGATTTAGAAAGGAAAAAAATCCTCTAGATCTAATCATCTCATTAAAATAGTCGGTTTATATTAATTGGTCTTAAAAAATCCTTTCTAGGGTGTGTTTTCAAATTTTACTTTTTTATTATTGTTCATTGGAATGAAAAACATAGTTTTTAGAGATCGTTTCATTATATTATTATACAACCGTCGCATGAAATCACTATCCTTCACTTCAGTAATTCCAAAGACCATTTTTCGTTCCTAAAAAAAGGGTGGAAATCAAACTCTAGAATTGCTTTGGACAAATCCCATCTCAAGAGCTATCCCTTTTCTTGATGGTCAATCTAGATATTATGGGTCTCAAAATAATTTTTTTTAAAAAATATTTATATCTTATTTGACAAATGCTAAAATGAAAGTAGTCTTCCTAATTGGGTATTTTGTTCAAATGTACAATTTGCTCCCACAGAATTATGCTATAGGTGTCCTAATTTGAAAATCCTAGAGGAAACACTTAGTGGGAGTGTCTTCATCTTTCACCATAATTAACTTCGCATTATGGGTGATTGCCGGTCTTATTTCTCTTTCTTAAAGGCCAAATGACATAATTTCTTTCAATTTTTTTGTTTTTTTTTGGGGGGTATATCGGCAGGAAAAGCCAGGCCCCTACTCCTTTTATTAAAAGAAAAAATATGATACATTGAGTACAAAGGGAGAAATTTTGATGAGAAATGTTCGTGGCATCAGAAAGCAAGAGGAAGCCCTGATGGAAAGCTTAGAAATGAACCGCCATCATTGCATGTTAGAATATCTTTATTTATTTTTGTTTTATTTTTTTGAGAAAGCCAGTGTCTAAAGGACACGAAACTGTGTGTGTGCTCATGAAGATGCTTCAAATAAAAATACAAAACAGATACACTTGAAAAATGTCAGGAAAATTATGAGAGCCAATCTCACCTGTCCAGATTGCCCTTTCTTTTAATCTGGGTTATTGGACTGGTACTACAACATGTACTCTCCGGTTCACAGAATCTTTATCCAAGGGCATCTTATATTATTGGATGCTTTGCATTATTCTTAACAACCCCACTCATTCTCTCTCGTGTTTGTCTCGCATAAAATCTTCTAGACACTCAGTGCTCCACCGCGGTGAAGTTTGGTATTCATCAAAGAACAAGTGCGAATGTCATAAGACCCATATTCTTTTGAGTGGAAAAATTTGGGGCAACAATGATATATATAATTTGTGGGGGTTAAGACTAATGTTTGCTATAAATACCATAGGTGGATATTGTTGGGACGTGATTCAAAGATTACTCTTCCATCTCTTAAAGGGGTACTTTCATTGTAGAAAAAATGTATTTTATGGACGCTCATAAAAGTGCATTTGTAGAGAAAAAAAATACAATAAAAAAGATCAAATTGTATTTGAAAAATAAATCTATTGCCAAGCCAGCATTTCTACAATATCCAGGCTGGTCGCATGCTAACCACATCCATTACATAATGATCTAACTTTTCTAAAAATCTGTAAGGCCCTACTTTTTCGCCTTTTATATTTTTTATTTAGTCTTCTTTGGTCTAGTGTTGCAAATATTCCATCTATTTTCTTAATTTTTTTTTTTTTTCTTGCCACTACCTGCTGATCCCATGTTTGAAACATCGAAATACCCAACTTTAGGGCAATATGATGATTTAAAGTTTGGACCAATCCGTGCTTTTTTATGTTTTTGGATTTAAATGTGGTCCAATAATTGCAATATTGAACTGACCTAAGGTGCACTTTTTTTGTTTTTTTGGTTAAAGAAGTTGTCTAATATTTGGAATATCGGTCCCCCCTTAAGGTTTTGTGTCAAGCATGATCAAATTAGGGCTTAAAAGCCCTAAAATCAACTTCATCTTTTCATCCCAAAATGAGGTTTTGGTAAAAGAGAGGATTTTTTTTTTGGATAGTTCAGTGGGGAAGGGGTCTTGTACCTGTAGTATATGAATCCCGTAGTAGGAATAGAACGCCTCACATTGTGGTACCCCGTCACAATGCGACGTCTGGAAATCCTCACATTGTGGCGCCTCATCACAATGTGAAGTTTGGAGAGAGAGAGAGAGATAGAGAGAATATGGGGGATGAAAGTTTAGGTTTCAATTATGGGTTTCAAGCCCGAATTCAATCTCTAAACCCAAAAAAAAGGAGAACCCCCACCTGTCCCCACCAAAAAAAACAGAGAAAAAAAAGAAGAAAACAACTTAGATTGGTCCGATGTTGTAATCTTTAGAGTACTTCGAAACGAAAAATGAATTTAAAAAAAAAAAAAAAAGAAGAAGAAGAGAGAAAGTAAAAAGATAAGGGATTGGTCCAATATTTGAATCATCTACTCTAAAACAAGGCAAGAAGATTACTTTGGAGTGAAGTGATGTTTTTGGTAATGTGCAACCCAACTTTAGGGCAATCCCAAGCTTCATCAAACTGACCTCTGGCCTCCAGGAAATCCCTAGTGTTAAAAAAAAAAAAAAAATTAAATTAAATTCGATGTTGCAAATATCAAATTGAAGATAAATCTGAAAAAAAAGAAAATATCACTGCATAAATTTTTGAAAAAAATTGGACCTTTACGAAATAGTGGAAACCTTTTCTTTGGTCCGTATGTCATTTTTCCTTTGACTTTATGTATTAATAATAGGGATTGTCTACATATAGACCATTTATTTTTTATACAGGGAGGTCACAATCATTCTTTTCTCTTAGATTTCAAAATGGGTCGTTGTAAGAGTATTATTGATTGACGCAAAGTTCCAAAAAAAATATTATCAGATGTCGTGACTTACCCCAAGCTATCCAATTTGATATGTAATGAGTGAGAATAGTTACGACCTTATTATACAAAAGCTAAATGATGTCTTTAGAGACAATTCGCTAATAATAAGGGATTTACGTCTGTATGTCTCGCCAACAATGGACAGAGAAAAAAAGAAGTTTTATTAGTAAATGTTGAGGTTGGTGATCCCGATGAAAAGGTCTTTCCCAAATGAAGTTTGAAGGAAACAAGAATATATATGTTTATTTGATATTGTTTCCTATCTTGTGGTGTAAATTCTAGATAATCAATATTTTCCCATAATTAAGTTACAAAAGTGTAGGATATTGTGAGTTGCTTGGGGATAGAACGAGGAGGAAAGCCCACATTAGGCTTATATGCCAGGGAAAGTTTTTAGTAAGGCCTCAACAACATATAAATTATATGTAACCCTACTTCTTAACCGATTGGTTCAAAATCGATGGCTATGATTGTTCATGCCACAATTTCATGCCAAATATTATTTTATTTTTTATTTATTTTCTACAAAATAGTTTAGGATAAAATTTTCGGCATCCCATCTAGGGAAAACTTGGGAAACGTAAAAAATAAATATTTCCCATAAATATAAATGACCAAAATTCCCCTGATATATTTTAGGGATATTATGGTAAGTGTTTATCAAGCGAAATATTTGTATATTATTTTATCATGTGACCCTTGTCAAATCTATGCATGCCTCAAATTTTGTTTCAAAACGATTTTTGGAATAAAAATTAAAAACAAAAAACTATGCGCCATTCGATCAAGTTCTGATAGTTAAAAGCCAACTTCTGACATTGTGACGCAAGTCATCTCTGCCACCTACTCAGATCTGACGGCTAAGTCCCGGGTCACATATATATATATATATATATATATATATATATATATATATATATATATATATATATATATATATATATATATATATATATATATATATATATATATGGATGGGGTTCCATAGAAAGCATGGGGTTACATATAAAGCTTTTCCTGTATTTTATGTAATGGAGGTTTGCTTGCCCAATTGGGTCGGGAAATTTGGAAGTCTTGTGTGGACAGATTGAAAAGGAACCTACATCCTAGTCAAAGGAGAGAAAACAAGTCCTCGAGGTGAGAAGCCAAAAGAGAGAAGAAGCCAAGAAAGTGCCTCTTAAAGGTGAGAAGCCAAGAAAATAAGGAAAATTGTTTCATGCGTGCAGGACCGCATTTATGTATGTGCGGTCTAGAAGTATAAATCATCCATCTTAAAGATGAATGCAAATATGTGGTATATCTAAAATCAGTTGAAACTAATAGTCCAAATGTTTTCTTAATAGAATTATTATTTTTAATTTTTAAAATTTGTTTATTTTTTCATATTCATGATATTCACGTTCAAGATTACATATCTTTAAAAATTAAGTCTAAAAATCCATCTAAAAATAAATTTATTAAAGGGCTCACATTTCAACATGTGCGGGCTTGGGCCGCATGCTAACCGTGTCCAAAAAATGAAAAGCTTCTTGGAAAAGGAAACAAATAGAGAGATCCCTTTACATGAAGAAGGCAAGGGTGAGAGAACTCGGAACGAGTAAGTTTACTAAGGCAGGCAAGACGGAGAATACGCCAAACAAGTAAGATAACTTTTCGGTGAGAAAGAGACCAGTAATGTCAATATATTGGTGTGGTTTTGTGAGAAATATTTCCATTGAATTGTGTAATCTTTATTTTTTAGATAAATTTTTTTTTTCTCATTGCCTTTGGATCTAGGCCTTTGAGGTGAACCACGTATATTTTTGTATTTTTATGGCATGTGTATTTTCGATTATTTTTTATACTAATATTACAGTTCACACTCTAGCTGAAATTGTTTCTAGCCAGTTAAGTATAGAATCATAATGGGATCCAATATTTGAAGTTTCTATTTCCGCATCTAAGGATCATTGCTTCCTGGAATTTGTTGGGTTCATGGATCTTGAAAGAGAGAGTAGTAAAATGCCTGCACTAATTGATGGATAACACCAATGACTATTACACATGAATCTCCCAAAGAACAACCATTAAAATTGAACTCAATGATTCCAAATGAAGAGGTTGACACAATCCTCAATGTCACCCTAACAATAATGCCTCAAATTTGGATGAACTCACCGGTAGATATTCTGAACAACTCCTTTGGATTATGGACCCAAAAGGTAATGGCAATCGTGACGATCTCTTTCACATATTATCTTTTGTATTTATTTTAGGTGCATCTGATTGAAAAGTGTAGACTCCCGAAATTTTATGCAATCCAATTTCTGAAAAAGTAAATTTAAAATACAAAATAAATTTGTAATCATTCATTTTATTCACTTCTAATATTAACTGTTGGAGGATGCTTGTGCACAAATTGAGTATCCATATAATTCGGAGGCTATACCATCTCATTTCTTTTACACTAATCCAAAATGATTGTGGGCGAAAAGAATGGAACAAGGTGTTGAAAAATATGGGACACCACAAAATACTTGAACTTGATAAGACAATTATAGGAAAATTCTACATATAAACACAAACACTTATAAAGTTGGGGCCTACAGTCGAAACGTTAATGCATCAAAGTCCAAGACATTTTCTAATTACCATTGAGAGAGAGAGATGGGTATTAGAAGAAATAACAAAACTTGGAACAATGTTCATCTAAAGAATATCTCTTTTTTCCTTTTCTTTTGATCCACCACCGCAAACCCCAGTTAGATTCAGGCATGATACAGTTTTTAGTTATTTGGAGAAGCCAAGTACTCTTTTTCGGATCCATAAAACAACTCTCATATATCTATTTCCCTTTTGGAACCTATTGACGTTGGATGACTTTTATCATTTTTGCTTGAATTAATTCATAACAATGTCTTAAAATGAAAATAACAACACCATAATAAAAATGATTTTCTTTCTTATTTTCTCTACAAATTCTTGACCAACCCATAATTCTCTTATTTAAGTAAATTTCCCATTATCAAATTGAGAGGTTTTATGGGCAAATGTCTTGTTGCAATCCATTAAAGCTCCATGTTAGGTGACAAGCACAAGTAAGATGGTTAGAAAAGACCCAAAAAAAAAAAAAAAAAAAAAAGAAAAAACGGCAAGGTGCAAGTAAGATAGAATTGAAAAGAGGGTTATTCTCCTAAACCTAAAAACAAAAACAACTAGAATAAATAATAATCGCATGCCATAGAGATATTAGGAATAATAGGTAGACAAAAATAAAAATTTATTGCTTCGTCACCAAATGGAGCATCAGATGATTTGGGTGAGGAGAAGGCTTAAGGAGATGGAGGAGTAGATGGGCGGTTGCGAGGAATATGGTTCGGGTTTGGTTGAGGACTATGGTTCGGGTTTGGTTGAGGACTCTTTTGAAGGATGGCAGCTCCAAAATTTCCAAAGTCTTCATAAATTCCATTTCCTGCCAAAAGAAAGAAATAAATAAAATTAAAACTGGACACTCTAATTGTTGAAATATGAACAAAACTAAGTAACGAAATTGATATATCAGCAGCTAAACAGTACTTTCATACTGTTAACTTTATGGTTTCTAAGATGTAGCTTAAATAAGAGCGTTGGATTTAGGAGATTATGTTGAGTTGGGCTATGCACAGATGAAAAATGTTAATATTTAATCAAAACAAAGATATAAACAACTAATCAACACTGAAAATAATCTTTACCCATCCGAGGGGATGTTTGATAAATAAGCCTTGATTCCACTGTAGGCATGAGAGAAGCATTTAAAATCAAGCCTAGAGCCGCCATAAACATGACACACTTCAACAATGCCTGCATCCTCTCTCTCTCTCTCATGTGGGCAAGGTTCCCTATCTCCCCAATAGATTTATAGTTCTATCATGGAAAAAAAAAAGTTGGGGAGCCTAAATTTTTCCTAAAATATGAAATATTCTATTTATAGGTAGAAATTACAAAGAAGGTCGGTTAACTTTTTTTTTTTTTTTTTTTTCTTTTCAAAATTGTCTTTCGATTCGAGGACATTCTCAGACCCAATTTTATTTGCACTTCCTTTAAGCTTGGGGCATTGTCGTACTAACAAAAAAAATAAAATCAAATTTGGATCGAGAATTCCTTCCTTTTTTGACTGAGGGGCGATGTTAGAAAAAAAACAAAGGTTGACTGACTTTCTTTATAATTTCTATAGATAGATAGAGCAATTCATATTTTAAAAAAAACAATTTAAGTTGTGTACGTAAATTACTCGAAAAGTTGGGCAAGCGTCAATAGGTCGCTATCTCACGTTTGAAAGAAAGTATAGTATTTGGTGGCCAAAGTTGATTAAAAAACGCATCTTCTAGGAAATGATGGTGTGAGATTTTTCTTAGGAGGTGCGCTGTCTGTCTTAGTCATAATAATTATGATTGTAGAGAAAAATTATTTCCAAAAAAGTTAGATAAGAGAGAGATAAGAGTTGCGATGGCGGGGAGAAATGGGAAGGGGTTCCACTTTCAAACATATGGAAAAGGATTCAAATACGTGGCTCTCTCTTTCTTGCTTGCTTCTTCCATTACCTTTAAAACAAACAATCAACTTAATTCTTACTTCCCCATTCGAATCGTATAAATCAGGGAAAATTGCCTTTGATAAAATCTGGTAGTTAGAGTTATAACCGCCATGTTAATCGGAACTGGCCATTTTTAGGTTTCTACCTGTTTTGGTAAACCCGTTGGGTATTTAAAAAAAATTGAAAAAATTAGAAAATCTTTAAAAAGTAAGAGATTTTGTTTGTAATGCATTTTTTATGTTTTTCAGCAGCTTGATAAAGACTGGAAATTTTTTGATTCAGTAACCAAGATTTTAATTTCCTTACCGGCTCGTCGATAGCCGTGATATCATCTTCCTCCGTAGAAGAAAATGTGAGACGTGGATCTTGCCAATGTTCGATTGAATCATTTGAGGATGTTCCTTCATCTTGTTCCACTTCCAATTGGTACCTCAACCTCCCATCAGAAATTTCCTGAACCCTCCTCCTAATGCTCTGTATCTTAGTCGCGAACTTATGATGGACTTTCAATTTCTTGGCAAAATTCAAAAAACGATTTTTCCCACCACATCGCTGGAAATTCTTCATCTGAATGATGTACTCATCGAGGATATCATCTTCTGACACGTCTCACCCAATCTTTGAGTTCATCATCTCTCGCTTTTCTTTTATCAGCACTTTGCAGGAACACTTTCATTCTCCTGAGCTCGTCTCTTATCCAAACATAGTCTCTGGGAACTCCGAAGAGGAGCTGACCTTCCTTTGTGATAAAATCATTCAATCTCTCCAAGAGAAATGTTACAAGAGCCTCTGCCATCCCTTTGCTCCTCAAAACCAGACTCTCAAGTGCTTGTGGTTAGTTTGCAATGAGAATAATTTATAGTGTGTTAGATCTATATGGTTGTGTTGGCCCAGTTTTTTTTCATTTGGGAATCAAAGAATGTCCTCAAAATATGCACACTACAATCTAAAAAAGTCTTTGAAAGGGAAAATGGACATCCATAGAGACTGTTGCATTTGTGGTACATTTGATTTTAAAAATTGCATTATTGAGAGAAAGAAAGAGGCCAGTCCCTTACATTCCAATTATTAACAATTCCATATCGTTGTATTGATATCAAATGGAAATAGGGAAGAAGCTTGGCATTTGAGTATATTTCAAAGCAGACAATTTGAGAATAGTTTCCATGCGATGTGGATAATAGAAGGGTGCAGTCCCTTCACGCCAATTATTAACAATTGCATTTCTGCTACATTGAATTATTAACAATTCCATATCGTTGTGTTGTTATCAAATGGAAATTGGGAAGAAGCTTTGCATTTGAGCATTTTTCAGTTCACCTAATATTACCAAAATGCCACTTGCTTTAAACCAATTAAAAAGGGAAAAGAAAAAATAAGAAAGCTTCATAACCATGAGGTTTTAGCCCTATCTCTAAAGGCTATTCATCACATGCAAGGGCCACACAGTACATTGGCTCTCATCTGGGCATACTCCGACTTCATCAAGAGATAATCTACGAAACCCTTCTCGGTAGATCCCTATGCCTAAGTATCTTGGGTTTTTCCAAACCTCGGCTGGCCTAGCTCGTCGAGCCTAGTCCGAATATCAGCAAATAACATTTGCCTATGGTCTACAAAAGGACTACACTCCCATTGAGTTTATGTTTCACTATATAAAATGCTTATACAAGCTCTTATAAGGCCTTTAAAGGCAACATAAACCCAATATCTCTCACTTGGCCTTTGAAGGCCTTACATTCTCTCTTCCTCATTTTCTCTCATCCCTATCAATCTCTCTTAATAAAACCCATATTCTTTTGAGTGGAAAAATTTGGGGCAACAATGATATATAAAATTTGTGGGGTTAAGACTAATATTTGCTATAAATACCATAGGTGGATATTGTTGGGACGTGATTCAAAGATTACTCTTCCATCTCTTAAGGGGGTACTTTCATTGTAGAAAAAATGCATTTTATGGACGCTCATAAAAGTGCATTTATCGAGAAAAAAATACAATAAAGAAGATCAAATTGTATTTGAAAAATAAATCTATTGCCAAGCCAGCATTTCTACAATATGCAGGCTGGTCGCATGCTAACCACATCCATTACATAATGATCTAACTTTTCTAAAAATCTGTAAGGCCCTACTTTTTCGCCTTTTATATTTTTTATTTAGTCTTCCTTGGTCTAGTGTTGCAAATATTCCATCTATTTTCTTAATTTTTTTTTTTTTTTCTTGCCACTACCTGCTGATCCCATGTTTGAAACATCGAAATACCCAACTTTAGGGCAATATGATGATTTAAACTTTGGACCAATCCGTGCTTTTGGATTTAAATGTGGTCCAATAATTGCAATATTGAACTGACATAAGGTGCACTTTTTTTGTTTTTTTGGTTGAAGAAGTTGTCTAATATTTACAATATCGGTCCTCCCTTAAGGTTTTGTGTCAAGCATGATCAAATTAGGGCTTAAAAGCCCTAAAATCAACTTCATCTTTTCATCCCAAAATGAGGTTTTGGTAAAAGAGAGGATTTTTTTTTGGGTAGTTCAGTGGGGAAGGGGTCCTGTACCTGTAGTATGAATCCCGTAGTAGGAATAGAAGGCCTCACATTGTGGTACCCCGTCACAATGCGACGTCTGGAAATCCTCACATTGTGGCGCCTCATCACAATGTGAAGTTTGGAGAGAGAGAGAGAGATAGAGAGAATATGGGGGATGAAAGTTTAGGTTTCAATTATGGGTTTCAAGCCCGAATTCAATCTCTAAACCCAAAAAAAAGGAGAACCCCCACCTGTCCCCACCAAAAAAAACAGAGAAAAAAAAGAGAAAACAACTTAGATTAGTCCGATGTTGCAATCTTTAGAGTACTTCGAAAAGAAAAATGAATTTAAAAAAAAAAGAAGAAGAAGAAGAAGAGAAGAAGTAAAAAGATAAGGGATTGGTCCAATATTTGAATCATCTACTCTAAAACAAGGCAAGAAGATTACTTTGGAGTGAAGTGATGTTTTTGGTAATGTGCAACCCAACTTTAGGGCAATCCCAAGTTTCATCAAACTGACCTCTGGCCTCCAGGAAATCCCTAGTGTTAAAAAAAAAAAAAAATAAAAAAAAATAAATTCGATGTTGCAAATATCAAATTGAAGATAAATCTGAAAAAAAAGAAAATATCACTGCATAAATTTTTGAAAAAAATTGGACCTTTACGAAATAGTGGAAACCTTTTCTTTGGTCCGTATGTCATTTTTCCTTTGACATTATGTATTAATAATAGGGATTGTCTACATAGACCATTTATTTTTTATACAGGGAAGTCACAATCGTTCTTTTCTCTTAGATTTCAAAATGGGTCGTTGTACGCAAAGTTCCAAAAAAAGTATTATCAGACGTTGTGACTTACCCCAAGCTATCCAATTTGATATGTAATGAGTGAGAATAGTTATGACCATATTATACAAAAGCTAAATGATCTCTTTGGAGACAATTCGCTAATAATAAGGGATTTACGTCTGTATGTCTCTCCAACAATGGACAGAGAAAAAAAGAACTTTTATGAGTAAATGTTGAGGTTGGTGATCCCGATGAAAAGCTCTTTCCCAAATGAAGTTTGAAGGAATCAAGAATATATATGTTTATTTGATATTGTTTCCTATCTTGTGGTGTAAATTCTAGATAATCAATATTTTCCCATAATTAAGTTACAAAAGTGTAGGATATTGTGAGTTGCTTGGGGATAGAACGAGGAGTAAAGCCCACATTAGGCTTATATGCCAGGGAAAGTTTTTAGTAAGGCCTCAACAACATATAAATTATATGTAACCCTAGTTCTTAACCGATTGGTTCAAAATCGATGGCTATGATTGTTCATGCCACAATTTCATGCCAAATATTATTTTATTTTTTATTTATTTTCTACAAAATAGTTTAGGATAAAATTTTCGGCATCCCATCTAGGGAAAACTTGGGAAACGTAAAAAATAAATATTTCCCATAAATATAAATGACCAAAATTCCCTTGATATATTTTAGGGATATTATGGTAAGTGTTTATCAAGCGAAATATTTGTATATTATTTTATCATGTGACCCTTGTCAAATCTATGCATGCCTCAAATTTTGTTTCAAAACGATTTTTAGAATAAAAATTAAAAACAAAAAACTATGCGCCATTCGATCAAGTTCTGAAGAGGAGCTGACCTTCCTTTGTGATAAAATCATTCAATCTCTCCAAGAGAAATGTTACAAGAGCCTCTGCCATCCCTTTGCTCCTCAAAACCAGACTCTCAAGTGCTTGTGGTTAGTTTGCAATGAGAATAATTTATAGTGTGTTAGATCTATATGGTTGTGTTGGCCCAGTTTTTTTTCATTTGGGAATCAAAGAATGTCCTCAAAATATGCACACTACAATCTAAAAAAGTCTTTGAAAGGGAAAATGGACATCCATAGAGACTGTTGCATTTGTGGTACATTTGAATTTTTAAAAATTGCATTATTAAGAGAAAGAAAGAGACCAGTCCCTTACATTCCAATTATTAACAATTCCATATCGTTGTATTGATATCAAATGGAAATAGGGAAGAAGCTTGGCATTTGAGTATTTTTCAGAGCAGACAATTTGAGAATAGTTTCCATGCGATGTGGATAATAGAAGGGTGCAGTCCCTTCACTCCAATTATTAACAATTGCATTTCTGCTACATTGAATTATTAACAATTCCATATCGTTGTGTTGTTATCAAATGGAAATTGGGAAGCAGCTTTGCATTTGAGCATTTCTCAGTTCACCTAATATTACCAAAATGCCACTTCCTTTAAACCAATTAAAAGGGAAAAGAAAAGATAAGAAAGCCTCCTAACCATGAGGTTTTAGCTCTATCTCTAAAGGCTATTCATCACATGCAAGGGCCACACAGTACATTGGCTCTCATCTGGGCATACTCCGACCTCATCAAGGGATAATCTACTAAACCCTTCTCGGTAGATCCCTATGCCTAAGTATCTTGGGTTTTTCCAAACCTCGGCTGGCCTAGCTCGTCGAGCCTAGTCCGAATATCAGCAAATAACATTTGCCTATGGTCCACAAAAGGACTACACTCCCACTGAGTTTATGTTCCACTATATAAAATGCTCATACAAGCTCTTATAAGGCCTTTAAAGGCCACATAAACCCAATATCTCCTACTTGGCTTTTGAAGGCCTTACATTCTCTCTTCCTCATTTTCTCTCATCCCTATCAATCTCTCTTAATAACAATATCTCTCAATACATTAATCATGACTTTCGCCATCAATCATTTCATAAAAGAACTCATAGAGGCAACAATTCTTTCTCTTTGTTGCTCGGATCTCATCCCGAAAGTGGTCGTAGTTCATCTTTCATAGCGCATTTCGAATTATGGAGCTGCTGTCACAGAAAATCATCACGTATACTCATCACATGTGATGTATCTTCATTGGCTTAAAGGAGTTCTTCAAACAGAAAATTATCACATATACTCATCGCATGGGATGTATCTTCATTAGCTTAAAGGAGTTCTTCAAACAAGCCGTTTCTTTCTGTAGCCATACAACCAGCGCCACACATCTGGGTTCCATGAGTTAACAACACCATTGTCTGTTGTTCCAGCTGGCCTGTCAAATACTAGATGCTCCCACTGGAATATTTAGTTTTATATGCTTGGAGTTATTATGGAATTGTGGCTCCCTTTTACATGCATATAGCCGTCATGTTGTCGCAGAAAATCCTCACGGCATCACAACGTACGGGTTGAAAGTCAAGTCAATTAAGAAATTTCTTAATCCATACGGCCTCCTTGGCCGCCAAATAGCACGCCACGTATTCTGCCTCTAAGATGAACAATGCCACTGCATCTTGTTTCTTTGATTTTCAAGAAGTTGTTCTCCCTCCAAGCATGAACATGTATCTAGATGTAGACTTCACATCATCTGAATCCTTGAGATAGCTTGTATCTGTATATCTGAATATCCAAGCAGCTAAAAAAAAATGTGGGACTGTAGCAACTCCCACTCAATTATTGTACAAACAATATATAAATTCTCAACATTCTCATGTATGTCTATATCACGAGGTAGCATAGCAAGTCTCATGCAATAAGTAATTCAATGCACATTGGCTTCACAATATGCAAAACCTTTATAAACCACAAAGGTTCAATCACACTCGTCATCTTGGTACTAAATCTATACAAACCAAGTTATCTAATCAATATAACATGTGTCAATGAAGCCTAACAAGATAGCTTTCCTACAACATTCCATGTGGTTCAAGGACTTAGCTAATTGAGGATTTTAAATAACTACAAACATGAGTCAAGGCATATGGGTATTTAAAAACCTATGCATGACAGTTTTTCTCTCAATTTTATAAATATCATGAAGGCATAATGGTTTTCTCCCCTTAGAAAAAAATTAACTTGGTATACACAAGCAATGGTTAGATAGTAGTATGACAGTATAAAATAATTTTTCATAAAAAATTAGTGGATCTAACATGATTATAGAGTTTTCTCAAAATATCCAATTTAATATTATAATATATGTTTAGTATTCAATAATTATTTTACCGCATTCACCTACCAAGTCATGTTTACAGCTACAAAAACAAGTCATAAAGTCCATATTACAATTTTATCTAAAATAAAACATGACTAAATAATGATTATCAAAATCTTGACAATAATTTCTTTTTGGCAAATATAGAAACTTTATGAAGAGATCATCATCACATGCAACACATCATATTACTGGACATTATCGGGAGGATGGTCACTAAAACCGAGTTCCATCAGAACATTTCTTCCGTGCTTTCATATTTGAATAAGCCATACACATCTCTCGTGTTTCATACTTATGACTCAAAGCCCTTGATCAAATCACATCTTTATGTGTATCACTACCTTAAGTAGTTTGTACTCTTAGCATAAGGAGGCACCATAACACATGGTATTCATAAATAAGCTCTATCAAATTTGTTAGCACATATCACTTAATGTCTATATACCTCATACATATTCATAAAAAAATTAGCCAAAATATGACAAAAACATATAAAAAGTAATTGAATCATCTTTCCCTATATGACCTTATCATGTAATGTGGGATATATTTAATACCTCAAAACCATGTAGTGTGGTACTTGGGCTTTTTTTATTCATTGCTTTTAAAATCGTTTGGCGATGTTAAAAAAGCACATAATTGATGAAAAATATATTGGTCTTCGATTTCACATATCACGTTGTGTCCATCTCTTCGGCACTTGGATTATCTCACACCGTGAAGAAAAATCTTCTTCATCTCATCATTTCAAATATCACAAATTTGATTCTCTCACTGATCTTTAACTTTTTTTTGTTACATTCAGGCTTCTATATGTATCCCTTCATTTCGAAGAAACTAAGATGTTGTTATAGGTATTGTGTTTCTTCTTCTTTTTGTTGTTCCCAGGTCGAATATTCTTCATATAGTGTCGTACCTTGCCAGCGCTGTATTACCTATTTTTGAAGTTTTATTATAATAAATCATATGCATGACACACTATAAAACCCCTTTTAAATGAGCCCTAAAAAAATCTCCATTACTAGGAATCCAAAGATGTGCATTAACATGCCACATCTTTTAATTTACTGCAGAATAGAACATGAGCATCGCATGATAAAAATATGATATCTCTCAACTCATAAAGAGCTTCTCTCTAAATCTTTTTAAGTACCGAAATAGACTAAAAATATAAAATAGTGCTTAGTTTCATCCCTAAATCACACCATTTATTGAGTCTACCTCTTAGTGACTCTTTACATCACAATGCAATTTCCTCAACAGAAAATCTGGTTGAGTATCTCTCAATAAAAAATTGTTTATTTGAAACCTTAAAGAATTTATTCTTGAAATCTCTTGTATTGAAAACTAGAATCAAAACCAAATCATAACACCATGGTGTAAGTCCCGAATAATATATTTCTTCAGAGAAATAAATAACGTGACATACACTTTACAACAAAACTCATACTGCAGAATTCCTGGATGAACATTGTCTAGTAAAATTGTATTTCATCTCTATCCTTATGGAGTTTTTCTTTCAAACTAATTTTGTTTAAAAGTAGACACATAATGGTGGCACATATATTTCCACAAGCCTCATATCACTCTGTTACGTGTGTTTGATAATTATAGTTTTTTAAGTCTTAATGAAGAGCACATCATAATTGTGTAGAAACTTCAGGATGATATCTCTTCAATCCAAATTTTTTATTCCTCTTTTCCCATAGATATTTCTCTTTCAAATAAATTTCATTAGAAACTAGACTCAAAATTGAAGACTAAAAACTTAGTGTGAGCCATAAAATATTATGCTAAGAATATAAATAAAATCTTAACTTTCAAGTCATGGAAATAATTTTGGTTGCTGAAAACAATACTTGCACACCCTTCAATAAATCGATCATATCTTTCAAACCACATATAATTTCTTGATGAATTTTTTTTTTCGTTTGAAAGTAGAATCAATTTTTTGAGTCGCAGTAAAATTTCAGCAAGAAATAAAATTATATCATTGGTAGGAAAAATCACGGAACTCAATAGACAGTTCCTAAATTTTGCAGGGTCAAAGCTGACACCTTTCAATCATGAGTCCATAACTCTTAATTCCCTTAGGATCTGTTATTGAAATTTTGTAAATATATCATACTCTAAAAAACACACAAAATCACTTAAGTATATAATAGAGAAATATATCATTATCGTTTTCATATAACTACTCCAAAATAGCACGGAATACTCATCGATGTTTTGAATATTTCAATCATTCTAAACCGGGGTGTATTACTTGACCACAAAGATTAATAGCTTTCTTACATCTCGTTCCCAAGCTTGATCTCAGCTCAATAAAGGGAAAAAACATCTAATGGCTTCAAATATCAATTTTGCTCTGATACCAATTAAAGTACTTTATGAAAAAGCACGATGTAGATATGAAAAACCACGGTGTATATATAAAAAAAAATCTTTTGCCCCTACACCGGCAAGATCACTTACAATATCCAATTATAATCGAACCACTCTTGAAATAAATAAATTAAAAATAAAATCAGTTCTCAATTGCTATATCTTTAAATATAAGTCTTTATTCAATAAACAAAACTAGACTTTATTGCTTTATAGGAAGAAAAGTAAACATTTAAAAAAGTAAAATTGTCGGAAATTACCTCAATCGGGCTTAATATAACCTAAGACGAGTCTCCTCCTTTCGTTGGTGCTTAGGATCTATGATCGGTTTGTTGATTTCCCTACTGTAGCAAAAATTCACTCAATAGCTTAATCTTGATTAAGCATTTTAGCTTGATTTTAGAAAGATAAGAGATGAATGTGAACAGAGATGGAGAAATCTACTAGCAAGGGGTTCCACCCCTTTACCACCCATAAAGGACAGAGGTGATGCATGCCACCAAAACATGGTGCAACTTGGAGAGAGAAAAAAATTGGGACATGTCTCGCTTTGGTAATCCAAAGGCCTTTCTAGAGAGCTACAGTTTGGGGTATGGAGAGAGAATTCTTAAAGAGAGAGAAGAGAAATACGTATCTTTTTTTATGAGGGAAAACCTTCTTTTATAAATTTTCTATGCCATTAAATTTTTTTCAATTCGTATGGTCAAATCTCGATTTAAAGAGACTTATAGGGTGAGAGATTTGAGTTATTCATCTCTTTGATCCACCATCATCCAGATTCAAAGAGATGAGCTAGAGCATTATTCTCCATTTCTTAAATATATTCCCATCAAATAAAGAAAACTTGTATTTTAATATATCCAATCCTTAATTATTAGATCAACCAATATTGATTCAAAGATTTAGTAAATATCTTAAATATTTAACCTTATCACATATGTTGATTATATCTAAAAAGATAAGTCTTATTTCCAAGAATTTTACGTGAATGGGTGGGGCGTGCCCCCACCTAATCCACATCTTTTTAAATTTTGGACCTCACATTTTATGGAGGTCCCATATATTTTTAGAAACTATTTTATTTAAAATTTTAAATCTTATAATTTATTTAAAACATTGAAAATTTAATTTCTCTTAATTTATAAATCCAAATGACAAAAATAAAATATCACAAGATTCACAAAAAATCAAATAAACATTCTAAAAATCGCATAACATTAAATTAATTAATTTTGATAGGAATCGGATCCGTTAGATCTAGGAAATTATCAATACATGGGAGCACTCCACCTTTAACTGCGAATCACAATCTGCCTAGCTTTCTCAAACTAACCTAGCAGTTTTCATGACCCACAGTCCATTGCGGGGGCTCATGATGAGATCACCAAAGTCAGTCAATAAACTAGGGAACTCAATCTCAGTTTATGGATTTCAGGTTCTCCCCTAGAAACAAAAATCATGGTCCTTCAGACCATGATGCAACCGTAACTCTATGGTGCATAAGGGTAATCTCTTGTACATGTACACAATTCACCCTCATTGATGAATCTCAAAATGGCTATCTATGTACATGCCATGTGATGATATAATAATGAGGTTTTAACCATGTCTCTAAAGTCTATTCATCACACACAAGGACTAACAGTCTCTTGGCTCTCATCTAGGCATACTCCGACCTCATCAAGGGATAACCCACTAAACCCTTCTCGATAGATCACTATGCCCAAGTATCTTGGCTTTTTACAAACCTCAGCTAGCTTAGCTCGTCGAGCCTAGTCCGAGTATCAGCAAATAACATTTGATTAGTACAGTTCACAAATTGACTACACTCCCACTGAGTTTATGTTCCACTATATAAAATGCTCATACAAGCTCTCATAAGGCCTTTAAAGGCCACATAAACCCAACACAATTCACTAATATCAGTCATTTTCATACTTCAAAATTTTTCAGTCATGATCTATCTGTTATTCATGACACACCCAAGATCCAATTTATATAACATCAAACCACTTGTCCAGTGAGCTGTCTGATGTTTGGAATATCAAATTGTTACGCTTACTTAAAACTTTCACATATCATGCAGCTCAATGTTCCAAATATCACGATGCTAACTATAGGATTAGTTGATATTTGGAATATCATGGATAGCCTTACATGCCAAATAAAAAAGATTAAAATAATAATAAAAAAAAAAAAAAGCCGATATTACAAACATCTGTGGCACAAAATTGGAAAAATAAAATAAAAATATAAAAGATAGGTACCTTCCCATGAAGCACAATATTAGAAAAATAAAATAAAAATATAAAAGATAAGGACCTTCCCATAAAATATAAGAAAAATTGGACCATTAACTTAACACCCCAAAAGTATCACTGGATGGGCGTAATTTTCATATACTTGATAGAGCAAAACTCCTTTCAAAGAACGCGGCCCATTCTGACAGGTTAAAGGCTTACTCTTGAATCTTTATTAACTTTTTCTGGATTTTTCAAAGGTCAAAGCTCGAAAGACTCGGCCTAAAGGTTTGTGAGCCGAGTTGAATAGAAACGTTGAATTCAGCGAGAATAAATTAGTAAGTATATTTTGTTATCTTATCTTCCTCTTTTATCGTGATTTTTGTATGCATTTTTTGTGGGATATCACTATATAAGAGGGATTTTATTGTCTACATAAGAAACTTTTTGTGAAAAAAGCGTTAAAGAAGTTCTCGAAATAGTAAATCTCATTACTATTTTGATTTGCAAAATCAACTAACTTTTGATTTGCTTAATGTGTTATCGTGGTTGGACAAATCTCATTAATGTTAAACTAAATTCTTATAAAATATAATGTTTAGTATTAAAACACAATTGTGGATATCTGGTACTCTTAAAAGATAATATTTAAAACACGAATAAACATGATAGTGGAATACGGGGTAAGTGCATGCTTAAATCTCATACGGTGAAAATAGAAAAATTGTGAAACAATAATTTTGACCTCAACAATTATGGACCGGAAAAATGAACTAAATGCCTCAGAAATTATATCAAAACAATTATTTTGGACCATCTATGTTTCAAATTTGTTCGTGCTACATTTTCTAGTGGGATTTTAAGGTGTGGCTTTACCAAATACAATTAATGTGGAAGTATTTTAAAAGAACTTAACCGAGATCGCTCATATGGAAAACCGAATTAAATTGGCAAATTGGTATGGATTGGTGATCTAACTAGACCAACCAATTCTGTCCGGCTGGTTCTATGCTTGGTTCCTAATATAAACCGGCTTTATTCATGAAATATGGTGGGAACCATACCCGTCTTACTGATTCCCAATCTATATCAGGCAATTCTGATCCGGATTGATGTTTTCGAAAACCCTAAGTGAAACGTGGCCATTTGTTATCTCCATCCAATGGGACCGGTCTACCTCATGGCCATAGGGTAATTTTTTTTTCCAAAATATAGAGAAAGAGAATTAAGGTTTTTTTCTATTAAAAAATACTAAGTTCCCAAAAAATACTCAGACAATTAAGTAGAACCCCAACAAAAAATTGGAAAGAAGTTTTTCTAGGATTCAAATAGATCTAATTAACCGCCAACTACTAGGGGCGGTATTGGAATAACTCAAAAATCCAAAGCCCAATTTATAATCAAAAGACCACCACAGTTGCAATAATTAATGGGCAAGCTTTTTATGTTTCGCTTGTAGCATAGGAGTTTTATCTTTCTCGTTATCCAACTGTCCATTCTGAATGGAGGGCTAAGATTGCCCTAATCACAATTTCACGTCTCTATATTATTTTATTTTTAATTGTTTTTCTATAAATTATTTTGACACCAAATTTTGGACGTCTATTCTTCTATTAAACTCGCACTAGCAAAACATATATAAAAAAAAATATTTTCAATAAAATAAAATAATCAAAATACTCCTTAAAATTTCTAAGGGGTATTTTGATCATTACATTTTATCGAAAAATTATTTCTAATATTTTTTATACGTGCACCCCAATGAGAAGATGGCACGAACTAAATTTCATATTCATACAAGTTGTATAAAAAAAACTAAAAGTAACATAATTTGAGACGTCGGATCTAAGATTAAATGGTAAGTGGCTCTCTCGATCAAAATTGGACGGCTGGATCATAAGGGGAGGATAGAACTTCCAAGTGATACATTTTCAACTTTGATAGAAAGTTAAAAATTATTTTTCGAATTTCATAGAATATAATATAAAACATCGTAGTTTTTTGTTAAAATAATCGTTTTTGAACCTAGAGGAAGCCGAAAAGTAGTAACTGATGCATTGACATTAAACTGCCATTTATTTAAACAGCAAGTTTACTATTTTATGCCTATCGTCGCTGTGCATGAATGAATCTGTCAAAGAAATGCTCAACTCCTTTCCATTTATAAAATGGAGTGCACTCACAAAACAAAAAGAAATCTCTTTCAGAGAGAGACACAATATATATTATATATAACAGAGTGGCCCTTGGGTTTCTCTGCAGATCCTTGAGCTGTAGCAATGGCAGGAAACAAAGCATCTCTCTGCCTTTTGGGGTTGTTTTTCTCACTCTTTTACTCTGGATTTGCCCTTAAAAAGGTGAGCATTGTATTGGGTTTTTCATTTTATCTTTGTTTTTCTATTCAATCATTTTGAATGTTATTGCATTGGGTTTTTATTTCTTCACCTCTGTTGCAGTACTTTCGTGGCCATTTCTACCACTTCTGTTAACATTTCTCAGTGTTTCTTATATGGATCTATAGTGGGTAATTCTTATTTTTTTCACTTTATAATCTGATAATATTCTGATTTTTTCATATTTTATTTTTGTTGTAGCCCTATGTGGTGTACATGGGGCAGCATTCACACGCTTCTTTAGACCAGATTGATCATGCACGTGTGACTGAATCACATCATGAGTTATTGGCGACTTTTATGGGAAGGTAATGAATTTATACAGAAATCGAAACTTTTCTTTTTATCTTTGCATTTTTCTGGTTTTCTCTTTTCATTCTCATTGTTTTTCACTGTTCCATCAATTTTTTAAAACAAGAATTACTGATATAACAATATTGGTTCACTGTTTATTTTCATTAGTTTTTAATATTCCATCTATCAATTTTTCTATACAAATTTAACTAACAAAGTGCATTGGTTTCTCTTTGAAGTAAGGAGAAGGCAAAGGATGCCATCTTCTATTCCTATACTCTTAATGTGAATGGTTTTGCTGCTAATCTTGAAGAGGAAGAAGCTTTGGAAATATCAAGTAATTATAATTCCTTCATTTCATTCTTATTATTTTTCATTGGCTTTTCGGTTTCAATCAAATAGATTGTGTTCATTTGAATATATTTTTCTTTTTTTTGTTGTTCTTTTTTAGAACATCCTGGTGTCGTATCGGTGTTTCCGGATAAACTCCGGGAGTTACATACGACTCATTCTTGGAACTTTATGCGATTGGAACGCGACGGCCGTATTCCCATGAAATCGTTATGGCACCAAAGCAATTTTGGCAGAGATGTCATAGTTGCAAACTTAGACTCGGGTATGTTTCTCAGAATTCAGAAAGTAACACTGTGCACACTAACTTTTCAATCTTTTTAAGAACTATTAAGATATTGTTTCCCTCAGATTTTCTTTTTAATTTCATGTATTTTCATCATGTTTAAGTATTCTAAACTTTAATCTCATGTAAACTCAATTATATCAAATGTACGTGTTTATTTGTTTTTTGCATTTTGTATTAATTTTTTAACCTAAAAGTTTATAAAATCATTGGATTAATTTATATATAAAAAAAGGAATGCACATTTAGAAACCTTCTTTCAACAGTGACATTCGACTGTTTTCATCGAATTTCTATTTTTGCTCCTTTTTTATAGATATTCATGCAAGACACGCGCAAAAACTAACTGGTTTCTAAAATTAAATTACTTTCTAATGAAAATTCTTATTCTATGATACTTGCCTATCCTTGTGGCTCCATTAATCATATCCATATGATTTTCATTATAATACTTTGTTTATAACTTCAAGGGAAAATTGCATACATGTCCGTTATACTTTACGTTATTATGGATTTACCAAATAATTTATGTTATTACATGTATGCTATTACTTGCTTGTCTGTGTTTACCCTTTTTTGGGTGTTGAACAATCGAATTGAATGGTTTTTCGGATGTTCAACATCCGAAAATAACCCAAAAGTTTAACGTTCACATTCCCACTTTCAGAATCTCTAGAATTGCGGATGTCCAACATCCGAAAATATGACAGTGAAATACTGTGAAAATGGTTTCTGGAATTTTGCAGTCATATTTTAGGATGTTGAACATCCGAAAATATCACATTTTTGAATGTTGAACAACCAAAAATATATTGAATTCGGATTTTGAACATTCGAAAAATCCTTCAATTTGGTTGTTCAACACTCGAAAAAGGGTAAAGTCGTATTTTTAAAAAATTTACGTTATGAAAGGTGAAAAATGGACATACATGTAATAATGAAATTATTCGATACATCCGTAATAACGTAAAATATAATGAATATATATGTAATTTTCTCTAAATTCAATATCTTGAAGTCTACGGTCCAATATAAGTAATTATAATTTATAATTTTTAAAAGATCCTAATTAAAACAGTATCATTTGTATCGAGAGTACGAAGGAGAGAGAGAATGAGGGGAAATGGGCTCCTCCTATCTATTCCTCAATAATGTGCCACATTCTATAATTGATTATAGAGAGAGAAAGCATGAGATAATAATTTGGATACAGACACATGGGTGGCAGTACGTGTGTGTAAGAAGGGGGACGAGATGATAACATGGGTACAGTGTGCATGTATATGTATGTGAGTGTGTGTGTGAAAGAGAGAGGGGGTATGAGATGATAAGTTGGGTAGATTGGGAGGTGGTGTCGAGTGGCATTTGTTCTGGGTTAATAATATAAAAGATACATTTAAATCTTTCACAACAATTTCCTTTTTTTCTATCTTTCTAACCTTGATTTGAAACAATAATTTATATCGAAAGTCATCGTTTTATACGAATTTTCTAAATTGCAGTGCTAAGAAATTTTGCAATGCTAAGGAATTCGTTTTAGTCTAGAAGTTTGTTGAAAAGAATGGCCGACTTTCCCGCAAATTTGACGTTAAAATTTGATCTATTCCACTAAAAAGCATTCTTTACGGGCTAAAAAAAATAGGACGCTTATCTTGGTAGTAGTGTTTAAAAACAACATTGTCTGCCCGACCCGGGTCGGTCCCAAGTTGGACTGGAAGGGGAGGCTGGCAATTCCGGGCCTAAATACCCGAATCGCTCAAGTCGTGGAAGTCTCCGAGATTTGTCCTTGATTTCGTGAAATTTCATCTGATTTTTAAACAAATTTTTGCAGGTGTGTGGCCTGAGTCCGAGAGTTTTAGAGATGAAGGGATGGGACCAGTGCCCTCAAAGTGGAAGGGAATCTGCATAAATGATGACCCCCAAATTCTCCCAGTGAAATGTAACAGGTCAGTTTTGATGCTTCTACTTTTTCCCTTACAAATAAGACAAATGCTTTGCCTTCTTTCTTTTTCTTTTGTTTTTATATTAAAAATCAATTACTTTTTTGAAGGGCACTTTTATTTCATTAAAAATATTAAGGTGGACCTGGAAAATCTATTTGGGGGTGTACTATTTTGCTATTTTCAATTACCTTGAGGGTTTTCTAAATAATTTGTCGTTCATTATTTTCCATTTTTTATATCTTTGTATTTGGGAATATGTAGTAATACACAAATAGCACCAATTTGAAATTTTTCGTTTTAAACTCGTTAAAACATAAAGGAAATTTTTGACAATTTTTTTAGTTTTAAGAATTTTGAAATTCCATATGTAACTTTCTTCAATGAAAAAGGTTAATTGATGTTTTCCTTAGGAAGTTGATTGGGGCCCGGTACTTCAACAAAGGGTACAAGGCATTCTTTGGGATAGTGAATGACAGTGCTCCCCTTGCTCCCAACTCCCCTCGCGATTTCGAGGGCCACGGGACACACACCCTCTCAACTGCAGCAGGGTCCTTCGTCCCCAATGCCAGCATTTTTGGTTATGCCTCCGGCACCGCTAAGGGCGGCGCCCCCGGTGCTCGTGTTGCTGCTTACAAGGTTTGCTTCTTCTTCCTCTCTCTCTCAAATCTAGAACAAGGAGATTAACTAAACAAGGAGATTTAGTTTATTTTGTCCCCATAATCTTAGACCTAACCACCTGTACAAAATATCACCTTCTGCTCAATGGGTTGGATACTGATGGAGATGAAATGAGTGATATCGCATTCAGCCGCCCCCATCGGCTTTACATCACCATCGAACCCACCCATTATGTGGTGATCATGACCCACACATTTCTTGTAAAGCATTAAGTCCCGGGTTCAAATCCCAGTGCTTAGCTGCCTAGAAAATATAGCAACTGGTTCGATGTTTTTCTTATTAATTTGAGGGCGCTCCATTTCACTAGATTATAGTATCTTATGGGGTTTACTTGATTGCCAGAGAAACAACTCTTTTCTATTTTTTATTTTAGGGGTAGTTTTCTTTATATGTTTATCTTAATGGAAATTATCATATAATACCCAAAAACATAGTAAAATTAAGGTCGTTATATGTATGAAGCCAAATCACCTAAGTGACTCTTTTTACGCTCTACCTATCATTTTGAGCCATTGGATTGCTTCGAATCCATGGTAATGTTGTAGGAACTTTACCTCAAAGAGGTTAAAACGTTTTTGTTTAGAAAAAGGAAGTGTGAGAAAATAAAGAAAATGAGAGCACACACTTGGTGGATATTGGTGGCCCTGGTTTTCCCCACTTTTTAGAGAGAGAAAGTATAGATTTTTGGGCATACACTTGGGTGTTTTGGGACCCGGTTGTTAACTCTGTTTTAAAGAGAGAAAATATACTTTTGTAGTGTGTTTGGATCCTGTTTTAGGCTATGTTCAAAGAGAGTTAAAACTAAAAGACACATTTTGTGATCGAACCACATTAAATATTTGTACTATTTAAATATATGTTACTGTACTTTTCATTTCATGATGTTCTTTTGATGTCATGTTATTTTTATTATTTGTTTATGTTGATTTGAATTCACAATAGTTGTCCATGTGATAAACTCATGTTGTTTTTTTCACCAATCGATACCAACAATTACCTTTCACATGGACAATGATGGAAAGACATTGAGATCAAACAGTGCATGACCCCATTCATGGATGGTAATGACACCAAGAGCCTTTGTTTTCCATAGCCCTTAGGACTATGATAAAACAATAGTTTTCTGTCACTCCCTTCTCTTATGTGCATCCAGTGTGCTTCTATTGATGATAAATCATCATATCATATCATATAAAAAAATAGAGCGTCTGTTGCAAATTTGATGATATATCTTCTTTGGTTTTAGACAGGTTTGTTGGCCCACAACCGAACGAAGCATTGGTGGGTGCTTCGACTCAGACATCCTTGCCGCCGTTGAAGCTGCCATCCATGATGGTGTCGACGTGCTCTCTGTCTCTCTTGGGGACGACCGCCCCTATCCATTTCTTGAGGATGGTATCGCCATCGCAGCCTTCCATGCTGTTTGGAAAGGCATTTCTGTCATTTGCTCGGCTGGGAACTCGGGTCCCAAACCTGGCTCTGTGACCAACATCGCACCTTGGATTCTCACTGTTGGTGCGAGCACCCTCGATCGCGAATTTCCGACTTATGTTTCCATTGGTGGCAAGCATTTAAAGGTTCGTTCTCCACTTAGATATGTCAAATTTTCGCTAGCAATTCACAAAATTTCTCACATTTAACTGATATTCTCTATCCTAGATCTAGGTTTTATTCAAAATAGATGGTCACAACCTTCATCCCATTGATTGGATTGACAATGTTGATCCTTGTGACCACATATGTGAAGTCTTCATGTATGTTGCGTGCACATGGATCATATCATTCTTTCTCAGTTATTAATCGTGATTCACAACAGAGTATGAATAGTATAGGCTGCAAAGGGTTCCTTTCTTCCTGCTGTTGATGGACGTTAGCCATAAAAAACATAGAGGTCACTGTCATTCTTGTCACTTAAATTTTAAAATGGTTGGTTGTAAGGGTATCATTGAATAGATACAAAACTCAAAAAAAAAAAATGTTCAAACTTTATGACTCATCTCAAGCCATCAAATTTAATATCTAATAAGTAGAAATGATTGTGACCTCTACACATAAAAGATAACAAAAGATAAATGGTTTCTTTCTAGACAATCCCATGAAAAATATTCTTATATAAAAATTTAATCTTAAGAAATGTGAATTACACCGTCCATCCGCATTGGCATGGTCTTGATTATGCCATTACCCAAGATCAAGGAAACTTAGTGTAGATCAGCTCTATATTACTTCTACAAGATATTTTTTTTCTTTGAGTTGGGGACCCAATATATCGAAAATCTGGAAGTTAGAAACAATATTTTAGTCTTTTTCTTTTCGAACTCCGGCGAACCTTTGACAGAATCCATTGAGTTTGTCAGACAAACGGCTTAAGAGCATAGCGAATCCCAACCCGAGCCACAGATATCTACCATATGAGAATGGCTTCCATAGTGAAACATTTCCCTCTTCTCTAAAATTAAAATCTTAGATTTCAATCGAATTCATATAATCTCTACATGCAATTTTTGGTTGCCTAAATTTCTGATTTGAAATTTTGTACAGGGCGAAAGCCTTTCAAGTGCATTGCCACAGGAGAAGTTTTATCCTCTGGTTTCCGGTGCTGATATCTTAAATCCCCAATCAAATTTTAGTCTTCTGAATGCGTGAGTATAGAAGAACAACTTGTATTCCGTATTCCGTTTCTCAAATTCTTGCATAAATTTTAGTTTTTTAAGTTTTTAAAATCTTTATTTTTTTTCTTTTGGCCTTTAGTCTCTTTCATATATATCTCTCACCATGTCAATATAGTGTCTGGGCCTTATTAATGCATGATACATGGAATTTTACAGGCGGAACTGCTTAATTGGCTCGCTTGATCCAACAAAGACAAAGGGTAAAATTGTTGCTTGCCTTCGGGGTGAGAATGACAGGGTCGAGAAAGGGGAGGCAGTGAAGCAAGCTGGAGGCGTCGGGATGATCCTATGCAATGATCCGAACTCTGGAAACGAAGTTATAGCTGACCCACATGTGCTCCCTGCAGCCCACCTCACTCTATCTGATGGCGCAGAAGTTTTCAGCTACATAAAATCTACCAAGTAAATATCAAGAAAAAATCCGCTTCTTTCTTCATTTTGGTAAATTTGTTTTAAAATTGATTATTTGAATTATTAAAATGTTTATGTGTTTTTGTGACAAATAGCATGAGTATTTTCCCTTATTGATTTGGTGAAATTGGGTATCTTGTAGTGTGCTCTTTTGTACAAAATAACACAAAATTATTGGTATTTAGTGCGGTATGTTATAGTACATTTTTCATTGTTTGATTTTTGCGAAATTGGTGCTTTGTAGTGTGTTCGTTTAAATAAAATAATAGTTTATGGTGTTTTCTAAAAGCTAAGGTCTATACTGTATAGTCACAATTTCCCAAAAAACTTTTTACTGTTAATGGGGAATAGAAATTTTGATCTATTTATTGCAGGAATCCTATGGCGTATATCACGCGTCCAAAAACGTTCCTGGGTTCCACCCCGGCTCCTGTAATGGCAGCTTTCTCTTCACAGGGTCCAAACGTTATCACTCCCGAAATACTCAAGGTTTGCAACTAAGAGAGAGATGTGATGGTCGACTCGGATCTAGGTGACCCCACATAGGGTCGGGTCCCCACTAGATGACCCTACCTAGGATTGGTTCCAAGTCTTTGAACTCTGACTAGACCCGCACCCGAGTCTAAAACTTGAAAAAGATAAAAAAAACTATTTCAACCCCAACCCCAACCCCTATCCCAATCGGGTCCTAGCCTCACCCGAAACCATTCCAATGAGGATCTAAATGTGTTTGTGAGTACGGATGGGAATTAGTTGGGAAAAACCTTTAACAATCATGACGATTTTATGTTAGTGAATTAATTTTATTTTTATATGATTCATGTTAATATATATTCGGGATGGGTTGTCCTCGACCCGAACCCTTGATCCAGTCGGGTCAAGGTCGAGTGGACCCAAACCCGATCCATCGGTCAACTTTAAGGTCCAAACCCAAACCCTTTCTGGTAGACCCGTCGGGACCATGGGTCTACCCGATCCAGTTCCCACCTGTATTTGTGATTGGGTTCTTTTACTGGTTATATGGATTCGTCGTGAGAGGTGGTATGGGTTGGTAGAGAGCCTCGTCGATACTAGTTTTTGTACAATGGCTAGTGAATTTTCTTATTAAAATACACACTTTTCAATTATTTCTATATTTTTTTGAATTTTCTCAGGCTATTTTTTTAGTTTGTTTATATTTCACTCGTTAAATCATTTTTTATAATTAAATATTGGCATCTAATGGCTAGAAGTATTTGTATTTTTTTTATAATAAAGATAAATATCAAGATATACAATCTCTTAAAAAATAGTTTATATAAAGGTGATGTTCTAAACAATCATTTTAAGGTGCACATCAAAAATTCACTAGAAAATATTGTTTTGATGACCAAACATCTTTAAATAGATTATCTCGGCCTCAAGATAGGTATGGACATGAGAAAAAATGAATTTAAAGTCATTAGTATAGTTAGATATTGTAATGCATTTTTTTAACCGTCAATTTTCAATATTTTCAAGTGTTCATAGATCAGCTCCATCTCTACTATATTTTAAGCTTTAAATTCTATAATTAGAGATAAATATAAATTTTCATTCCATCACAAATACTTTAAAACATTTTTTGATATTATTTTAAAGTGCACCCTACTTTGATTGTAAAGCGCGGTACATTGATCGTTTAGCAAACCACACCCCAAATTTAGTTTATATAAGAGTTTTTGTGCTGCCATTTTGTCATGTGTTTCTTTCGCTCGACGTTATTGCAGCCCGATATAACGGGACCAGGCGTTGACATATTGGCAGCGTACACTGAGGTAAGGCCGCCATCTCATATGGAATTTGACAAGAGAAGGGTGTCATTCAACACTGACTCAGGGACCTCCATGTCCTGCCCTCACCTCGCCGGTGTCGTTGCTCTCATCAAGGCCCGCTACACCCATTGGTCCGAGGCCGCCATCAAGTCTGCCATCATGACCACTGGTACTCCATTAATGTTTTTTTTGGTAAAAAAAAAAAAAAAAAAAGTTAAAAATACTACTGGCACAAATCGATTTTTTTAATTTCATTTTTTTTACTAATTTTTCAATTTTATTTTGATGATCGATTTTTTAAATTTATCTTTTCATTAATTTTTCAATTTTATTTGGTTGTGCTTTGTTTAATCATACTTTAAATATATTTTTCATAATCTCTTATATTATTTTTAACATTTACCGTTTAGTAATGACTAATTTGCCGGTTCAATTTTTTAATTACTGCTCTCTCCAATACTCTCTCTTTTTTTACGAGTCTTTCTCTCTCTAGAACACATTATCCAGCATGTATTTTCTCTCTCTAGCTCGCCGCCACGACAACATGGAATTGGCGATCAAGGATGCCTCTTTGGAGAGGGCCACACCATTCAGCTACGGGGCGGGCCATGTCCGACCCAATGCTGCAGCCGACCCCGGCCTCGTCTATGACCTTACCCCCACAGACTACCTCAATTTCCTCTGTGCCCTTGACTACAACCAGAGCTCAATCTCGGCCATTACTGAGCAAAACTACACTTGCCCAACCCCTAAACCCAAATTACTAGACTTTAATTACCCCTCTTTCTCCATCACTAATCTCACAAGTACTGTCACCGTCACACGTGTGGTGAAGCTCGTCGGCCCACCAGCAACTTACACTGTGCGTGTGCAGTCGCCTCCCGGTGTTTCGGTCGAAGTTTCGCCGAAAAGTTTGAGCTTTGAGAAGGAGGGAGAGGAGAAGAGCTACGCTTTGAAGTTTACATTGAAAAGCCAAAATTTCGGCAATTATTCGTTTGGAAGGTTGATTTGGTCCGATGGCACCCACCATGTGAGGAGCTCAATTGTGATCAATGGGGTTTAGTACTTTTTTGTTTCATTGGTTTTAGTTTCAGGTTTGATTCTTGAATGAAAGAAATGTTAAAAGGGGTAATGATTTTGTGGCCTTTGGTTCTAGATACTGTTTACATTTATATGGCTTTTGGCCAAAAAAAATTAATGGCATCAATTAGATTCTTGATGGTGCATATGTTTATGTTTGTGCGAGTTTGAGAGGGCGAGATGCTGCTTGTAAATTAAGGCGGCATGATTATTCAGAAAGAGAGATTTTGCTTGCAAATTAGCAATAATTAAGTTCTGAGTAGTCTGAGACAGAGAGAGGGAGATTACTGATGAGAATCAGTACGAAGCAACGTTTAAGTGGTTCATTCACCTAGCCCTCCAGGAAAATGGAGCAGCTTTCTGTTCTTTAAAGAGATTTCATTCTTTATTTGCTGTCTGGTTTTTCTACGTTCTTACAACTAATCAAAAGAAAAGAAAATGAGTAATTTCTTAGTATATTGTTGATGTAACTACACATTCACGACATCGTATTTAGTCCAAACTTTTTAACTCAATTTAGAGAAATAAAAATAAGCAAATTTAAAATTAAGCAAAACATTTTATCAAATCTCAATAAAGTCTGACATAACTATGTATAACTCAAGATTATTGCTTTTTCCTACCTTAAAGGAGCAGATATCGATAATTTTTGAAGTAAGAAACACATTATGTTAAAATATATTTCCAAAAGAATCACAAACCAATAACAATGTCAACTCCATGTATTATGGGATCGTATATACTAAGATCATTTATCTTTGATACAATAATATCACAATTATTTATAATCATCTTACGTAAAATTTAATAGTTTGGATATATCATGAAGTTCGAGAAATTATCTTTTTCAAGTTTGAGGTCAGTCAATGGAACAAGTGCAGCCACCGAATTTTACATCCAACCATTAAAATTAGTTGTAACTACCTTATACTAAAGATAAATGGGATAAATGGTCTCATTGTGTACAAGGTTGAGAACCTAAACAATCAATGTAAGGGGCACCTTCAAATAGTATCAAAAGATCTTGTTTCAGTACTGAAAATATTTATGATGGCCTTAAAATTTATTTTCATCTCTATTTATAAAATTTAAAGCTTAAAAAATACTGTAAATCAAGTAGATCTATTAACACTTGAATATTAACGGTCCAAAAAATGTATTACAAGATGCGTTATTTCCAAGACTTGAAATCTATTTTTTCTCATGTATCGAGATGATCAATTTGAGAATTTATGAGCATCTAAACAATATTTTCTAGTGAATTTTTGAAGTGCGCCTTAATTTTATTGTTTAGGGCCTCACCCTTATATAAACTTTCTCCTCAGACATTTAATCTCAAGGGATTATCTACCATTTGTCTTTTGTACATAAAGGTCACAATCCCACTCATTTGATGTCAAATTGAATGGTTTGGGGGGAGTCACAAAATCCGAGAATTATTTTTTGCTTTTTTAGAACTGTGTGGCTATTCAATAACACTCTCACAACTAATGTACGAAAAATTAGGAGGTTCAATTTCTAACCACCCAATCAAAACCGGCCTGACCGATTTTAGTTTCGATCGGTTTTGATGAGTCATCAGGATATTTTACAAAAAATATCAAAAAATTATATAACATCCAAAAAAAAATAAGGGATTTTATTTGTAATATACTTTTTAATGTTTTTCATCATTTTGGAAAAGATTGGGAATTGTTTTGGTCATTACTTGTTTTCATATTTTCCCTTCTTTTTTGAAAAATTTCAAAAAATACCCCTAGAAAGAAATCGATTCTTTAAAATCTTTTTTTTTTTTGTTAATTCTCAATTTTATTTGGATGTGCTTTGGTTAATCATTCTTTAAATATAATATTTATATTTTATTAGAATTTTTGTTCTGTTTTATTTTTTAACGTGTTTTTTACTGCCCAAGACTTGCCTGGTTAAGCCGATTGAACCGGCCAGTTTACCGTTTAGTCCAATTAAACCACTTCCTGCCCCATGTCCGAATAACCGTTCGGATTTGATTTTTCCTACATTGCTTACAACTACCAACATAAATGATTGTGACCTTCATTTACAAAAGATAAATGGTCACTTTGTAGACAATCTCTACTCATCAAAGTAAAAAACACTAAGATATAGAAAGATTTATTTTCGAAACAAAAAAAAAAACAAAGTGAAGGTCCATGAGAAAAAAAAACATGGAGACTGAGTCACAAACTTTTTTTCCTCCTGTTTTTTTCATACCTTAAAATTTCACTGAATGATCAAATCAGTCACTTGAATCAAAATCATGTATCTCATAAAATTTAAAAAAAATGGTTAAATAATAACTTATGACAAATATCAGCCCCCAAATAAATATCCGGCTGCTTGCTCTTCATTACCATCAGCGAGGGTGAGTGCTTGTATCACTCCTTCACGCCCAAAACCAAGCACCATCAGCTTGGAGATTTTGGCTTCAAAATCAGGTCCCTGAAAGATTTTAAATCAGGATAATTCAGCAAAACTCCAAGAATAATAGAGAATAAAAGAATTCACTCTTTTGAATTATCAGCCAATACATTTCACATCACCATATGAAGGCATTCGTTAGAAGGGAGGAAAATTTATGATTGGAATCTCATTTAGCTGTTTGTAAAAACTATGGACCAATTCAAAAGAGTGAATTTAGGAGATTATCTGGAGTTGGGCTATGCACAGATGAAAAATGTTAATATTTAAACAAAACAAAGATATAAGCAACTAATCAACACTGAAAATAATCTTTACCCATTCGAGGGGATGTTTGATAAATAAGCCTTGATTCCACTGTAGGCATGAGAGAAGCATTTAAATCAAGCCTAGAGCCGCCATAAACATGACACATTTCAACAATGCCTGCATCCTCTCTCTCTCTCTCTCTCATGTGGGCAAGGTTCGCTATCTCCCCAATAGATTTATAGTTCTATCATGGTAAAACAAGGTTGGAGAGCCTAAATTTTTCCTAAAATATGAAATATTCTATTTATAGGTAGAAATTACAAAAAAGATTGGTCAACCTGTTTTTTTTTTTTCTTTTCAAAATTGTCCTTCGGTCCGAGGACATTCTCGGATCGAATTTTATTTGCACTTCCTTTAAGCTTGGGGCATTGTCTTACTAACGAAAAAAATAAAATCAAATTTGGATCGAGAATTCCTTCCTTTTGACTGAGGGGCAATGTTAGAAAAAAACAAAAGGTTTATCGACTTTCTTTATAATTTCTTTCAATAGATAGAGCAATTCATATTTAAAAAAAACAATTTAAGGTCTGTACGTAAATTACTCAAAAAATTGGGCAAGCGTCAATAGGTCGCTATCTCACGTTTGAAAGAAAGTATAGTATTTGGTGGCCAAAGTTGATGAAAAAACGCATCTTCTAGGAAATGATGGTGTGAGATTTTTCTTAGGAGGTGCGCTGTCTGTCTTAGTCATAATATGTAATTATGATTGTAGAAAAAAATTATTTCCAAAAAAGTTAGATAAGAGAGAGATAAGAGTTGCGATGGCGGGGAGAAATGGGAAGGGGTTCCACTTTCAAACATATGGAAAAGGATTCAAATACGTGGCTCTCTCTTTCTTGCTTTGCTTCTTCCATTACGTTATGCCCCTTTAAAACAAACAATCAACTTAATTCTTACTTCCTCATTCGAGTCGTATAAATCAGGGAAAGTTGCCTTTGATAAAATCTGGTAGTTAGAATTATAACCGCCATGTTAATCGGAACCGGTCACTTTTGGTTTCTACCTGTTTTGGTAAACCCGTTGGGTGTTTAAAAAAATTGAAAAAAATAGAAAATCCTAAAAAGATAAGAGATTTTGTTTGTAATGTATTTTTTATGTTTTTCAGCAGTTTGGTAAAGACTGGAAATTTTTTTTGGCAATTACCAATTATTTTTACATTTTACATCTTTTTTGAAAAATTTCAAAAATACCTTTAGATACAAATCGACTCTTTAAAATCTAATTTTTTTCATTAATTTTCAATTTTATATGGATCTGTTCTGTTTAATCATGCTTTAAATATATTTTTTATTTTTTTAACACTTTTTTAACCACCCAATACTTTCCCGATTAGGCCGGTTGAAGTGTTTCCCGCCCCATGTCATGTTAACCATTTCGGTTCGATTTTTTCTACACTTGCTAAAATCTTTTCTAGATTGGATCTGAAAAGGTTTTTTCTACACTAGCTTCTTTTCTACAGTAGCTAAATGGTTTTTTCTACACTAGCTAGATTTTTAGAGAGAGAGATTTTTTAGCTAGTGTAGAAAACAAAATTTTCTAGTATAAAAAAAATCTTTTCTCCTAGTGTAGAAAAAATCTCTCTCTAAAAAAAATTTTCAGCTAGTGTAAAAAAAATCTCTCTCTAAAAATCTCTCTACACTAGCTAGAGTAGAAAAAAATCTCTCTAAAAAAATCTCTACACTAGCTAGTGTAGAGATTTTTAGCTAGTGTAGAAAAAATCTCTCTCTAAAATCTTTTCAGCTAGTGTAGAAAAATACTTTTCAGCTAGTGTAGAAAGTGTAGAAAAAATCTCTTCAGCTAGTGTAGAAAAAATCTCTCTCTAAAAAAATTTAGAGATAGTGTCGAAAAAAAAACCTCTCTCTTCAGCTAGTGTTGAAAAAATTTAGCTAGTGTAAATTTTTTTTTTATAGTGTAGAAAAAATTTAGCTAGTGTAAAATTTTTTTTTTCTAGTGTAGAAAAAATTTAGCTAGTGTAGAAAAAATTTAGCTAGTGTAGAAAAAATCTTTTCAGCTAGTGTAGAAAAAAATTTAGCTTGTATAGAAAAGATTTAGCTAGTGTAAAAAAAATCTTTTCCGCTAGTGTAAAAATCTGATTCTACACTAGATAAAATAATTTAATCTGATTCTAAACTAGCTAAAACCATTTAGTCTGATTTTTTCTACACTAGCTAAAACCATTTAATCTGATTTTTTCTACACTAGCTAGTGTAGAAAATATTTAGCTAGTGTAGAAAATTTTAGCTAGTGTAGAAAAAATCATATTGTAGTGTAAAAAATTTTATCTGATTTTTTAGCTAAATCCATTTAATCTGATTCTAGTGTAGAAAAAATCATATTCTAGTGTAGAAAAAATCATATTCTAGTGTAAAAAATTTAGCGAAAACCATTTAATCTAATTTTTTCTACACTAGTGTGAAAAATCATATTCTACTGTAAAAAATCGTAGTCTAGTGTAAAAAATTCTAGTGTAAAAAATTCTATTGTAGTGTAAAAAATCATATTCTAGTGTAAAAAAATCATATTCTAGTGTAAAAAAATCTAGTGTAAAAAATCTAGTGTAAAAAAATCATATTCTAGTGTAAAAAAATCATATTCTAGTGTAAAAAAATCTAGTGTAAAAATCTAGTGTAAAAAAATTCTAGTGTAAAAATATCTAGTGTAAAAAAATCATATTCTATTTTAAAAAAATCATATTCTAGTGTAAACCAATCTAGTGTAAAAAAATCATATTCTAGTGTAGAAAAATCATATTCTAGCCTAGAAAAATCATATTCTAGCCTAGAAAAATCATATTCTAGTGTAGAAAAATCATATTCTAGTGTAAAAAAAATCATATTCTAGTGTAAAAAAATCTAGTGTAAAAAGTTCTAGTGTAAAAAATTATATTCTAGTGTAGAAAAAATCATATTCTAGTGTAGAAAAAATCATATTCTAGTGTAAAAAATTTAGCTAAAACCATTTAATCTGATTTTTTCTACAATAGCTAGTGTAAAAAAATTTGGCTAGTGTAGAAAAATTTAGCAAGTGTAGAAAAAATCTGATTCTATACTAGCTAAAACCATTTAATCTAATTTTTTTTACACTAGCTTCTTTTAATCTGATTTTTTCTATACTAGTTTCTTTTAATCTGATTGGTTTTGATGTTTGGGGACGTGCACCTTTTCTAGCTAAAACCTTTTCTAGATTCATTTCTCTATCTAAACATATCTCTATCTAAAAATATATGCTAAACATACTCAGTTTCCCAATTCATATTCATATCTCTATCTAACAATATAAATGGACTACTCAGTTTCTCTTTCTAGGGACATAATTGGTTTGGGATCTACTTGGGAAGAGACAAAATGACAAAAAAAAAAAAACCAAATCTATTCATGTTTTTATAAAGGAAGAGATTTAGAGAAAAAAGCCAACAAAACTATTCATATTTTGAGAGAGAGAGAGCTATAGAGAGAGAAATATGGCCACTTATATTTTTAGACTGAGAAAGAGAGAAAAACGTCATTCATTTATCATAGGTAGTTAATCGAGAAAAAAAATTATATAAGGTGTTTATATCATGGACAGAGTTCCGAGTCCCCAACTCTGTGTAGAAATGCGGATTCCCTTAATAATCTATTTTTTAAATAAATTTTGACCTTAATTTTACAAAAATATACAACTATTTGATAGAAACGGGGTCCATGGCACCGCCCTTCCACATGGGAGCAGAAGGACTCTCCTATTCATTACAAAAAAAACCGCCCTTCCATCATTTTTTGGTGGAAGGGTGGCTTTCCAAAAACGGCCCTTTTAACGTTGGGAAAATGTAGTGTAGAAGACCGCCCTTCCACCCGCATATTTCCATGAGGCATTTTTAGATATGGGAGTGCAATGTTCCACTTCCGCTTTCAAAAATTTCCCATTATCAAACACGTTCTAAGAGAGCTACGTGGAGAATAGAAGACAGTAGAACAAAACATATAACTGAGTAGCAACAACTAAGGGAGAAGAACTAGCGCCTGAAGACTACTGGAGAAGCGTGTTGTAGGTGGGAAGGGAAAGAAGATTCCAGTCCTAGAAGCATGGTACTATTAGGATATGGATATACGTCATTACGGATATATATAAGTATATCTCTTAATAAGATATCTATTTATTGATTGATCAAGAATATATAATTAATACGGACAATAACAATTAAAGATAAATACTAACTGTTACGGATAACTACTCACTAATCTTATCATAATACACTTCAGAAATATATACCATACATATACACATCTCATTAGGTATTCGATGTATATCAATAAAGATAAACATACTTTAATTCTCCTCTTATAGCAATATGAGCTTGGAGACACTGTTTTTATTGGTCCCCATGCACGTGAAGACTTAAAGATCCAACTCATTCGTTTATGCTACTTATAGTTCAAACTCCAACTGTTTTGTGTCAAAACATCTTGAGTTTGAAAAAAAGTATTAAGGTATAGATATCTTATCAAGAGATACACTTATATATATCGGTAATGATGTTTTTCCATATCCTAACCGGCACAGGGGTTTTACTTCTTCCATTACCTTGCCTCCATTAAAAGAATCCAAATAAATATTCGCCCGGTCTCTTATTTGGATATGTTTCGTGTATCCAATACCACCCATTTTGTCAAGGAAATGATAGGGACACCCACGACTTCATCAGACTGCTGGGTGGTTTGGTAACACACACTTTATTGCTTGGCTATTTTTCCTTTCAGACTTCGGAAATTCTAGGTACTGATAAAATATTTTTTTTCGTATTACTTAATGATTTAATTTTTCTAAAAATTTATAAGGTCTTACTTTTTTTAGTTTTGCTTGGTCTGATGATGGAAATATTAGCTCCTTTTTATTTTAATTCTAGAGTGATTTAAGTACGGACCTTAAAATTTTAGGTAAAATACGAAATGCTCCATTTATATGTGAAAATTACAAAGAAATTCAGTCAACCGCAATTTTTTTATTTTTTTCAAAATTTTCCCTTGGTCAACCCAAAATTTTTTGAAAAAAAAAAATTAGTTTTTTTGTTAGTAGTTCAGTGCTTTAAACTATTGGGCACTTCCCTACTAATGAAATAAATAAATAAATAAATAATTTAAATTCAAATTGATCGAGTGGAAATTTTGAAAAAAAAATAAAAAAAGTCAGTGGACCAACCTTATTTTACATTTTTTTACAAGCGAAGCATTTTGAATTTTACCTAAAAATTTAGGATCCATACGTAAATCATTCTTAATTCTATTTTTATTTTCTTGAACTCTAGAGCTATCACAGGAGGCTAGATGTCAGGTATGGGTTGTTCCCATATTTGAAACATTAGAATACCTAACTTTAGGGTAGTCCAACAATTCAAACTTCAGACTGATCTCATATTTACTTTTTTTTTTCTTTTAAATGCCATCCAATAATTGCAACATTGGACTGATCTAAGTGGGAATTTATTTATTTTTTTAAGAAGCAGTGTACAGTTTCGAATATCGGACCGTCTCTTAAGTTTTGTGTCGAGCATAATCAATCCATCTTTCATCCGAAAATGACGATTTTGGTGAGAGAGGATTTTATTTTTTTGGTATTAATGTGGAAGAGATTTCCTACTCATGATAGAATAGCAATCAAGACGTCACGTTGTGGTTCCGGTCACCCTGACCACCTAACCTTGAGCCTACTACGGCAAGAGAGAGAGAGAGGATCTTGGGGATGAAAGATTAGGTTTGAATTATAGCTTTCAAGCTCGAGTTCGATCTTCCTGCTTGCCCAAAAAAAATGAAGGAGACAAAAAGGAAAGAAACCTAAACAACGGTTGGATATCGAGCAGCTATTTGAACCCAAAAAAAAAAAAACAACCTAGATTGGTCCGATGGTTCAACCATCTATGCACATTGAAATGAAATAATAATAATAATAAAAGATAAGTGATCGGTCCAATATTTAAATTGTCTACTCCAAAATAGGGTAAGATAATGGTCCGATGTTAGTGACAATGTACAACCCAACTTTAGGCAGTCCCATCTTTCAAACATGCCTCCAGAACATCCCTAGAATTCAAAAAAAAAAAAAAAAATCGAAATAAGTGGGATCACTGCGTAAATTTATGAAAACATTGGACCATTACATAATAGTAGAGATGTATTCTGGTCCGTGCTTCATTTCTTGTATTAATAGCAAGGGATTGACGTCCGTGTGTCTCTTCAACAATGGACAGGGAAAAAAAGAAATTTATTTGCATAAAAGTAAATGTTGAGGCCGGTGGCACTTTATTGTTTCCTATCTTGTGGTGTAAATTCTAGTCTTCTACATAATCAATATTTTCCCATGATTAAGTTGCAAAAATGTAGAATGTTTTGAATTGCTTGGGGTTAGAACGAGGAGTTGAGCCTATATTAAGCTTTAATGTATTTGGGCTTTATGTGTCTAGGGTTATTATATGGGAAACAACTGTATAATCATTCATTTTTTTTACTTCTAATCTTAACGGTTGAAGGATGCTTGTACACCAATTAGACCTTTATGTAATTCGGATGTTATACTATTCTCATTTCTAAAATATGGGATACCACAAAAAACTTAAACGCAATAAGACAATTATAGGAAAATTCCACATATAAGCACACGAATACTTAATAAAGTTGGGGCCTGCACTAGGAAACGTTAATGCATCAAAGTCCAAGACATTTTCTAATGAAAAATGGTTTCATGCCGGACCGCATTTTTACAATATGTTGTCTAGAGGTATAAAAGAATGCAAGCCGGCGATCCATCTAAAAACAATTGTAACTAACAGTCCAAATATTTTTTTTAAGAGATTGTATACAATGAAACCTTTTATCTTTGGTATAAAGAGGTCACAATTACTTACTTAATTGTGACCACCTTGAAACAATGGTAAATAGTCTCATTATATGCTTCCATTTTTTTAAATATAATTATTATTTCTAGTTTTAAAAATTAAAATACAATATTTATTGCCAACCCGCGTTTCTACGAGGGCTGGCCGCATGCTAACCGCGTCCTTTTCTCATTGCCGTTGAGAGAGAGAGATGTGAGTTGGAAGAATAACAAAACTTGGAACAATATTCATCTAAATTGTATCGCTTTTGCTTGATTTAATTCATAACAGTGACTTAAAATGGAAATAACAACACCATAATAAAAATGATTTTCTTTCTTATTTTCTCTACAAATCCTAGACCAACACATAGTTCTCTTATTTGAGTAAATCTCCCATAATCAAAGGGAGAGGGTGAACCGGCACATGTCTTCTTGCACTCCATTAGAGATCCATAAATATGATTAAACAATAGTCACATACCATAAAAATAATAGGAATAATGGGTAAACAAACCAATGACAAAGATAAATAAAAAAAAGTAATGCTTCATCACTAAATGTAGCATTTGAGGATTTGGGCGAGGAGAAGGCTTAAGGAGATGGAGGAGGAGACGGGCCTTTGCGAGGACTACGGTTCGGGTTTGGTTGGGGACTCTGTTGAAGGATGGCAGCTCCAAAATTTCCGAAGTCTTCATAAATTCCATTTCCTGCCAAAAATATATTAAAAATTAAAACTTTACACACTAATAGTTGAAATATGAACAAAACAAGTTACGAGATTAGTTGATTTAGGGTTATGCATGGATATATAACATTAATATTAGTATCAAGGAAGAAAATTCAGAGCCCCAAGTGAAAAAAAGATATCAGTAATCAATACGGAAAATAATATTTACTCATTCGAGGGGAAGATCGATAAATAAGCCTTGATTCCACTGTAGGCAGGAGAAAAGCATTTAAAATCAAGCCTAGAGCCGTCATAAACATGACACACTTCAACAATACCTGCATCCTCTCTCTCTCGCTCTCTCTCTCGCTCTCTCTCTCTCTCTCTCTCAAGTGTGCAAGGTTCCCTTTCTCCCCTGTAGATTTATATAATTCTATTATGTATGGAACCATGGCCAAAATTTCTCTCTCTCTCACTCTAACATGGAAAAAAAATGTTGGAACGATTTACATACAGATCTTAAAATTTTCCTAAAATATGAAATGTTCCATTTATAGATGGAAATTACAAAAAAGGTTGGTTAACCTGTTTTTTTTTTCAAAATTTTCCCTCGGTTTGAAGATATTCTCGGTTCGAATTTTAGTTATTTTTTTAGCTTTTTCATTAATAGGCACTTCCTTAAAGATTGGGATTGACCTACTAACGAAAATTTTGAAAAATAAAATAAAATAAAATTTAGACCGAGGATTCCATCCTTAGATTTAAACACAATTTAAAAAAAAAAAAAAAAAAAAAAAAAAAAGATTGACAGACCTTCTTTGTAATTTTTACCTAAAAACAAAACATTTTATATTTTTAAAAAATTCAAAGTCCGTACGTTAATTATTCAAAAAAGTTAGGTAAGAGTCCTCACGTTTGAAAGAAGGTATATAGTATTTGGTGGACGAAATTTGGGCAAAGTTGATGAAAAAACGCACCTTCAAGGAAATGATGGTGTGAGATTTTTCCATGCATTTATATATATTTAGGAGGTGCACTCTCTAGCTTAGTCATATTGTAGAGCAAATTTATTCCACAAAAAAAGCACGAGGTCATGCGATGCCTATGTGTTCTCATAAAGATTAGATGAGAGAGAGAGAGAGAGAGAGAGAGAGAAAGAGAGTTGGTAAGAACGCGGAGGGGAGAAAAGGGAAGGTTTTGAACTTTCAAACATATGGAAAATGAGTTAAATAGTGGTTGATTTGTTGAGTCTCTCTTTCTTGCTTGCTTCTCCTCTCCCATTCCGTTGTCCCTTTAAAACAAACAATTAACCTAATGCTTCCTTCCTCATTTTCCTATATTGTATGTTCTCCGAGTAATGGCCCGTTAAACAGTCTTTTCCACTCATATCGTAATTATTATTTTTTTTTGTTCATGAACCTCTCAAGGTACTCTATGGTTTTATTTATAACAAAAATGCCCTTATTTTTCTCATGTTTTCTTTCTCCCACATCCCAATCCATATTCATATCTCTATCTAAAAATATAAATGGGTTACTCGGTTTTTCTCTCTAGAGACATAATTGGTTTGGGATCTACATGGAGAGAAAAAACATGGGAAAATAAGAAAGAGAAACTAACAAATTTATTCATGATTTTAGAGAAAGAGATTCAAAAAAAGAAAGCAACAAAACTATTTACATTTTTAGAGAGAAAAAGAGAGCTTTAGAGAGAAAAACCAACATACCCTTAAGCAATCACGGTAAGGTGCATCACAAAATCAGTATTTTCGGTACCAAAACCCTCATCATGGTTTAAAAGTCTATTTTTCACCCATATACTGAAATTGAAAGCTTCGAAAATGGTGCAAATCCAGCTAATCTATGAGCATTCGAAAATCTTGAAAACGGACGGTCTAGATAACGTGCTATAAGATGGACTAAATTTCAGATTTAAAATTCTTTTTCTTCTTTCATATCTACATATATCGAGGTCGAGATGATTAATTGGGAAATTTTCTAGTAACGAAACGACCTTTTTCAATGGGTTTTGAGGTACACATTACTTCTACACTATAAGGTTGACACCTTACATGCATTTTTTCCAAATTATTTTGATTTTTTTAAGAGTTATTAATAATGCCATTTTCATCATAGATTTACTTTAAAAATGTAAATTATGAATTGAGAGAATAAATTTTTGAAGTAGTGGGTGAGAGATACTTTAACATGGGGCAATATGATTAGAATATCCAACGTGGGGATTTTACTAATTTTCCCTATAAATTTGTTGGCTTCTTGAATATTATTTAAAGAATGCGGTTTGTATAGAGCTTAGGCTCTAAACAATCAAATTAGAACCTACCTTCAAATAGAGTCGAAAAATGTGGTTTAATATTGGAAATCTTTGTGATAGTCTTAAAATATATTTTCATCTTTATTTATAAATTTTAAAGCTTTAAAAATAGTATAGATCAACAGATCTATGAAAACTTGAAAATTGACAGTCCAAAAATGTGTTACAAAATGCACTATTTTCAAAACTTGAAATCCATTTTTTCTCATGTCTATGCATATCGATGTCGAGATGATCGATTTGAAGATATTTGGCCATCAAAACAACCTCTTCTAATGAAATTTTTTTATGTAGGCTTAAATGGATAATCTACGGAAAGAAACCTCATTCATTTAACACGCGTAATTAATCGAGAAAAAAAATTATATTAATCGAGAAAAAAACAAGCAGATGCTTATATATAGGATGTGGTTTGTATAGAGCCGAGGCTCTAAAAAATCAAATTAGAGCTCACCTCCAAATACAGTCAAGAAATATCGTTTCAATATTAGAAATCTTTAACTAGTGTTAAAATATATTTTCATCTTTAATTATAAAATTTAAAGCTTCAAAAATTTTTTAGATCAAGTAGATCTATGAAAATTTGAATAACTTAAAAATGGACGGTCAAAAAATGCGTTACAAGATGCACTATTTCCAAAACTTGAAATCCATTTTTTTCTCAAGTCCATGCATCTTGATATCGAGATGATCAATTTCAAGATATTTGGGCATCAAAACAACCTCTTCTAGTGAAAGTTTTGAGGTAAGCTAATTTGATTGTTTAGAGCCTAGGCTCTCTCTCTCTCTCTCTCTCTCTCTCTCTCTCTCTTTCTCTCTCTCTATATATATATATATATATATATATATATATATATATATATATAGGCAATGATTTCATGCACGGTTGTACAGTAAGATGATGCAACAACCTTCAAAAACCATATTATAGCCATTCGTTTGATCCAAAATTTGAAATATTCACTCTTTTCATTCTAATGAACAATCACAAAAAAGAAAATTTTGAAAACATAGCCTAGAAAGTATTTTTTTAGCCCAACTAACATAGGCCATTCACTTTGGTGAGATGCTTAGATCTAGGCTTTAGAAGGATTTTTTTCATTTTCAATTTTTTTGGATGGCTTTATTATTATTAGATGAACAATGTTAAAAAATCGAAAAAATGATTTTGAGCTTATAAAGACTAAGATCTTGAAATTCACCAAATGAAAGGTCTCGATTCATTTTTAGAGGGGACTCATTTTGACCATATCTAGAGTTCAAATTAAACTTTTTTTTTTTTGCGATTTGATTATTGAGATGAAGAGAGTGTGTGTACAAAATTTTGGGTCATATAAATACCACAAACATGGTTTTCTAGAAGTGTGTTGCATTATAATATGATACAACCATTGTATGAAATCACTACCCTATATATATATATATATATATATATATATATATATATATATATATATATATATATATATAGGGGAATGATTTCATGCAAAGGTTGTATAGTAGTATAATGCAACCATCTTCAAAAGCCATGTTAAAGGCATTTATTTAACATAAATTTTTAAATGTACACTCTTTTCATTTTGAAGAACAATCACAAAAAAAAAAGTTTTGAAAAAATGCTCTAAAATATTTTCATTCTAGCCCAATTAATATAAGCCGCCCATTTTATTGAGATGGTTAGATATAGGCCTCAAAAGGCTTTTTTTTATTCCCAAAATTTTTATATAGCATTATCATCATTAGATTAATAATGCTAAAAAAGAAAATAGTGATTTTGAATTTGTTAAGGCCTAGATCTTGAAATTCACCAAATGGATGGTCCAGATTCATTGATGGATGGGTACTAATTTTGATCATATCTAGGGTGCAAATTGAATTTTTTTTTGTAAGATTCGATTATGAGGATGAAAAGAATGTGTGTGCAAAATTTGAGGTCATACAAATGCCAAAACTATGGCTTTCTAGAGGTATGATCACATTATAATACTATACAACCGTTGCATTTGATCATTTCTCATATAATATATATATATATATATATATATATATATATATATATATATATATATATATATATATATATATATATATATATATATATATATATATATATATATGGATAATCTAAACTTCACAACCCTTCAAATTACAAAGGTTCAAGATAGAGAGAGTTGTGAAGGGTGGATTTATTAATTATGTTATCTATTTTTTTTTAAAAGTTACTTTTATGAGGCAATTTTGTAAATATTAGTACAAGACAAAGGGTACTTTTGTCATCTCCATAAAGGGTAAAAAAGAAAAATTGGATAACACTACTTAGAAAATGTTTTTGTAGCCTAGTAACATAGACCATCCATTTTGATAAGATGCTTAGATTTAAGCTTTAGAATTATTTGTTTCCTTTCCAATTTCTTTAGGTGACTTTATTATCATGAGATGAATTATGTTAAAAAAGGAAAAAAAAAGATTTTGAGTTTGTAAAGGCCTAGATCTTGATGAATTCACCAAATGAATAGTCTAGATTTGTTGTCGAAGGGGACCCATTTTGACCATATCTAGAATGCAAATTGATGTTTTTTTTTTTTGGAACTGATTATTACGATGACGAGAAGATTTGTACATGTTTTGGGGTTATACAAATACGAAAAACATGGTTTTCAAGAAGTGTAGTTTCATTATATTATAATGGTACGGTGACAAGATATTTTGGCGTATTTTAGTTAGGGTGTGGTTTCAATAAGGTTGCATATCACATCCCGAATCTGATGAAATAGGATGATTGAGACGGTATTTTGTAAATGCATACAGCTTCGAACTTTATCATAACATATATTTTTTGTGTTAAAAATTCATAAGATTGTTTGAAAATCTATTGTCATATCTAATCGTAAAACTTTAAACTCTAAAAATGATTAAAAATCAAGTAGATCTATAAACATATGAAAATCTTGAAAATAGACGGTCTAGATAATGTGTCACAAGATGCACTATATCTGGGACTCAAAATCTTTTTTTTTTTTTTTTTTCATATTCATATATCTCGATGTCAAGAAGATCAATTAGATTTCAACATTAATATAACATTTTTCAATGGATTTTTGAGGTGCATATGTAGTTCTACATTTTAAGGTTGCAACCTTATATAAACTTTTCCCTTTTAGTTATTCTATTTTTATTTATTTTTATTTTTATTTTACATGAAAGCTCTAACTAATTACACACCCCTAAATTTCATCTTAATATGATTTCTAGAAAAAATAAAGAGAAATGATCCTAGAGGACCCTCCCCCACCCATATGTGTAGGACCCCAAATGATCACCATTATTTTTGGCACGGATCTATAGAAAAGTCAAGTCCCACACCCATGTGATAACTTTTCTTGAGATCCATGCCAACTTTAATGGTGATCCTCTGGGGTCCTACGTACATGGGTGGGGGAGGGTCCTATAGGATCATTACTCAAAAATAAAACTTTAATATTTTACACGTTCTCAACCACCTGATCAAGATGGGACGATATTAGATGGAAGAGAAACAAAAGTTACATAAATCTTTTATAAGTGAAGTGCCAAATAGAAAGTTTTCCCTTTTTTAGGCGCGATAGAGTTAACAACCCTTACAAAGTTACTACTAATTATCTGGAATTAGGTATTTAATTTTAGGGTGCAACTGGCATACGGATGCATCTGTAGATGTAGAGGTAAGGTGCATCTTCAAATTTTATTATGGTACATAATTTTGATGTAAAATGTTCTTAGGATTATCTTAAAATCTATTTTTATATCTAATTATAAAAATTTTAATTTCAAAAATGGTTAAAATCAAGTAGATCTATAAACATATGAAAATCTTGAAAATGGATGGTGTGGTAATATGTTGTAAATGCACTATTTCTGAGACTTAAATTCTTTTTATTTTTTATAGTCGTACATCTTGATGTCAAGATAATCAATTAAAAGGCTTTTCAACATAAAAACTACCTTTTTTGATGGATTTTTTAGGGGCATCCCTAGTTCTACCTTATAAGGTTGCATCCTTATGTAAACTTTTTCCTTAAGTTTTTTGTCTCCAATAAAGGGGCAAAAGGAATGAAAACATTCAAGTGCCTCTCAAACTAAGCTTTATTTCTGTTGAACTTTTTGGGGGAAGAGAAGAACCCCCAAAGTCTCAAGAATAGAAGGTAATGTCATAAAACTGTGAATCACAGAGATCAGGTTTTACTAGAACAATTGAAAACTATGTGTGTCTCTTTATAGCCATGAAAACTCTACTTATAGAGTGATGTGAAGAGGCCGTTCTGTAATATTTAGCTTTCCTCTTAGAATCTCTTAGCAGGTGGTCCTCTTTTCTTAAGAGATGGGTAGTTATCATCATTTGATAAAGACATATTCTCTCTCATTTTTAATGATAAATATTAAAATGTATTATTAAGATAAAAAAAAAAAATATGACACATGTGAAGCCATGACCACCCACAAGTGCCAACATTTTCACAATCCCACACTCATGGAACCTGATGGCCTAATCCATTATTAATAATGGCTTTGTCACAGTTTAGATAATGACCTAAAATCAAGAGACATTTCTTACTCCTCTTACTAACATGACCTCGACTTTCCCTTCCATTATGCATTAGATTTAGTTAGTTTAACTTCTTGCTAACTTCGTCATGTCATTTACGTGTTCGATTGAGGTGGTGATGGTGAAGGCGGCGGGATTGACTGAGGTGGTGGTGGTGAAGGCGGCGGGATTGACTGAGGTGGTAGTGGTGAAGGCGACATGATTGACTGAGGTGGTAGTGGTGAAGGTTGCTCGATCGACTGAGGTGGTGGTGGTGGAGGCAGCGGAGGAACATCCCTTCTGCGGTTCCTATTCGGTTGGGGAGGAGGAGGATTAAGAAGGGAATCTCTTTTCTGTTTACTCTCAGTGAAATATCCATGCGGTACATTTACTGTCATTGAGCGGCAAGAAAGAATAGGTCAAAGTAAGAAGCATAATAATAGAGCTGTGACAAAAGATGAATGCAAATATCGAACGATGGCTATTCAATCTTAATCGAACAGATGGCTATTCAGTCTTAGGCCCCGTTTGTACGATAGAACAACTCTACCTATTTATTTAGAATCCAGTGAAAAACCAGTTTTTTATTTTTAATAAGGGGTTTAACAAAGAGTAGACTAGTCTTAAAATATATGGAGGATGAAATGGGGCCTTAATATGTCAAGGTGTGAACAAGCCAAGCCATCTTAGGGCAAGCCGGCTTGGGGCAGCTCGCCATGAGCCCAATTCGATAAGCCAAGCCAAGCTGACCCCACTAGCAGTTATATGTTCCAAATTTTTTTCTCACTACTTTTAACTATGTCCTATTGGGCCTACCATTTTGTGTATATAGAATATAAAGAATATACAATATATTCTTCTTTGAAAGATTTTATATCAACCTTATACTATCAAAGTAAGGGGCAGCTCAAAAATCCTCTAAAAAAGAGTGTTTGTGATATTGGAAAGCTCTTTAATTGATCATCTCGACCTCGAGAGGTACGGATACGAAGAGAAAAAGAATTTCAAGTCTTACAACAAGTTATCTCGACCATCCATTTTTAATATTTTCAAGTGTTTATAGATTTACTTGATTTGTACTAGTCTTAAATTTCAGAACTAAGGATGGAAATATGTTTTCAAGCAATCATAAGAATTTTGACATTGAAACTACTTGTACAACATAAGGAGGTATAAAAATGAGATTTTTATTAGTATCAATCCAATAGGAATCTCAACTTAAAGAAATATTATATTACAAAATGTAGAATATGTATAGTAGATTTTGTCGTTTATAAAGTTGTGCTTGACTTGTATATGGTTTGTGTTCTCTCTCTATGTGTCTACGTGTGTGTGTGAGAGAGAGAGAGACCAAATAAAATTATAGGCACTTACTCCACTTGTGGAATTTGCAATCCGAACTCCAAAGGCATCCAAATTTTTAGGCATTATTTGGATGTCCCAACAACTCCACCATAGGAGTAAGATATGAACATGATTTATAGTTTTGGCAGTGACTTGTGCATTGGTTGAAAAAATTATAAGGCAAAATAATTATATGCTCCAACATGAGCATGTTGTCTATTCACTCCCTCAAGAAAAGTCCAATTTGGAGGAGTATTACCTGGACATCAACTTTTGGGATATTCCTTACAACCTTGCAACCGACCTCAAAAAAAAAGAAAAGAGAAATATATGTATTTTACATTTACTTGAAACAAATAATGGCCTTATGATTGAACATGGATAATGCAATTTGTGGCGTGCCATATCTAATTATTTATAAGCTTAGATTCTTATTCCTTTTTTTCTGTTGGAAATTGCTCATCTAATGATTCGACAGTATGTTACCAAAATTCAAGATAGAACAACTCCTTGGGAACTCTTTCCTGAGGGAGTAAGTGTACAGTGTGCTCCTAAGGGAGTATATATTATAGGCGCTCCACTATAAATATAATCTCAAGCAAAATAAACATAAGAGGCAGATCATTCGTAGTGTTGAGTGGCCCACTAGAAACAAAAAAAATTGAAAAAGTATATGATGAGATCATTTATCTTTGGTACAAAGTGGGCACAATTGATCATGACCATTGGATAAGAAATTCAATAGCTACATTTATTCCGTGGACCAAGCTCAAACTTTAAAAGAAATTTTCTCAAACATTGTGACAGACCCAAGCTATCAAATTTCACATTGGACGGTTGTAATTAAATGTGATCTCCTTGAATCACAGTGTATAAAATCCCTTAAAAAGGTGACCTATCTACTTCCTAAAATGTTGCAAGATTCAATATAAAGGGCAAAGTTGTCTTACCAAGATGAGGAGGAAGTTCATATGGTCCGAGACCTTAAAAAAAGTGATCTATTTACTTACTAAAATGTTGCAAGATTCAATATAAAGGGGAAAATTGTCTTACCAGGATGAAGTTCATAAATAAGCCTGGAGTCCACTTTAGGCAAGAGAGAAAGACTTAGAGAAAAGGCCAGTGCTGCAATCAACAAACCCCACTTAAACAACATCCTCTTTCTCTCTCCCTCTCTTTGTGATTGGGTTTTGGAAAATGCTTGAAACTATTGTTTCAATTCTCTGTCCTTTCTCTTTCTCTTAGGGTTTTTGCAAATGCTCGAATGGTGAACTATTTATAGTTCAATTTTTAATATGTACTGGCATGGGTCCAAATTATCATGAAAGAAGAGCAAGTCTTTTGGTCAACCAAATGCAATTTGGTAGTTTTCATTGAAATGTCAATGCTGATAACTCTTTTTCACCCTCATTTAAGCCCCACAACACTCATTTTAATGTCATTGAAAGGTCCTCAACTGTGATCTTTCTCACTGCCGGTTGCAGTCTCTTTCTCCTTAGAAGTCATCAAAAGACACGCAAGAAGGGCGTCATTCAAAGGTCTGTATGGTAGCTGGGGGATAAGGGTCGCAACGGTCTATTCGACCAGGCTGACCGTATCACTCCTGAACTGGGTATAAAATTATTTTTCAAAAAATTAAAAATTATAATTGCATAGGATATATATTTTATACAAGATCGTGTTTAATCCGTATTAGGAGTCGGACCTTGACGCAGCCGAACCCAAGTTAGGTCAAGTTATTTGGACCCAAACCCAACCTGCCAAATGCCAAGTCTAGAAAATGGATTTGGACCCAGACCCTGTTAGACTCAGGACGTGGCCGGTCAACCTGTGCCACTCCACCTGGGGAAACTTCTAAACCTAAAGTTATCTGATTTTCACCAAAAAAGTGATGGGCCGGTTGGTCATATAGCGTTCTAGATATCCTCGAGCCGACTCGGAGACATTCGAGTATCTTTTGGAGTCGAGGCGCAAGTTTGGGTATCCCCACAACCAGGCACTTAAAAACAAACATGAAACACTTTTTCTTCGTGAAACTTAATTTACTATTTTCGTTTTCATTCCTCATTTCTTCATCAAAAATCACATAATTATTATGAAAATGATAGTTTTGGAACCTTCTTTTCTATCGGCGTAGCAATTTTTTTATTAAAAATAAAAAATTGAAGAGAAAGAGAGTTCAAATTTGAGTTTTTTGTCTTTTTGTTTTTTTTAATCTAGAGCTCCAAGATGAAATAGCAAGATGAAAATCTGTGTTTTCTTTCTCATTTTGAATTTGTATTTATTTTTAAGGAAAAAGTTTATATGGAACCTCAGCTCTAAACAATCAAATTAGAGCCTACCTCAAAAATAACACTAGAAGAGGTTGTTTTGATGCCCAAATATCCTCAAATTGATAATCTTGACATCAAGATGTATGGACATAAAAAAAAAATGGATTTCAAGTTTTGAAAATAGTGTATCTTGTAACACATATTTGGACCATCAATTTGCAAGGTTTTGAAGTTTTCATAGATCTGCTCGATATACACTATTTTTTAAGCTTTAAATTTTATAATTAAAGATGATAATATATTTTAAGGCTATCACAAATATTTCCAGTATTGAAACCACATTTCTCTGTACTATTGGATGGTACGCTTTATTTTGATTCTTTAAAGCCTCGACTATATACAAACTGCACCCTTATTTTAATTTATGTGTTTATTAGTTTGATTTTTATTTATAATTTTATTAAATGAAATTAAAATTTTGATGTTGCATATTTTCCATTTTCAGTGATTCTTCATCCCAGATTTTATTTTTTCCTTTTTTCTTTTTCTTTACTTTTATTGATAACTCACCATGTCAACCTATGCAACTCAAAACCGGTGGGTGGCCAATTTGACCTACTTTTCGGACTTGTGATATATTATACCACTCACCAAGTGAACCTGTGCAACTCAAAACCAGTGGGTGGCCAATTTGACCCACTTTTCCGACTTGTGAGATATTGTGCTGCGGTGAATGTAAGCCAACTCACAATTTCTGCTCCCTCGAATTAGCGTTAAAACATAGATGCTACTTTCTTTTTTTTTTCCTTTTTTCTTTTTTTAAGGGAAACATAATATAGACGTGTGGTTTTTATAAGGTTGCAAACTTAAACCATCCAATTAAAGCGCACCTCCAAATTTTATCATAATATGTAATTTTTTTTTTAGGATTATCTTAAAATCTATTTCATCTCTAATTATAAAATTTTAAATTCCAAAAATTGATAAAATAAAGTAGATCTATAAACATATGAAAATCTCGAAAATGAACGGTCTAAAAAATGTGTTGCAAGATGCACTATTTTTTTGGAACTCGAAATCTTTTTTTTTTTCATATTCATATATCTCGATGTCGAGATGATCACTTAGAGGGTTTTTCAACATTAAAACAATCTTTTTCGATGGATATTTTAGGTGCATATGTAGTTCTATATTTTAATGTTGCAACTTTATATAACTTTTTCCTTTACTTTTAATACAAGGAGATCACCATCACTCTTGTTAGTCAGATTTCAAATTGGGTAGTTGTGAATGTTTTATTGACAGACTTGCAAGTTCAAAAGTAAAAATTCTTGAACTTTATGATACACTTCAAGCCATTCATTTTAACATCTAATGGCTAGGGGAACTCCGTGTAAAAAACATAAATAGTCTCATATTATGAAATCATTTTTTTAATGAGAAAAGTATCTAAAGAGACCATTTACCTTTACTACATGGTCGTCACAATTAATCTTGATCATTATATGTAAAATTAGGAAGTTGCTTTTATTTCATTGACCAAGTTCACAGTTCAAAAGAATTTTTCTCGAATTTTATGATACCTTCAAGCTATTAGATTTCACGTCGGATAGTTATAAGTAATTGTGACCTCCATGTACAAAAATAAATGTTCTCGACATATACAATCCCTATTTTTTTTACCAGTACTAAATTTCTGACATGAATAACTTTGGATCGTTATGCCAATATCCACCATCTACATTTTCATGGTCAATGGAATTAATGAACAACCACTGAAAAATGAAAAATGCCTGCATATGCTGGATTTTGGGTCGAGGCACCGGATTTGATGTAAATTGTATTTTCTCTAAATGATGTTTGGTTGTGGGACTCTCTCTCTCTCTCAAAATAAAAGTTGACCATATTGTGCAAAGTATAATTCTTTGGATACTCATATCTCAAAATAATTGTCTATAGACAATCAATCAAAATACCTATAGGAGATAAACCCTCAAACATCCCTCACAAGTCTATTATTTTTTAAGCACCAACTATACACCCTAAGGTTAAATGAAGGTACGATTATCCATGAGTACCTTAATCACTTTAATAAAATTATTTATGAACTATTGAATATCGGTGTTGGGATGGATGATGAGCATAAGGCTATAATTTTATATCCTTACTTCTTTTTTTATATGAGCATCTTGTCACAACATTATTTTATAAAAAAGATACCACAGACATATGGAGGCTGGATTATCTAGAATTAACAACCCTTCCTGACTTATTCCTGGAAATCGATACTTAATTTTATTGTCTCCAGTATGCTGTCCACGGGAATGAAAATGTTCAAGTGCCCTGCCAAACTAGGCCTTATTTTACATCCCACTCTCATGGAACCTCATTGCCTTAGGCCCATATTATTCTCAAGAAGGTCTTTCTTACAGTTCATTCAAATAATGACCTGAAATCAATAGACATTTCTAAGTTTTCTTACAACATAACATTGACTCTTCCCTACAACTATTCATTGCATTTTGTTGTTTTAACATCTTACTAACTTCGTCATGTCATTTACGGGCTTCACTGACGTGGTGGTGGTGAAGGCAGCATAGGAGTATCCTGACTGCGGACCTGATTCGGTTCGGGAGGAGGATTAAGAAACGAACTTCTCTGTTTACTCTCAGTGAAATATCCATTTCCTGTCATTAAGAGGAAAGAAAGAAAGGCCAAAGTAAGAACCATGATGATAGAAATGGAGAAAAGATGCATGAAAATATCGAACAAATTTCATTTATTTGTCTTTAACTTATGATTTTGTTTAATTACCCTATGATAGGATTGTAAGACGATGATTTGTATCTTCTTTATTTTAATTTAACAAAAAATGGGTAAGGGGCCTTCTCCCCCCCTGACTTACCCAACAAAAAAAAAATCGATCAGATGGTTATTCGGTCTCAGGTCTCGTTTGTACAATAGAACATCAATATTATTTAGATTCTAGTGAAAAATAGGTTTTGTTTTTTTTTTAATAAGGGGTTAAACAAATGGAAATATATACATTGAGACCATTTGCTTTTGAAACAGGGAGGTCACAATCATCATTGACCGTCAAATTTAAAGGGAAAATTTTATATAGAGTTGAGGCTCTAAACAATCAAATTGGAGTCTACCCCAAAAATTTCACTAGAAAATGTTGTTTTGATGAATTTTTTGACAGCCAATTTTCAATATTTTCAAATTTTCATAGATCTGCTTGATGTACACTATTTTTTAAAACTTTAAACTTTATAAATAAATATGAAAATATATTTTGAGGCTATCACAAGGATCTCCAATATTGAAACCACATTTCTCGACACCATTTGAAGGTAGGCTCTAATTTGATTGTTTAGAGCCTAGGCTCTATATAAAATAATGTTTTTTGAATGTTGCAATAAATTTTCATTTAACATCCAATAGATCAAACTAAGTGTGATCTCTTTGTACTAAAAATAAATAGTCTCATAATATACCATCCCTTAACAAATTGTAGATAGTCTTAAAATATATAGAGGATGAAATAGGGGCTTAATATGTCTAAGTGTCAACAAAGCAGGCCATCTTAGGGCAGGCCAGCTGAGGTCAGCCCGTCATGAGCCCAAGCTGATATGCCAAGCCAAGCTCATCCCACTAGTTCACATACTAAACCATCAAAGCTCAAGCTAGGACAGGCTTAGCTTGAACATGTATCATTTGTGTACATAAAATATAAAAAAAATATGGGGATCTATCCGGATGGAGATTGGCTTAGTCTACTCTGCACATACACCATCACTGCCACTTTTGTTCTAGAATGTCCAAACTTAAACATCACTCAATCCGCACTATCATCTTCAATGTTTTACTAAAAACCCCTATCTTTTTAAAAAAAACCACACAAAACATAATGTTATTGTGAAATCACACAAGTATTTCTACATAACCAAAAATACTAACATAAATTGCATTTGCAAGAAATGGATTTTGGACCGTTTCAATCTTTGTTTCTACTTGTTTCCACAAAGGTTGGATGGTGTATACAAAGAAGTGTCACCATAAAACCAAGATAACATTGCGGTTATTGAAGTAATCAAGTAGATATTCCACTCTTTCACCCCTCTTCCATCACCATTGGATCTATGGATTGGACAATGATGATCACCATAAAGCAAAAAAAATTAATAAATGGACAATATACTACACTTCAATCATGGTTTTCTTTTCTTCCACAAGCTCTTAAATGTCACGAGTTTAAAATTTTAATAACAATTAGGGTGCGATTTGGATCATAACCGGAGGAATTTCAAGAGAAAAGGAATCCTACCGAATCGAGGAGGCGGCTCAAAAGCACGGCTTGACGCCCCCACAGGAATCAGAGAAGCATACAGAATGAAGGCCGCAAATGCAGCAAAGACAACGTACTTCAATGATGTCTGCATCCTCTCTCTCGCTCTCTCTCTCTCTCTCTCTCTCTCTCTCTCTCTAAAGGTGAGCAGAGGACTAGAATCCAACTCCACTTATATTCCCATGAGCTTCTTTCGAGCATGTACTCAGTCATGCATACTAGTCTGTGTAGGGCAGCGTCATTCACGACTCGCTCTCCCTTTCTCTCGGTCTCTGCCTCATTGCGAGTCATGCATTTGTTGTTGCAATTTGGGCCATTGTGTCTAGCAGAAGGAGAAACGTCAATTGGGCGGCCACCAACCCTAATCTCAACTTTTACTCTCTCTCTCTCTAGACTCGACTTTACTCTTTCTGGATTGCCCCATTTTGCCAAATTTTGGTAAGGGAAGCCCCTTTCCTTTATCCGAATTGCCTTTCCTTTGTAACCTTCCCATTACCATAAATAGTTAGTCGGGCTCGGGCCTTTGCTGAGCCGACCGAGCTGTTTCGCGTTGGGTGCCCAATTTAAGGATATTAAAAAAAATTTATATATAATAAAACCATTTATTTATTTTTGTACATGGAGGTCACAATTACTTATAAACATTCAACGCGAAACCTAATAGCTTGGGTGTGTCATAAAGTCTGAGATTATTTCTCATGAACTTTGAGCTTAGTTAATGAAATAAATGCAACCACCGAATTTCACATGTAATGGTCAAGATTAATTGTGATCACTTTATATCAAAGGTAAATAGTCTTATTAAACTTTCCGTCAAAAGAAATTTCAAAACAAATCATAAAAAATTCTAAAAAATAAGGAATTGATTTAGGATATCTTTTTTTATATTCTCTATCACTTTCTCAAATATTGGAAAGTGTTTTTGGGCATAAATATTTATTCCGATATTTTCCATCTTTTAGACTATTTTGAAAATGCCCCTAGTCACTGTTTAAAATCTATTTTTCTAACATCATTTTGTAGTGTTTTGCTTAATCTTTTCTTTAAACGTACCACTCATATTTTTTGACTTTTTTTTTATAATTTTTAAAAAAAAATTTGCTGCTACAGTGGTTGCAATTGTCGAGCCCAGTCTCCTAGACTCTTGTAATTGGCTCTTGCCAGGACCGACTGTCTCACTTTCATGTTGGTTTAGTGTGATACTCTTGAACGGGGGAATCATGTTGGTTTAGGGACCGTCCATTTCTTTGCTCTATGTATAATTCTTCCAGATGATACTTTCAGGCGTGTGTATTAAGATTAGGATTATGCTAAACACGTGGATTCCATTAATTCAAAAGTCTCAGTCTCTCTCTCTCTCTCGGGTGAGGGGTCATGAAAGGATGGGTGAGATGGGGAGGGGACATTTTGGGAGGGGGTAGAAAATCCCATGCCTTGGCGCTAATTCATTTCTTCCGCTATCTATCAGGGTCGGGCCGGGGCGGTGATGCTCCCAACATTATGAATTAGGAGTGGGGAGGCACGGACAGCTTCACACGCCTGCACAACCTCTTCAATGGTTTCTCATCTACCAATCGCCAATCCCTAACGTGTCGTGCCCGAAAGGTACCTCCCCTTTTCCTTCATCGCCAATGAGAAATTGTCATGGGATTTTTAAATCAATCCCCTACGTTTACTCAAGATCTTTACGGTGGCACACAAGTCCATTTGGGCGGGCGGGCCTAAGTGACCTTCACTCTCTCTCTTCCTCCCAATCCCTCGTATCTCTTGGATTAGTTAGTGACGTGATTAATGATAACAAGGAAAGAGTAATGGTAAATTTTAATGAAATGGATACAAGCCACCTTGGACATTTTCTTAGTACCCACCAATGTCTCTCTCGACCTAGATAAAAAGCTCGCTTTGTGGCACCAACATTTCACCACAACAAGCAAAAACCTCATTCTCATTCCCCTTGTTAACAAATTTATTTACTGAAACAGAATACCTGCAAAGAGCACACAAATGCATAATTTTTCTGCTTGTTCTTCACTTTTAGACTAACACAAGACTCAGGCAGGCGGTGGCGGTGGAGGTGGTGGTTGAAAAACAATAGCCCTCGAGGGTGCATCACCAACTCCTTTGAATGGATTTCCACGAGGACTGCCGATATTGATATATCCACCCCCTCTTAGCTCCCTATGAACTTCATGTATGCCATTTCCTTGTATTCAAAAGAGAAGAAAAAAAAAGAAAGAAAAATCAATATGGAGAAAATGAAACAAAAATGGAATTAATCAGGATTACTGGATGTGATATCAATAAAAATTGGTTGTGGTATGTATAATGTTGAGGCCTTAAACAATCACAAGTAAGGTGCACCTTTAAATAGTACTAAAATATGATGCGCCAGTATAAGAAATCTTACAAATGACCTAAAAATTTATTTCCATATTTAATTATAAATTTTAAAAAATCAAACATAGTGTAGATTGGGCAACTCTATAAGCACTTGAAAATTTTTAAAATTTATGGTCTAGATAATACATTACAATATGCATTGTGTCCAAGATATAAATTTTTTCCAAGTTTAGTTTGTGAGGTGGACAAGTTATGGGAGGTATGGCTGGCAACAGGTCGGGCTCAGGCTTAGCCAACATGGGCCCAGTTTGTCCAGAAATTCTATATCTAGGCTGGGGTACAATTCGGGCCTAAATTTTGAGGCAGTCCCGGCCTGGGCCTGAGCATATCCTTTGTCTTTTTTAAGGATGCCCGAGCCCAACCCAAAACCTGGCATTACCAGGATGACTACTAGCCAAAGCCTGTGGGATGGCCCGATTGACAGCCCTAACTTGAGTGATGGGTTAGCGCAGACGGACTTGCACCCCGTACAACGAGGATGCAAAGGGCTTAGGATGCATTTTCTGAATAGAATGCCAAAGAAACCCGGTTTTTAAGCACATTTTCGACAACTGCTGGACTTTAAGAAGGGGCAAAAGAGAGATACGAGATGGTGGAGCAAAGTGTCATGGAGTTGGTTAAAAAAAGGGATTCTGGCCGCTCCCCAAACAAGCTATAAGATATCATAATCAGATTGCTACATCATAAAAGAATTAGTGCACTAATTATCGTAAAACGCCGATTATTGGATTGTTATTAAGCTTTTATACTGGTATTCCTTCAATCTTTTACTTTCAGTGTTAGGATTTTGTGAGTGTTTATGTGTAAATGGTTTTTTTGACCATTTCAATCTTTGTTTCTTCTTGGCGTGTACTCAAAGAAGCATACCCATAAAACCAAGATAACACTTTGGTCATTTGAGTAATCATTCTAAATTACTAGGTTGGACGGTGATAGAGGGAGAGTGGGTCCAGCAAACTTGTCACTAGTTCAACTGGATGTCCCACTCCTACTCCATCACCATTGGATCTACCGATTGGATGGTGATGACTCCCAATCGCCATAAAGTCCAAAAATTAACAAATGGATCATGTTGTACTACACACACCTCCATCATGGTTTCCTTTTCTTTTCGATCTCAACATTGTTATTAACTTAATAACATGAAATTCTCTTAACATAGTTTTCTACAAGCAATCAGGCTACCAAAACGAGGTTGCATTCGGATCATAAATGGACGAAGAGAGAAAATGAATCCTACCGAAATGAGGTGGCCGCTCGAAAACGTGGCTTGACGCCACCACTGGAATCAGAGAAGCATACAGAATGAAGGCTGCAAATGCAGCACAGACAACGCACTTCAATGGTGTCTGCATCCTCTCTCTCTCTCTAATGGTGAGCAGGGGACTAGACTCTCAGCCCCATTTATAACCTTACAAGGTTCTTGCAAGCATGTGTTCTGTCGTGCTCACTAGGCTTTGTAGGGCAGGGACATTGACTCAACACTCTCTCTTTTATTGCGAGTGATGCATTTGTGGCTCCAATTTGGGCCTTGAGTCAAGCAAAAAAAGATGCCTGGCTCTGGAGAGAAGTCCATTTGTGCGGCCATTGACCCCCCGCCCCCCAAACATCTTTTGGGATTTGCCCTTTTCCTAGTTGGTAAAATTAATCATTCATAAGGTCGACAAGGATAGATTCTTTCCCGAATTGCCCTCCCCTTAAGCTCATTTGCCTTTTTGAGGCGTTTGTGTTTTAAAACCCGGTGATTTTCGATCTACATCATTGATTTAGATGAGAAATAATCAAAGACCAAATCAGTTTTAGAAAATTATAGGTCGTAGCCTGGTTCCTGTAAAACCCCAAGTTTTTTATTTTCTTATTTTTATTTTATTCTTTTGAGCTTGTCAAATGTTTTATTAAGTGGCCTTAAGCCCTTGCTCCATGAACTCCTATTTTAATTCTAGTTTTAATTTTTATTTATTTATTTTTAATATTATTTGAATTGCCAATTTTGACCTATCTAAGCCCGATTCAGATCGATGATCTAGAGATTCAACATAAATGTATGATCTACCTCACCGATCCCAATTTTAAAATACTGGCTCCAATGAAGTAATGAATTGTTGATCTAGAATCGATACGTAATCTGACTAATATGGAGTGTCTCACTTGAAACTGGGAATCAGCTCGAGTTGGTGCCATCCTCTTCGTTGTCTAATAGTATTGGGACAGTCACTTAGGACATATTCGTTTTGGTGGAAATTTTGAGTAGTTGGAAATCCAAATTCGACCAAAACGCCTCTTGTGTTTGTTGATGGAATCCGGTAGTCCGAACATTCCAAGCCCCTTAAGAAACAGCATTGTACTAGGAAGCCGCGGCTTCCATGATTTGTGGAAACAATACCCTTTTCCACATACCCTTTACAAAATGATTATGGGGTTGTACCATCCCCATTTACATTAGGGGACCGTTTGCTATTACGGGGAAATAGATTACAAAAAAATACATCAATGTTTGGGTACGACAGTGAGCAAGAAATGAAACAGGTTGCCTAAAATTTCCTCCAAACTCAAAAAATGTATTACCCACCCCAATACTTGACGTCCGCCTTATCTTCCACCTCTCTCTCGCTGAGAAACTCAATTGCTTGTGCCTGCTTCGCACCCATAAGATCAGCCTTACATTTTTCAACTTGGCATCTTGGTGGTTGCCCTTTTGGCCTGAAACCCTAGTTTTTCGACTCGAACTACTTGGATTTTCATTTTCCAGTGGTTATCTAGTCGGATTTTCAGAAACCCACATCTTTAAAGTATATCCTGAGTTTTAGTCCATTCATGGTCGTACACTCCATTTTTCTCTTTCTAAAATTGTCTCTCTCTTGCTTAGAGAGTCTCTCTCAAGGATTCTCAGGGACCAAGCAGAACTAAAGTTAATGAAAACAACCGAAAGGCTATTCCAAAGAACATACCACAACCAAATATGAGTCGTAAGACAGCAGAAATACCTAGAGCTTATCTAGAACTCCTCGAGGGACTAATGTATAGAATTACAACCGACTTAATTCGAGTTCCCCAACTTCAACCTGCAATTACAATGTTTCGTATGGAGTCAGAGTACAGAGTTCCCAACAACATTTAATCTGATGCATTTGGGACTTTAATAGCTGATAATGGCTGAATTTTAGTGTGATGAATTTGGACCTTTAATAGCTGATAATGGCTGAAAGCCATGGCAGCCCATGCACATAGGAAGCTCCCATCCATGTCTCTCTAAAATTCTCTCTCTCTCTCTCTCTCTCTCTCTCTCTCTCTCTCTCTCTCTCTCTCTCTCTCTCTCTCTCTCTCTCTCTCTCTCTCTCTCTCTCTCGTTTAGGGACTCTCTTCTCCTCATCGCTATAACAATCCATTTTTGTATAAAGTGCTCTTTTTTTTTAGGATAATTTATGTAGTGCAGTAATATGGTGTTTGTTGAGTTAGATTGCAATTAGGGTTTTTATTGATTGATTTTTTTATTGTTTTTCAGAATGTGATTCTTGAGTAAAATGTAGTAATGATAGGGTGGAAATTTTATTGGGTTCTAATGGGTTCGCATTTTAACTTTTTTTTTTTTACATAAATTCAAACTTGGAGATATTACCTTCACATTCTAGAAAACAAAGTAGTTATAATTAATATTTTATACTAAAAAAAAAGAAGAGTATTAAAAAAAACATATTACTATATATAAAATTAACACAATATTTCTTAGCCAAAATGTCGGTAATACATTTCTCAGTTTTCTTGCAGACATAGCCAAATAGTAGCAATGTATTTCCCATGTTACATCTAGATACTACCCAAACAGTAAAAATCTATTTGCAGGTAATGTATTACGCCAGTAATATATTTTCGAGACAATATATTTCCAGGTATCCAAACGACCCCTAGAGGGTTTTCTTTTTAATGTTTATGTTGCTGAGATATTTTCCTAAACATTATCTTCAAAAAATAAATAAATTGTAATTCTTCATAGTTAAGAAACCTTGTAAAGTAGATGTGCACGTGTTATTCAAAAATAGCACTACTTCTATTCAATTTATCGTAACCAATTTTAAAGGCCAATCCAATAAGAAACTTATTGTTTGGGTTTGGTTTGTATAAGGCTAAGGCCCTGAGCAATCAATGTAACACACATCTTTAACTGTTATTGATAGATATTGTTTCAGTATTGAAAATCTTTGTGATAGTCTAAAAAATAAATTTTCATCTTTAATTATCAAATTTAAAGGTGAAAAACTAGTGTAGATTGAGAAATTCTTTGGACACTTGAAAATCTTAAAAAATTGACGGTCCATAAAATATACTACAAATTGCACTATTTTCAAAACTTGAAATCTATTTTTTCTCATACCATATATCTTAAGTCTAGATGATCAATTTGAGGAGTTTTGGGCATCGAAACAACCTCTTTCATTGAATTTTTGAGGTACGCCTAGATTTGATTGCTTCCCTTCTTTACAAGCACGATACTCATTCATATAACTTCTCTCTAGCCGGGCTCATTAAACAAGAACCATCCACCCCTTTACAAACTCAAAACTTAACCATACCCTGATCATTCTCATTACCTCTTACAAGGGTAGGGCTGATCAAGTGAGATTAAGACTAGCCCTAATGGCCTAAAAATTACAACTCCAAAGTCAATGCATGCCTTATAAAAATAGCTCTTGGTGGAGGTGGAGACGATTAACTTCTTCAATAAATCAGCATGAAATTCAAGAGGACTTTCAGAACAGAGTTCTTGGTGTTGTAATAGGAGGCCTAATGGGTAGCTGTGGTAGTTTTGAATGATTGAATCCTCTTTCATGAGGACTATGAGGATTAAAATAACCCATCCTCTCTTTAGCTTTCTTTTTTCTTCTTTTTTTTCTTTCTTTTTTTTTGTTTTTTTGTGTTTTCATAGGGGAATACAAGCCCCAACCTGTTTTTAGAAATAATTAGCGTTTTTCAAATGTACAAGTACGAATGGAAACCTAGACCGGTAGCTGAGGCTCAAGTGGTGCTC